>NC_136263.1:198737226-199128163 GCF_964187855.1 Myxine glutinosa | reverse complement strand
TATCAGTCTTTTCAACGTTATTCACAATGTATTTATAAGCATAAGCCTTTGACCTCAATCCCACAAATTCACTCATAACACTTCCTCCTAATTCATCCTTGAACTTTCCAATCACCTTTTTATTTTTAGAAGAGAACAACTCACTCTCTGAACTATAATTACTAGTGTCATAGATATTAATGTCCTCTTTCATGTATGAATAAACATCGTCAATATTAATTTTCAAAATAAAACTGTCTGTATCCATATAAAGTAGATTAACATCATTTTGATATTTCTTCCTCAAGTTATTGTAAAAGTAATCATACATTAATGACCTTGATAAATCAAGAATTGATGTTCCAATATAAATAGGTTTGTCCATTTCAATACTCTCTTTGACCAAATGGATCGCACAAAAGTTCTCAGTAAAGACCTCAGCTCTTAAAAAACTCGGTCTGTTAATTTATTTTGATGCTTGTTCCCAAGATGTTGCGAGTCTGATATTTTGTCTTTTCCTCACATTCTCCATGGTCTTACCAAAGACGGCATTATTCATCAATTTATAAAATTCTTTCTCAAAATCTGTTTTTGACTCTGTTCTTCTTTGTGTATTAAAATCAATGTACTCCTTTAATTAATGACTTTGATTGAACTTTAGGACCATATGGACCTTCTCTACTCTTAGACCTTTTGATAAATATTGTCGCAAATTTCTTTGGTGTAGAACATAATTTTTCTTGTCATATAATGTAGTAAGTAATTTTTCTGTTGATTCGCCTATATCAAACGATCGTTGATATTCACTCAACCATTCTTTCTTTGGACTTTCTTTCTCACAAGCCAATGGAAGATCTTTATGTTTATTATGAAGTTCTTCGGGATATTTAAAATCGACCTCAAAATAATAACCAACCTTTGAATCATCCAATTTCTTTGTGTTGAGATACATCCATCTTGTAAAACCTTTTTGTAGTCTTTTTCCTTTACCCATCTAAGTTTTCCATAAGGAAGAGCCTGAGACATTGCCCAGCCATACAGGTTGTTTGCATCATAGTACATCAAGTAAGAACTCTCTTTCGTTGAATCATAATTTGGAAGATATTTGTTATTTGCTCTTGCGTATCTGCTCAAGCAGACTTGTGAAATTCCTCCTCTTTTAGCCTTTTCAATCATCAAAAGCATATAAACATCGGTTATCAAATCCAAAGCTTGTTTTGTCATTTTCAACATTGCATTCCAAGCCAATCCAGGCGCTGCGTAATAGTGAACAGGATCCAATCCATATCCAGCACGACAAACAGATCTAAAAACCTCAAACACATCAGCCAATAAAAGCACATCAGTTTTGAGATACAAATCATGATACTCACCAAGATTCTTGATGTTATATTTTTCCCAAACATTTTGTGCATGGACATAATCTTTATCAGATATATGACTGTTATTAGTCCCTTCCCGGTGTACACCGGAGGGGACTATAGGTTTGCGCGCCATCCCTCCGTCCGTCAGTCTGTCAGTCTGTCAGTCTGTCAGTCCGTCAGTCGTTCACGCAAAGAACAGTTTTCCGGACTTTTTTTCTAAACGCTTAATGCTAATGATTTCAAACTTGGCACATCGTTTCCTCATGATAAGTTACAGATCAAGTTCGAACTTCACGACGTTTCGATCATTTTTGACAAAGTTATGGCACTTTGAACTTTGGGAATTCTGATAATTCTGATGATCCTTAACTCAGTGCCATTATTTTCACCATAGGAGGGACTCGGTCTGTAGAATATTTTAATGGTAATTATGACGTCACAGCTCACGTGGTTCGGGCGCCATATTGTTTTTCGTGAAAACACGAAAACCCCTTTTTCTCTGCAACGGCTGTACAGATCGAGGCCAAACTTTGCAGGCGGAATCGCATACCCATGACGAACAAAAAAGTTAGCGAGCATGATGTCATGAGTCACATGGTTTCAGAGTTATGACGTTTTTTAGCATGAACATTTAAAACCGAGCCCCTCCCTCATTTTTGATCCAATCGAGGGGAAACTTCACAGATCTGTTCCGCATGTCAGTCTACTAAAATGTCCTTTTGGAATTTGCGATAGCTGACGTGGTTTGGCAGATATCGTTAATTAAACGAAAATATTTTAAAAAATGGATATCTCTTGGATCGCTTTATTGATCGATGTGAAACTTCACACTATATTAGAAGCCTTGAAGAGTAACAAGTGTGCAAAATTTCAAGATGATTGGATGTATGGTCTGGAAGCTAGAAGTTGTTATTGCGTGAAGAAGAAGAGGCATCAAGTGTTCGGATTTAATTATTTATCACATGTACAGACTGAAAGCATCGTTGGACACGACCTGTCGCGGTCATTTTAACCTCAAATAAAATTCTAATTTAAGATTTGTCAATAGCTGAGGTATATTAACAAACGAATAAAACAGATTTGGTCAAATTCTGACTTTTTAAACTCGATCGCATTTGACAGAGTTTTGACAAGCTGAGGAAGAAGAAACCTCGCATTGGCTTCTCCAATGTGCCATAAAAAAAAAAGGATTTCTCTTGAATCGCTAGTACCTCAGACCGTGAGTTGGTAATAATCTATCTATAATTCCAGTAATCTCTGTGTGTATGTATGTATGTATGTATGTATGTATGTATGTATGTCTGTGACCGCTGTTTCTCGACAACCACGGGTCCGATATACTTTAAACTTGCCAGGTATATTGCTGGGGACCCGAGGATGTGCCTTTTCAAGGTTTCATATTAATCGGAGAAGTAGTTACCGAGCTATGTCCAAAAAACGATTCAACCAATCAGAGAGCAGCGAGCTATCACGTGTGCCGAACGTGGCGAACAGACTCTGCCTCGGACGGCACATTTGAGAGCGTATTCATTTATTTCACGTTGGCAAACTATGTTGCCGCTATGTTGGCGTTAAACGATGTTTTAAAACTAATTAAAACTAATTTGCGATTCTTTCGCTTTCCTGCGCGTTTGTGCATGCTATGGCGATTTCTTTACCAAACTCCGCAAGCCGTTCACTTTGGACCAAACCATTTCATGTAAATAGAGGGGAGGGATTGTCACCGTACTCGCAAGCCGTTCGCTTTGGACCAAACCATTTCATGTAAATAGAGGGGGGGGGGGGGGATTGTCACCGTACTCGCAAGCCGTTCGCTTTGGACCAAACCATTTCATGTAAATAGAGGGGGGGGATTGTCACCGTACTCGCAAGCCGTTCGCTTTGGACCAAACCATTTCATGTAAATAGAGGGGGGGGATATAATTTTAGATATAGATATAGTACGGGCATGCCCTAGTTTATATAATTCACACAGTGCAATACGTGCAGGCCGCTCCATGGAGCGACCTTGCGGGCTTATCAACGAGGCGGGGCATGACACACATGTCTCAGCATACCTCAGATCAAGTTTGAAAACCAGCATCAACCATGCATAAATTTGCATATTCGATCATTTTTGACAAAGTTATGGCACTTAGAACGTTGGTAGGGGACATGTATTGCAGCACTATACTCAGAATGCTTGTTTAATTTGTTATAGAAATTTTATTTTGAAGGAAGTTGTGTTTCATAGAATCTCTCAAATGAGTCCATATAATCATATAGTCAGGTTCACTATGTCAATAAATTATATTTCGTTCAAAATCATGGTAGATTAGCAAACCTATACATTTTTGGAAAGGTTATAGCATAAGGAAACTAAAAATCAATGTTTACATTTGGAGAGATACCTGTATGGCGGCCATTTTGGATTTTCAAAATGGCCACTGTAAAATACATATTTTGTTCTATTTCTGCCTCTAATTACCCTAAAAACTTTTTAAAATATACTCAACCTATATTGTCAGGGACAAGGAATCCAATGAAAGTATCAAATTAGTGCTATGGGGAATGAATGGTAAGACACGAATCAAAGGTTTTGAATTGCAAAATACTGTCATTATATTCGCGATAAGTTGCATAATCAAATACATGTTATCATTTTGTACAGGCAGTTAATAACATCAAAATGTGTCACAATAATTCATATCACCAAACATACACAGGCAGTCAGCAAAATCATATATACACATGCAGTCAGGCAGTCAATAACTTCACATCTACACAGGCAGTCAATGACAAAATATACACAAGCAGTCAATGGCATCAAACATACACGATTACAGAATATGCCATTTAGAGTTTGACATCACTGTCCTGTGTGTCGTATCCGACAATATAGTCCGCATCGTTTTCACAGTCCGTTCCACACAAGCAAAGGTCGGTCAAATTGATTGGCAAATCGAATTGGTCGAATGGTCGATCGAATCGAATCGATCGAATTGGTCGAATGGTCGAATGGTCGATCGAAGCGATTGGTCGAATGGTCGAATTGGTCGAATGGAATTGGTCGATTGGTCGAATTGGTCGAATCGAATTGGTCGGAATTGCAAATGTAAACATTGATTTTCAGATTTTCCATGTAATAACGTTTCCAAAAATGTATAGGTTTGCTAATCTACCATGATTTTGAACGAAAAAACATAGTGAACCTGACTAATAGGGGTAAATTCCCTTTTGTGTTAGTAAATCTTTGTCTGAAAAATACCCAGAAAGACATGGAAACTCTTTTCGATTTTGAACCAAGTTAGCCAATGGACTTGCCATGAATTTAAATGGATCAAGAAATCTGATATGAGATACAGGAGATGTATGAATTGTTTTTGTGAATGAAATGTATTTCTGATCTGTGTTTAGAATTGCTGAAATGTCTCCAGATGTCTTTGAAAGTTCATTAATAAATAGACGCGTATCATAATGAGCATTGTTATGAAGAAAGATAGGAATGAAAGAGGGGAGTTTATAATTAATATTACAACTTTGATGAGCCGGACCTCTATATTTACCAGTGAGATGACAATGATCTCTAACCTTTAGGCCTTGTAGTGGAAGTGGTGAGTGAGACTCAAGACGCCAATGGTCGGAAACAGGTTTTACAAAAGGTCACAACTTTATTAACTGGTTATTCACTTCATTCCATTACCAAATAATACCGTTTCACTCAATGGACCAGGTTAACTCTATCCGCATAGTCCTTCTTGTTCGGCTGCAGCGCCGAACTCGTGGTACGCGTTCATTCCGTCGGGCAGAGGTTCCTCGTGGCAAGTGCCCCTGAATCAAAGTCTGTTCTGGTTTATATCGGCACGCTTGAGTTAATCCTCTGTCCGCTGAAATCGTAATCCCTTCTCTGCTGCTTCTAATCCGTTACTCGGTCGCCTCACTCGCACCAGCTCGCTCCCCTCCTGCTGCGAGTTCCATTTACCAAACAATAGGGGGGTGCTCCAGCCTGGGGCTGTGACCAGGTGGACAAGAGATTACCATGTTCGTGCACATTCTTGGCATTCATTTACGAAATCGTCTATCTGCTTCGTTACCAGTCTTAATCAATGAGTTACCAGTGCCAATCAATAAGTTACACTGAGTTACACTTCCACAATTCCTCTCATCTTTTTGTTTTTGTTTATATTAACCATTAATCTAAACATCAATATAAGTAAACAATCAATCACTACAAGTAAACATCAATACAAGTATAAGTAAATAATCAATCACTGCAAGTAAACATCATTACAAGTATAAGTAAATAATCAATCACTGCAAGTAAACATCATTACAAGTATAAGTAAATAATCAATCACTGCAAGTAAACATCATTACAAGTATAAGTAAATAATCATAACTTTGGTAATCAAATTCCCTTAGGCATACACCGTCATCCTGCAAGAATCACAAAACATTTCATTGGTCATTGACTCCTTCCATATTGTTCAATCTATTGCATTTGCATCACAAATATATTTTCAAAACAACACTTCACCATCACCAAGATACAACAATTTCACTTCATTTTCAAGTTTTGTAAAGCATCTGCACCATCTGGCAAAAACGTTTGCCTCCACACAAATGTTGACTTTGTTTGAAAGGAAGGGCTGATCACTTGTGTTTGAATCCAGGTATGAAACATTTTCTCCTAATGTCTTCATAGCTCCTGCACTACTTCGTGTAGGATTTCGCTGTTGTGGTAACATTGCGGAGTCATAGACTGACCCTGCTCTCCTTGTAGCATTCTTGCCACTTTTTTGCTGTGAACCATAATGATTCCTTGAACAAGGCCTTCGCCCAGTTGTAGTTGACTTGCCTCCTCCCTCATTATGAGTGGGCAGCAAGTATTGGTGTGACGTTGATTGGCCAGCAAGATGTGGAACAGGGATGCCGGATACATCCACAATGATGTTGGGACCATGGTGTTCAGGTCATCCATGGTCCATACCAGGAGTGGCCCGCAAAATCGTGCACAGCTGTTGTGAAAAGGCACAGCCATTGGTTTGCAGCTCCTTGCTGGCTCCCCGGAAGTTGGTGAAGTAATAACATATGTCCCCGCATTTCACAGAGGTTGCAGGTAAAATGTCGTTGTCCTGCAACTTCTGATGTGATGAATGTTCGAAGCCTTCGAACAAGAGTAAGTGATCGCCTTTCTTTCATATGTTGCAGTGTGATCCAGGCAAATGGTCACATAAATTTCCTTGGTGAAGGTAAGCATTCATCTCCAAGTTACACGGGAGAATGTCTTCATCATTCTTTGAGAAAGAGGGTGTATGCCACGATTAACTTCATTTTTTAGCCACAAATTTTCTTTCTCGAACTTCTTCCCAATTCCGTTAGCACTCCCTTCAAAATGTGATCTCGTCTTATCCTTATGCTCAGTCACATCTGAATCTGCTTTCCGCACACACTGAATCAGATAGGGTACATCTTACCATGAAATCAGCATAATCATGTATATCTTCCGACAGTTTCACATTCAACAATTTGTTGTTTTTCCTTAACACAAAAAGTTATATTCATTTATATGCGTCACACAAATAATATTCAATCAGGTATGTATTTTATTACTAAACTAAGAATAGCATCCACAATTGCTTTCAGGTTAATATAGTTCAAAAATTAACTCATGCAGGTATTTTAGCACTACTCTAAGAAAATAAATTGTATTTGATTACAATCACAAACGGGAATACCTAATTCCCAACAACAATTTTCCCAAACCAACAAATTAAGCATAATGTATTATTACCATAATTCCTCTCCACTTTTTTCTTTTCCCTCTTTTTTTCCCTAACAGTGTGTCACTCGTGGTGATATGAGTTCACTGATATTGTAATTGACACAACTCATAACATTGTCGTTATGCCATTATCTTAATTCTACTGTATTCATTTGCAACATCACTTGATTTAATCTTTTAATCTCAGTAATTATGTCGCCATAAAAGTCTTCCTTTTCTGGTTCCACATTTCTTTCCTCATTTGTCACTTCATGCGTTATCATCGTGTTGTTGGTTACCTTATTCAAACACACCGTCACTAAAGCTTTCAAGCAAGCCATCACTAAAACAATTGCCAATATAACTACTAAACCAACAAACAAGTCTGCTACTCCTTGTATATATTCATACCTATGACATAATTATATGTTGATGACATTCAACATTATATACCAAACTAACAAGCTTCCTAAAAGGTAAATAAAGAAAATCCCTTAATATGTAACATAAATCAGATTATTTGTCTTACCCTGATCCCCCTATCTCCCGGGGTTGAACTCAATCCCCTGATCATGAGTGTAGTTGTGATACATTTTTCACTCATGTTGTATTAATATCAGCAGGTAATTGTATGTCATGTAGGCAAATAAATGTCACTATCCCAAGTAGGAATATCACATGTTGAAAATGTAATGTTTATCAATGCAAGGGGTGTTAAAATGTAATTCAAATGACTGTAAATCACGACTATCATTTATCTGCCACTGAATGTTCTGCTGGGCTGCTAGGTGCAGCCTCATTTTCTGTGGGATCGTCCACCTTAGCCCCATGTGCTTGCTTGCAATGAGAGGCATGAATCCAACTTTCTATTTTGGGTCCATATTTGTTTCTATTCTTATCAATCTCCTATGGTTTATCATTTCGTTCCAAGATACCGCAACCAAAGGTTTTAACCAAAGCTCTACCAAACTATTTCCAATTTGAACAAAAAAAATGCCAGTGAAACAATGATTCGAAGAATTAACTTCAAGGGGTCAATAAATTTATTCTATAGCCAGATCTAATTTTCCCATCCAATAGTTTGCCTTGCCACATGTCATATTATAACACTTTAATAAACCTTCGAAAAATGTTTCCCATCTCAACAAATTTCCTTTTTACAAATAGCCATGTGTAACTTACGTATTTAACTACAATTTCCTCTCAATTTGTTTGGCCTAGCTGGCCGCAAAAGTGGCTGCCAGCATGCAGTACCGTTCTTTATCTACCAAGGAAGTGCTCGTCCACACAAGACCTCTACCAAAATGTTGTTTGTAAAAACAAATCTGGGATTTCTGATTACATGGATGCACACTCTCAGGACATTTTCAGGCTGCTGTTAACAATCCACTACGATAAATTAATTCCTTTACCCACAATCAAATAATTAGTACAAATTGAGGATATTATCCCTATCACATTCTTTTATAGATTCATTATGTTGTATCTAATTTTTTCCAATAATTTTCCACTGCTGTAAGGAAGAACAATAGCTCTCATAAGTCTTAGTAATATCGTACTTAATTTGCCCAGCATCGAATAATTTATTTACTATCCTTTCTCATCTGTTAACTAGTGACTTTGTTTGAACTCCAGAACTGAAAACCCACAATAGTTCAAACCAGCAAAATTTTCTTTACTATTTTCCCATATCATCTATGCCTAAACCACATCCATACATACAGCACAATTTATATGCTGATAAAATTCAAGTTTATATATATATAAATCCATGAGCAGAGTACTCTGGGAAGTCAGTGTAAGACCTCTCCAAAATTTGGCTAATTTTGTACTCCCACATTTTTATGAAGCTCATATCCATAAATAGCTTTGATTCTCATATAAATTCGATCACAATGGAATCCCAAGATTACTTCCAATTTTTTTACTATTAATGAATAGCTGCTCATAACTCAGCAAATCAAATCTTTATTCTCCATCTCCCTTGACAAAAGTGATAATTTTCATAATCAAATTATATTTCTATTTTTTATTTTTTATTTTTATGAATTCTCTCGATATGCGATCCCATCCCCATGGAACTATCTATTTTTCAGACAAGGCACACTGTCGGTGTCAACAATCTTGTAAGATTGATACACAAAAACAAAAACAACAAACACAAACATTGATACACAAAACACACACACACGCATGCATTATGCATATTTGTTTGCGTTGGAACCATTATTTACAGATCAGGTTGGGTGTCAGTTTTATTTCATTTTCATAAAATTTGTCCTTCAATTTTATAAATGCTAATACGCAAAAGGACCAAAAAGTTTATTTTTAGAAAACCCCTATGATGTCACATTGAAATTACCCTTTCAGTTCCCACCATAATTTATCCAAATTTGACTACACACCCATTTGCATGTCAGTCGACCACTGACCTATCAATCATGTGGAACACTAGTCCGAAATTCCCACCTGATCATCATGTGACTTTTGTCACTTGGTTTCAAAAATTTGCAAAGCAATTGTTCCAACTTTGTAAATTTAAAATTTTGTGCCCAACATAAAAGATCCAATTTCGGCATTTGATCAATTAATTACTAATTTGCTTACAAGCAAAAGAAAAAATGAATAATTCTTTCTCCGAAAACCTTTTCAGACACAAGAATCATCGACAGTTATTCATGTTTGTCCAGTAATCTAATCTGTTGAGGCCAATCGTCATTTGGGATTTGTCGCCATGAAGGCCTAATCATTGTCTGAGGTATCGGTCAGCACTGGTACCCTTGATCTTGGTTTACCCTATGAACTTGTCTTCCTTTTGGTATACGGACATCCTCTTTTCCAATGTCCCATCCGTCCACACTTGAAACACAGGTTTCTGTCATTGCCTGGTCTGTGCACCTGTGCACTTGTATTGCTGGGCTGCATCTCTACATCCCTGAGTTGCCACTGCAATCTCTCGTTATCTCCTGAAACACGAAAAAATTCTCTGTACCGTCCTTTTTGGGGAGACAACTGGAAATCAGATGGGACAACTGTCACTTTCATTCCTAATTTCGAGGGCAGTTGTGCATTTGTCTCCTCCACTGTATCCTGTATCCTTTTTATTTTAAGTTCTAGATCCGTTATCCGTTCTTGCTGTTCCCGTTGTCTGGATTCACCATCCCAAAGATGGAATGCAAGCCAGTCTACCGTTAGATTCTGTCTCTTCCTGGCTTTCAATCTTTGTTCTAATCTTTCCAATCGACTTTGCTCAAATGTACCATCTCTTGGAAACTCCTCATCATGTCCCTTTGTCCACAAATACCAATTCTCGACCTGCCTTATAGCTTCGGCACCATAACGGTCGTACATATGATGTGTACAAGTACCTTTTTTTTTGGAATCTCTGGTTGTCCTTGTGTATTCTTGCAGGCTCCATTTCCCATTCTGCCTTTTATCAAAGTAGCGTTGGATGTGTTGTAGTTTGTTCTTCTAAAGCTTCACTCGTACCTCCAGGAAGGATCTCTCCACCTGTTCAAACGGTGATTTCCAGAGAATCTCTCTCACATGTGGCTTTTGCACAATCCAATCTGACAGATCAGTATTTGCAGATGAGCCAGAGGGTCAGTATGAAATGGGTGAATCCTCAGGTGTCTGCTCTGTTGAAGGGGAAATCATACAATGGTAACCGCACATATATATCTATATATAAACTCACCACCTTGCTCAATTTTCCAAGGTTGTCTTCACATTGATAATATCTCACAAAGATATTAAAGCTTCTTTCTTGCGACCGCATTTTCATCAATCAAACGATCAATATATTCAATTTAATTTATTCAATTCAATTTATCCAGTTAAATTTATTCAATTAAATTCAATCAATTAGATTCAATCAATCAACAATTCAATCAATTATTCAATTTCAATTAATTCATCAATATTCATCAATAAATCAAATTAATCATTTTGGATGACTCCTTGCATAAGCCCTTTCCCAATGATGTCAGGACAGGTCCATCCATTGACTGAGATCAAATCTCATCGGTCGTCACCTCTGGTTCATACCTCATGTCAATTGATGAATCACCGTCCTGTCCTAGGGTCATATCTGACATATTTCCCCATTTTGCCTGGTCTCCACAAATTTTCTTTGCAACCACTAAAGGCAACTCATCCTTCATTCGTGAGACAGCCAAAATGGATGGCAGATATTAAAGTTCTTTGGGAAAAATATCTCATCATTTTTCTTTTAATAGTACCCAAATCTCTTGGCAATATAAATTTCGTAAAACTCCTGAAATAAGACTGTAAAATTCCTTCAATCATGCTAAATTTTGAAACTCCATCGCTTGTAACACCCAATTTATCCCATAGGGCTTGAAAGTTCTTTCCCAAGTTCATGCAATCATTCTGCATTTGAACCCTATGATATCATTCATAATAATCATCATGATTTTATAGCCATGGTCCTATCATAATCATCTATTTAAAACGAACATTTCCTTTATCACCACAGCTATGTGGTATAAATCAACAATAGAATAAAACTGTACATAGCAACAGGCTACCTCATGGCCACTTAGTATACCTATTGACAATAAGTCATAACAATATCGAATAATCATTGAACAATTAAAAAATCGCTTCCACTGCTCCAGCCGCAGCATTCGTCATTTTGTCTGCTCATCCGCTTGACCAAAACGAAATAAAGGGAGCTCAACCATTACACAGCGCTTTTAATGGCGCATGCCATAGGAACTCAACGCAATTTCGACTCGGCCAGAAAACGAGCAAATTTTGCAGGATGTTAACTGGAATTAGTCGTGAAAATATATCCAAAATACACAAAAATACACACCCACAAAAATAAACAACAAAACCCAAACAAACCCAAGGTCGACCATATTACACAATTAAATTACACCTTAAATTATTCATTAAATTACTCATTAAATTACTCATTAAATTACTCATTAAATTACTCATTAAATTACTCATTAAATTACATCATTTCAGCATCGTATTGATTGCTGAAATGTTCATGGGTTTGAACACACCTTAAAAGAGGTATGCTTTGCGGTGTTGCCCACCTTCCACGTTTAATTAAATTACATCATTTCAGCATCGTATTGATTGCTGAAATGTTCATGGGTTTGAACACACCTTAAAAGAGGTATGCTTTGCGGTGTTGCCCACCTACCACGTTGAATTAAATTACATCATTTCAGCATCGTATTGATTGCTGAAATGTTCATGGGTTTGAACACACCTTAAAAGAGGTATGCTTTGCGGTGTTGCCCACCTACCACGTTTAATTAAATTACATAATTTCAGCATCGTATTGATTGCTGAAATGTTCATGGGTTTGAACACACCTTAAAAGAGGTATGCTTTGCGGTGTTGCCCACCTACCACGTTTAATTAAATTACATCATTTCAATTAAAAAAAACATCACTTCTACTGCTCCAGCCGCAGCATTCGTCACTTTTTCTGCTCATCCGCATGACCAAAACGAAATAAAGGGAGCTCAACCATTACACAGCGCTTTTAATGGCGCATGCCATAGGAACTCAACGCAATTTCGACTCGGCCAGAAAAACGAGCAAATTTTTTTTCAGGATGTTAACTGGAATTAGTCGTGAAAATATATCCAAAATACACAAAAATACACACCCACACAAATAAACAACATTTATTCCGTTCAACAGAACAAACATTTCCTATATCATGACATGCATGTCTTCAAAATTATATGACCAAGAGAAAAAGTAAAACTAATTAAAACTGCGGGCAGTGATGATCCGGGGACCATACCGCTCCATCCTGATTGGACGGGTGCGTGATAGAGTCGTTAACAACGACAGTCCAGATCCGATTGTTCAAAATTTCAACTCAATCGATCGAAAAATGAACGCAGGGATGCATTTTAAAGGTGCAGTGGCACTAACTGAGTTGCCACGAATATGGCCACGAAATTGCCAATATAGCCATCACAAAATATTTTCCTTAATCAATTGGCTCATAGCATAACCAATCTGCAAGTATTTCATCCGAAGATGTATCTCTGAGGAATTTTAATTAAATAAGTCATTTATAAATCAACGAGTTAATTTATTAAATGATTAATCAATAAATTAAAATTTTCCTTGCCAGCCACATCACTTGGTCAGTGTCATGTCCAAATATCAGCTTCCTTACTCAAAAGGTGCCTGAGTTAAAGTAATGTAATTACTGTAATAAGATTACTGCAATTACTGTAATGATTACTGTAATTACTGTAATTACCGGAACTGTAATTACTGTAATTACCTCAGGTAATTACTGTAATGTAATTACTGTAATGTAATAAGAAATGTAATTAATTAAATAAGTACTTCATTAATCGCTAATAATTAAATAACTCGTGAATTCTTATCCGATTTACTTAACATTTGAGTGTCCCCAAAACGTTGGAGCAAAACGTTGCAACAACGAAAGTGAAACGTTGTAGCGACGTTGTGGAAACGTCAGCAAAACCCAACATTTGAATGTTCCCAAAACGTTGGAGCAAAACGTTGCAACAACGAAAGTGAAACGTTGTAGCGACATTGTGGAGACGTTTTACAACAACATTATTTCAATGTTGCAGGAAAGTAATGTGAAAAACGTTCCCAAAAATGCTCTCTCTCTGTCTGTCTCTCTTTCTGTCTGTCTGTGTCTCTCTCTCATTTTCTGTCTCTCTCTGTCTATCTCTCTCTGTCTGTCTGTCTCTCTCTATCTGTCTGAATATCATCTTTATCTCTGTCTGTCTCTATGTCTCTCTCTCTTTCTTTCTGTCTCTCTCTCTCTGTCTCTCTCTGTCTATCTCTCTCTGTCTGTCTCTCTTTCTCACTTTCTGTCTCTCTCTGTCTATCTTTCTCTGTCTGTCTGTCTCTCTCTATGTGTCTGAATATCATCTTTATCTCTGTCTGTCTCTATGTCTCTCTCTCTTTCTTTCTGTCTCTCTCTCTCTCTGTCTCTCTCTGTCTTTCTCTCTCTGTCTGTCTCTCTTTCTCACTTTCTGTCTCTCTCTGTCTGTCTGTCTGTCTCTCTCTATGTGTCTGAATATCATCTTTATCTCTGTCTGTCTCTATGTCTCTCTCTCTTTCTTTCTGTCTCTCTCTCTGTCTCTCTCTGTCTATCTCTCTCTGTCTGTCTCTCTCTCTCACTTTCTGTCTCTCTCTGTCTATCTCTCTCTGTCTGTCTGTCTGTCTCTCTCTATGTGTCTGAATATCATCTTTATCTCTGTCTGTCTCTATGTCTCTCTCTCTTTCTGTCTCTCTCTCTCTGTCTCTCTCTGTCTATCTCTCTCTGTCTGTCTCTCTTTCTCACTTTCTGTCTCTCTCTGTCTATCTCTCTCTGTCTGTCTGTCTGTCTCTCTCTATGTGTCTGACTATCATCTTTATTTCTGTCTGTCTCTATGTCTCTCTCTCTTTCTTTCTGTCTCTCTCTCTCTGTCTCTCTCTCTGTCTATCTCTCTCTGTCTGTCTCTCTTTCTCACTTTCTGTCTCTCTTTGTCTATCTCTCTCTGTCTGTCTGTCTGTCTCTCTCTATGTGTCTGAATATCATCTTTATCTCTGTCTGTCTCTATGTCTCTCTCTCTTTCTTTCTGGCTCTCTCTCTCTCTCTGTCTCTCTCTCTGTCTATCTCTTTCTGTCTGTCTCTCTCTCTCACTTTCTGTCTCTCTCTGTCTATCTCTCTCTGTCTGTCTGTCTCTCTCTATGTGTCTGAATATCATCTTTATCTCTGTCTGTCTCTATGTCTCTCTCTCTTTCTTTCTGTCTCTCTCTCTCTGTCTCTCTCTGTCTATCTCTCTCTGTCTGTCTCTCTTTCTCACTTTCTGTCTCTCTCTGTCTATCTCTCTCTGTCTGTCTGTCTGTCTCTCTCTATGTGTCTGAATATCATCTTTATCTCTGTCTGTCTCTATGTCTCTCTCTCTTTCTTTCTGTCTCTCTCTCTCTGTCTCTCTCTGTCTATCTCTCTCTGTCTGTCTCTCTCTCTCACTTTCTGTCTCTCTCTCTCACTTTCTGTCTCTCTCTGTCTATCTCTCTCTGTCTGTCTGTCTGTCTCTCTCTATGTGTCTGAATATCATCTTTATCTCTGTCTGTCTCTATGTCTCTCTCTCTTTCTTTCTGTCTCTCTCTCTCTGTCTCTCTCTGTCTATCTCTCTCTGTCTGTCTCTCTTTCTCACTTTCTGTCTCTCTCTGTCTATCTCTCTCTGTCTGTCTGTCTGTCTCTCTCTATGTGTCTGAATATCATCTTTATCTCTGTCTGTCTCTATGTCTCTCTCTCTTTCTTTCTGTCTCTCTCTCTCTGTCTCTCTCTGTCTATCTCTTTCTGTCTGTCTCTCTCTCTCACTTTCTGTCTCTCTCTGTCTATCTCTCTCTGTCTGTCTCTCTTTCTCACTTTCTGTCTCTCTCTGTCTATCTCTCTCTGTCTGTCTGTCTGTCTCTCTCTATGTGTCTGAATATCATCTTTATCTCTGTCTGTCTCTATGTCTCTCTCTCTTTCTTTCTGTCTCTCTCTCTCTGTCTCTCTCTGTCTATCTCTCTCTGTCTGTCTCTCTCTCTCACTTTCTGTCTCTCTCTCTCACTTTCTGTCTCTCTCTGTCTATCTCTCTCTGTCTGTCTGTCTGTCTCTCTCTATGTGTCTGAATATCATCTTTATCTCTGTCTGTCTCTATGTCTCTCTCTCTTTCTTTCTGTCTCTCTCTCTCTGTCTCTCTCTGTCTATCTCTCTCTGTCTGTCTCTCTTTCTCACTTTCTGTCTCTCTCTGTCTATCTCTCTCTGTCTGTCTGTCTGTCTCTCTCTATGTGTCTGAATATCATCTTTATCTCTGTCTGTCTCTATGTCTCTCTCTCTCTTTCTTTCTGTCTCTCTCTCTCTGTCTCTCTCTGTCTATCTCTTTCTGTCTGTCTCTCTCTCTCACTTTCTGTCTCTCTCTGTCTATCTCTCTCTGTCTGTCTGTCTTTCTCACTTTCTGTCTCTCTCTGTCTATCTCTCTCTGTCTGTCTGTCTGTCTCTCTCTATGTGTCTGAACATCATCTTTATCTCTGTCTGTCTCTATGTCTCTCTCTCTTTCTTTCTGTCTCTCTCTCTGTCTCTCTCTGTCTATCTCTCTCTGTCTGTCTGTCTGTCCCTCTTTCTGTCTCTCTCTGTCTATCTCTCTCTGTCTGTCTCTCTTTCTCACTTTCTGTCTCTCTCTGTCTATCTCTCTCTGTCTGTCTGTCTGTCTCTCTCTATGTGTCTGAATATCATCTTTATCTCTGTCTGTCTCTATGTCTCTCTCTCTTTCTTTCTGTCTCTCTCTCTCTGTCTCTCTCTGTCTATCTCTCTCTGTCTGTCTGTCTGTCTCTCTTTCTGTCTCTCTCTCTGTCTATCTCTCTCTGTCTGTCTCTCTTTCTCACTTTCTTTCTGTCTGTCTTTCATTAAGCGTGAAGCATGTCTCAAAGGCTTAGTGATGGACCTGGACAAAATTTGATGCAATTTTCATCCAATCGCCATTTTTCATAATAATTCTGGACCGGTATGAGATGGGGTTGTCTGTCATGAATTTATTTGTTGATCGAACGAGTTTTAGACATGGCGGGAAAACTGAAAAAAAAATTATTTATTTAAAACGGGTGTACACGATTGTACACGTGTACGGACCTTACCGAACCTTACCGAACCGGCAAACAAATCGCCTCATGGTGCACTTCATGAGCCGATTTGCCTGCAGACCAGAGTAAGGCTTTTAATACCCAGCGTATAATGTACATATCCTCGCAAGCTCACGAATAATAGAATCATTTAAAACGTTCCATCCTTGGATTTTGTCCGCTTATTCACTATTCCTGATTTGCCATCAAGGACCTCGATCATTCCCCGGCGTACTAACTTCCGCTTTTGTAAATGAGATTTCAACAGGATTACGACTCAAAGGAAAAGGAACGAGCAGACATTTTGTAGGACGTTACCTCGGACGATCGTTAAGATCGTTACATCTTAATCATAAAAAAAATGGTTCTTTGGGTAGTAGCCACAGCACCCGGGAGTACCAGCTCAGCAATGGTTCTTTGTGATCCACTACCCAGCACCCTAGACCAACTCAAATGGGTCTCTGTGTCGCGAGCACATCACCGGAGCCAAAAGGTCTCATCTATATCTGCCTTCTGAGGGCTCTCCTGCACCAATTGTGCGTGGAGAAGCCCACACACCAAATCCTCCATGTATATACAACATAACTATTCCCAAGTTCGTAAATCATACTGGACAAAAACAAGACACACTCACCTTTAAAGGTCTTGTATGTGTCCAATTGATCTCAGCGGTGCCTCCATATTGTAGTGGAAGTGGTGAGTGAGACTCAAGACGACAATGGTCGGAAACAGGTTTTACAAAAGGTCACAACTTTATTAACTGGTTATTCACTTCATTCCATTACCAAATAATACCGTTTCACTCAATGGACCAGGTTAACTCTATCCGCATAGTCCTTCTTGTTCGGCTGCAGCGCCGAACTCGTGGTACGCGTTCATTCCGTCGGGCAGAGGTTCCTCGTGGCAAGTGCCCCTGAATCAAAGTCTGTTCTGGTTTATATCGGCACGCTTGAGTTAATCCTCTGTCCGCTGAAATCGTAATCCCTTCTCCGCTGCTTCTAATCCGTTACTCGGTCGCCTCACTCGCACCAGCTCGCTCCCCTCCTGCTGCGAGTTCCATTTACCAAACAATAGGGGGGTGCTCCAGCCTGGGGCTGTGACCAGGTGGACAAGAGATTACCATGTTCGTGCACGTTCTTGGCATTCATTTACGAAATCGTCTATCTGCTTCGTTACCAGTCTTAATCAATGAGTTACCAGTGCCAATCAATAAGTTACACTGAGTTACACTTCCACAGCCTTCACCAATTTTTTCCTCACACATATGACAGACATTGTTTTTTCTAAATTCTCTTTTCTCTTCACTCGTCAAGGACATTGGTTTATTGGTTTCTCTCATTATCTTGGTTAATCGAACATAGTCTTTTTCTCTATACTCCTCTGACTTGTTATATTCATCACTAACGAATGATTTGATATAATAACAAAAATGACAAGGAGTATGTTTTTGATATTTATTTGTGTATGATTGTTTTGCATCTGGAGAAGCAGTATCTATTTTTTCTAGAATACTTTAAAAATCAGCATATATAACAAATGGATGTTTTATTGTTTTCTTTTCGTCTTTGAATGAGATATTTTAGCCTTGTTTAGGCATATTGATTACCGTTGATTTATGATCACCACAATAATTGGAATGTTTATCTAATCTTGCTTGTGTATGGAAGAAGTTAAGACAACGCATACAAATATATATTGTATTTGTTCTTTTACATACTTGTGGTTTTATTAATTTTGTAATATCTTTGATGTATGTACAATGTGAATTTTTCTCTGAATTAAAATATAGAAGATTAATATGAGTTTGATCTTATAAATAATTTTCAGAAAGTTTTAAAACCAGAACGTTGTTTGTTTCTGTTAGACCGTAAACATTAACTGATAAATTATTCATCTTTTCAAATTTAGGAATATAATTTAATGTCATTGGAAAATTTAGATCTTTTGTATTCAACGTATTCTCATATTTTTTATAATGAAATACTCTTTCAACATGACTATCTTGTGGATGTAGATGTGCTAGAATAGACCAGAGAAAACATTTATTGTCTTTATTTTTGATATTGATAACTGCTTTTCTATTTTTGATAACACGAGGTAAATTAATGTAAGAAGAAGCTTTTAGAGGATCTGATTTAAGAATATGAATGTCAATGAAAATAATTTTTCCTATATTGAATCCACTTCCTAGGATTGAATTATCCACATCTTGCTCTTGTTTAATAAGTTCATCATAGACTCCCGTTGTTTTAAAATCTTGATATGATGATATAAAGTATGGCTCAGTTCTCATGTATGGTGTATTTATAACTCCTCCATCTTTTGACATTTCTAATTTTACTCCCATATAAAATTTAAGTGGTTTCATTTCTTTTAGTGTTTTTTCAATCAACGTTTGAACAGCAGGTTTGACTATTTCTACAGCATCAACTATAGACTTTGGTTCGGGAGGTTTGAAGTTGAAGACTCTTATTTTAATATGTCCTTTGAAAGCACCATCAGAGTTTTTAGTTGTGATAAAATTTGATAAATGTAGATTTGTTTTAAGATGTATTTCGAAGCCTTTCTTGAGGATATTTTTATTACATGCAGAACATTGTTTTGTTTCCTTCTGAATAGGGGCTAGTAGGTGAAGTAGATTAAATGTGTGTTTGTTAGTTTTAAGGTGTCTTTTGTATTGTTTATATTCTTGTTCACAAACGTTGCAATAAATCATATTTATATAGCAAAATTATACTTAAAGTAAAACACCTTTTTAGAGGCTTTTTAAAAGAAGAAACTGTGCTTAAAGTAAAGCACTTATAGAAGAAACTGTGCTTAGAAGAAAGTGGCTTTTTCAGGCTTTTTATATATGAAACTATACTTAAAGTAAAACACCTTTTTACAGGTATACTAAAAGTAAAGTGCTTTTTAATCATTAAACTCAACACTAAAATCATCATCATCATCAATACCATCACAAAATTCAACAATAAAATCATCATCAATAAAGCTACCATCACAAAATTTAACAATAAAATCATCATCAATAAAGCTGCTCTCATAACTATCATTTGAGCACACAGTATCACTCTCACTCAATGAATCACTATCACCCAATGAAATAGTAAAATCTTCTGAGTCCAATGAAATAGTAAAATCTTCCGGGTTCATTGAAATACTATCACTCAATGAATCACTATCATCACTATCATCCAAGTATAATGTAAGAGTAAAATCTTCCGAGTCGATTGAAATACTATCACTCAATGAATCACTAAAATCACTATCACTCAATGAATCACTAAAATCTTCGCTACTGTACATATTTAATGAGTAGAAAAAACCTTACCATCTATATCAATATGCTTTCTTTCATTAACGGATTCAATCTCGAAATTTTTAATTGTTATCTTAAATGTTATGTTAAATCTTAAATGTTAAATCGAATGTTATCTTAAAATAATCTAATTATCATCGAACGAAATGACATTTCACCAGAAATATTACATCATTCATTTTACTTAGATCTACACACTTTGGATTATAAAAGAAAATACAAATTTCTCCACGTGTATTGTTGATGGTCTTATCATTTATTTTAAAAGCCCTACTCATATCGCGTCCGATCACTTTTTCAAGCTTTGAATAAATTGCCGGGAGTAGAGGAGAAACCTTTGTTAGATATACTTTGATAGATGTCTTTACAAGCATAGTTAGAGCTCTTCCTTTAAATGAAATAGAGGGGCTCATGTTATTTTCCATTATAGGTTTTATCCAATAATTTCCATATTTATCTTTGTTTAATTTAACATCTTTGACATATTTTTCTATATCTTTCACCGAAGTAGAAATTGATTGAAAGTTATCTTTTGTGTTTTGAAACATTGTATTTATCAGCTAAAAAACTTGCGTTTAGTTTAAGTAAAAATTTACTGTTTAAATATGATAAATTCTGAAGGAGATTTAGAATTTCCAGACTCTCCGTATGATAATTTAGAAATCTGCCGCCATTGTGATAGAATAGGGCTTAATAATGAGGGTTCATATAAACAATGTATTTTCTGTGATTTAATTTTAATTAATGATAATAAAAAATATAAAAAAATATATAACTCTTTTAAATTAGAACCAAAAATGAATTACTTCACAAGATTAATAAGAGAGATGAATGTTAAGTATTATGATGATAATACACCATTTCTTACAAGGGAAGAGACTATTTGTATTGAGGAAATGTATAAGGTTTTAATGTTATTTATTATTCAAAAGAATTTTAATGGTATGTTAATACAAGATACTATATAAATAAAATAATGGATTATTTTGAAATTAAACCTGAACTCGGGAAAAAATATAGAGCTTCTTAAAAAGCTCAAAAAAAGTTAGATCTCCTTTTTTCAAAATATATAAATGAATGGTATTTTATACCCGTTTGGGAAAATAAGATAAAATTTAATAACCATAAAAATCTTCCAAATTCATTGAGATGTCTAATAGTTGGTTAAAGCGGATGCGGAAAACCTGTTTGCTTTTAAAGATGCTCCTTATTCCTAATTTTTTAGATTATGATAAGAAAATTTTTTTTACGAAGACAACTTTTCAACCTGAGTATCAACTACTCTCACAGGGTTTTAATGCGGGTCTTAAAAAGGAAGCCATTATCGGTTTATTTAAACTTCAAAACAAACTAAATGATTATAGTATTGAAGATATAATACAATTATTTTGTGTTACACAGAAATCAAAACCGAAACTGGGGCGAGGTTTCGTTTATTCGCAGCTGTCCACGCTCTCCATCGAAATCGAAGTTAAGTAATTGTTCCCATTTGTATTTTCGTTATAACTGTATTTATTTTATGGTGTGTGTACGTATATTGTGTCCCGAGGAAGATTTTCGGTGCAAATCTTTCATACCTGTATAGAAAATCGTGTTAATTCGTGTCGTGTCATTTGAGGCCTTGAACAGTGTCCAACCTTGAGGCTTTGTTTTTCTCTCAGCGGTCCGTCGTTTGTGCTCCAATAACTTTCGTTCTCTGCTTTTCCCAGTCTTTTCACCCTATAGCCAACTTCCTTGTTTAAAATTTCAACTAAAAAAACAACAAAAAAAACAAAAAAAACATTTCCTTCTCTGTTCTTATTTCTTGTTCTCATTCGTTTATTAGTTCTTATTTGTTCATTCGTTCTTCGACCACATGTTTCTCCCCCATTTCCCCAGATAGTTTTTACTGTTATTAACCTTAAAATGTTTACACTTTCCCTTCAAGTTCTGTATTCCATCGTATATTATAACACCTTTTTCTTCTTCTTCTTTAAAAGGCTGCTTTCGACTTGCTCACCAAATCTATTCATCCCAAAAAAAAATTCCATCTCTTACAGTGCCTCTTTTCTACATTCCCTAAACTCTCCTGCACTCCATCCTCCCTCCAGCGTCCTTAAACATATTTTTGACTCGAAGGTCACAAGAAACTCATTTTGCAATAAATGTTCGTTTCCCATTAATCGTACACTTTCTAAAATCCAATCTCACCCCTCCCCTCCAAATCTTCCCCATAACCCCTCCCCTCCAAATCTTCCCCATCACCCCTCCCCTCCAAATCTTCCCCATCACCCATCCCTTTCAAATCTTCCTCCTTTCCCCTCCCCTCCAAATCCTCTCCATCACCCATCCCTTTCAAATCTCCCACCATTGGCCCTTCCCTCCTAAACTCCCCCCACACCCCTCCCCTCCAAGACTCCCCATCACACCTCCCCTCCTAGACTCCCCCCTCTACCCTCCCCTCCAAATCTCCCCCATATCCCATCGCTTTCAAATCCCTCCCGTTTTTCCCTTCCCTCCTAAACTCCCCGCTCGCCCATCCCCTTCAAATCTCCCCACCCTCATTTCTTCTCAATTTCCCCCCTCTCACTCTCCCTCCTCAAATCGTCCTCCCTGCTTCTTCCCCCTTCCAACTCTCACCTCCATCTCCCCCAACCTTCTGCCTCGCTCTTCCCCCTCCTCAAATAACACCTCATTGTGCCTCACCCAATCACCATCAAACCTTTTGTCCGCCCCATCCTTCCCTTTCTCAGAGCTATTCTGAAATCTCTGACACACCTTCAACAGCTCTCCCTACCTCTTCCACCTCTTCCACATCTTACCCGACCTTTCCTCCCCCCTGTTCTGTATCCAATGCTCCCCCTGCCTCTTCATTAACGGTATGGACCTCAAACATCCAGGGCCTTCGTTGAAACTTAACTGATCTCTCCATACAGGTTGCTTCTGTCAAACCAGACGTGAGCTGCTTAACAGAAACCTTCCTCCTTCATGATGTCTCTGATTCCTTAGTATCTCTCCCGGGTTACTCTCTCCTCCGGTATGATAGACCTGAGCCTCGCCCTGGAGGTGGGGTTGCTATCTTTATCAAAAACTCTCTTCCTCACTCGCCCTGCACTGCACTCTCTCCACCTCACCCCCAGGAATACCTCTGGCTACGGCTTCCCCTTCGCTCCCACCTCTTGTTCATATGTGTGTTGTACCGTCCACCAAACAGTGATGACTCCATCTACATCTCGCTGTCTGATAATATGGACCAACTTCTATCTACTCATACCAACTCTCTCTCTTCCTCATATGTGGTGATTTCAATTGTCCCCATGCCAGCTGGCTGGGTGTGGGTACCTCTCTCACCAGCCATGGCTCCTCAGCAAAGGACTTCTATGACTTACTGGGACTGACACAATCTGTCAATTTCCCAACCCGGATCTCAGTCAATGGAGCATCTTCTCTTCTGGACTTGGTTATGACTAACCTCCCTGAAAATGTCTGCTGCTCTTATTCTGCTCCAATCGGCTCATCTGGTCATGTGCTTGTTAAAGTGGACATCTCTCTGACCATTCTCAGGGAGCCTGCTCAGCGTCGACGAGTCTGGCATTTCACTTAGGCCAACTGGCACGGTCTTCAAGCAGCCATCAATCATCTGGACTGGTCTCCCATCTCTACCACCTCTGACATCAACTCATCCTGGGAATTCTTCCAAAGTAAATTGCTCTCTCTCATGCACAGATTTATCCCATCTCGTCTTCAGTTGTCATACCCTTCCTCCCGTCCATGGTACATGAAATCTTGTGGTGAGGCTGTTGCCCAGAAACAACTTGCCTTCGTCTCCTGGAAAGCAAATCCAACGGAAGGAAATCTCATTTCCTTTCACAAAGCCCGAAACAAGTGTGTGTCCACCCTCAGGAGAGCCAGGAAACAATATCTCTCCGTTCTCAAGACCGAACTCTCTTATCTGTCCCCCTCTTCCAAATCCTGGTGGCGTCTGGTCAAATCTCTTTCTGGTGTTTGTTCCCCCTCCATCCCCTCCCTTACCTCAAACGGCTACACAGCTGACTCTGCCTGTGAAAAACCTGAATGTCTCAACTCTGTGTTTGCCTCTAAATCTTGTGTCCCAAACCCATCCCTCTCTGTACCCACCATACCCAGTTGTACCCAGCTGCTCCTGGACTCCGTGTCCTTTCCTCCTGACAAGGTGGAAAAGTTTCTGTCATCCCTCGACTCTGATTCTGCAAATGGACCTGATGGCATCAGCCCGCGTGTCCTAAAATGCTGTTCTTCGGCTCTTTCACTCCCTCTCTCTGTTCTCTTCACCCTCTCTTTTGCTCAAGGTCAACTGCCATCTGCTTGGAAATCAGCCAACATCACCGCTTTGCACAAAAAAGGTGCAAAAACAGATCCTAGCAACTACAGACCAATCAGCCTTCTCCCAATTATCAGCAAAGTCATGGAATCCATCATTGCTTCGGATATGAAATCTTTCCTCTTCTCCAATGGCTTGATCTCTGATCATCAATTTGGTTTCAGACCAGGTCACTCTACTCTGGACATGCTGCTTCTGCTGTCTCAACAATGGATGGAGGTCCTCAATGCCAAACAGGAAATTAGAGCTGTCCCCTCAACATATCACGTGCCTTCGATACGGTCTGTCACCCCGCTCTGCTCACCAAACTCTCCTCCTTTTGGTATTCATGGAAATCTCCACGCAATCACGCATGGCTGGTGGACTTCCTCTCTAGTCATAGTCAACGTGTGGCCCTGAATGGGTTTCTCTCATCTCCTCTTCCTGTTCAGGCTGGAGTTCCGCAAGGCAGTGTTCTGGGCCCTGTGCTTTTTCTGGTCTTCATCAATGATCTCTCTGACTCTCTTGAAAATCCTCTCTATCTCTTTGCTGATGACTCTACTCTCTGCCGCTCCATTCCTCATCCCTCAGGTCGGCAGTCTGCAGCCTCCTCACTCTCTGCAGACCTGGACAAAATCACAGACTGGGCAAACAAGTGGAACATGTCTTTCAATCCTGACAAATCTCACACTCTTACGATGTCTCTCCGAAAAGACCGACTGGACAACCCTCCCATCTACTTTCTGAATAATCCTCTCCAAGAAGTTCTGTCACTCAAGCTTTTGGGTCTCACTATCTGCCATGATTTTTCCTGGGAAAACCATATTTCCAAGCTGGCCTCCAAAGTCAGTCGCCGACTGGGCACCCTCCGTCGTGCGAAGTCCTTCCTTGGCACACCTGAGCTCCTCACCACATACAAGGCTTTCATCCGCAGCTCAATGGAGTACTGCTCTCCCCTCTGGGCTGGTGCTTCTGCCTCACACCGAGCTCGTCTTCACGCTGTTGAAACCAAAGCGTTCAGAATCATTGGAATCTCCCGCAATGACGCTGTCTCCGAGGGCCTTTCACTTTCTCACCGCAGGCAAGTTGGTGGTCTTTCCGTCTTCTACCGACTCCTCTCTGGCCTTGCTCCCCCAGCACTCTCTGGGCTCTGTCCCCCAAATATTCCTACAGGTCGCACAGGATCTGCCAACAACCCTCTTATGGTTAAACTGCCAAAATCAAGACTCTCTGCTCACCTTCACTCCTTCATGCCTCTTTTCTCCCGCCTCTGGAACAAACTACCTCACTCTCTTCAATCCCACTCCTCCCTCCAGGTCTTTAAAACGGCTGTTCACCACCATCTCTTATCTTCCGCAATCCAAAACCTTGATCTTTTCTACCCCCGCTAATTTCACCCCAAATCCACTTTTTTGAGGTGACTTTTGACTTCTTTCCTGGAAGTCATTGGTGTCCTTGCGTTTTATACCTATCTTGCCTCCCCCCAGGCCCTCTACCTCCCACACATCTCCCGATGTCCCTGCTCTCAAATGTTGTGTTTGTGTGCTTCCTCCCCTTCTCTCCCCATCTTGTCGACCGCTCCCCTTTTCATATACTTTGTTTGCTTGTTTGTTTGATTTGTTTGTTTGATAAATGTTAGCTCTTTCACGAGCCTCGACTCTGTATACAAAAAACCAAATAAACAAAAACAAACCAAAACCCATAACTTGTATTCGCAGTGATAATACGGATGATATACCTTCACCTCAAGATTTAGATAAATAAAAAAAGAATCTTGTTGTCCTTGATGATTGTGTTAATGAGAGAAACCAAACAGTAATGGATAGCTACTACACAAGAGGGAGACATTCTTCTTGTAATTGAATTTATCTTAGTCAGTCATATTTTCAACTCCCTCGGCGCTCAATAAGAAACAATGCCAATACTTTTATTTTATTTAAGTGAAATTCAATAGATACAAAAAAAATTTGGAGAGATAATTGTTCTACATTACGTAGTAATAAGGAATTTGAAAATTATATGTAACACACCATTGGAAAATATAAATATATTGTTGTGAAACAAGATGAGATATTAAAGGATGTATTTTTATTTTAAAGATAATTACATATATAAATGACAACAATTATTATTAATCTTGTGGGTAAATCTGCTTCTGGAAAGAACTTTCATAAATCTAAACTCTTGAATAGTAAAAATGAAAAGATTGTAAGTTTTTTTTTAAAACACCCTATGATTCGTTTTGTAGGTACTACAACCAGAGCAATGTGACCAGGAGAAGTAGAAGGTGAAGACTATTACTACATTTCAATGGAGGAACAAATGTGATTGAGGAACGAAGGTCAAATATTTGAGGAGGTCTCTCTTGGTTCTAGAAAATATTCACATTGTAAGAGTGAGTTAAATAAAGTAAAATCTAACGGTCTTGGGATTTTAGAAACTAATCCTGAAGGAATGAGAAAAATTATGAAACATTTGCGTGGTGATGGAGTTAAGATTTTATCATTTGGTTTTGATATCGTTTTGGAGACTCAACGCAAACGTATGAAAAGCAGAGATACAAGTATTAGTGAAGAAGAAATAACAACTCGTATAAATACTAATAAAGAATTTTATGAAATATTTAGAGAAAATGATTTATTTCAACACATTTACGATAATGACGAAGAAAAGGAAAATTTTCCCATTGACCTTTACAATTCATTCAATGATATTTTTCAATAAATAAATACAGAAGATGAATACCGAAGAAAGAGCAAGAAAGTTTAAGGAACATCAACAATTAGGTTCAAAAGTTGTGAAACAACAGGAAGACATACAGAAGAAAAGGAGACAGAAACTGATGGGCGAAGAAGCGTTTGAAATAAAACAAGAGGATTTTTTAAAACCACTTTTAAAAACTCAACAAATGATTTCACCTACAGTTCCCACGATAGAATTTACTCTGAAAAAACTTCAAATGCTCAAAGATTTTAGTCAAATGACAGAGCAAGAACTTGGAGAATTAAGAAAATGATGATGAAGGATTATTTCGGCAACTTGAGGAGGTAAATCAACCCCCTAATTATGTTGTGAAGACTCTTCAAAATAATGAATATTTAACGAATTCCAAAACCATAGCAGGTCTCATTCCAACAGAAGAACAAGCAGTATTCATTCTTGTTGTAGAAAAGGTATTGATACATAACGATCAATTTATGTTTTTGAGTTTAACTCAACCAAATGTTGAATTAACTCCAAGATTAATGTTTCTTCTCACAAAAGATGGATATTCTAATTCAAAATGTTTTTGAGGAACCGCTTGATATGGAAAATGCGGAAGATAGGGTATATATTGATTTACTAAACTCACTTGATTATGGAGTTTCTGTTGCTGGTAACAGTAAGAGAATGAGAAGGAGAAACATATTATTGATGCTTTAAGTAAGCTTGGTTCGGGTGTTAGCTTTCTTCCAAATACCCTTCCTCCCATCCATGGTACACGGAATCTTGTGGTGAGGCTATTGCCCAGAAACAACTTGCTTTCGTCTCCTGGAAAGCAAATCCAACGGAAGGAAATCTCATTTCCTTTCACAAAGCCCGAAACAAGTGTGTGTCCACCCTCAGGAGAGCCAGGAAACAATATCTCTCCGTCCTCAGGACCAAACTCTCTTATCTGTCTCCCTCTTCCAAATCCTGGTGGTGTCTGGTAAAATCTGTTTCTGGTGTTTGTTCCCCCTCCATCCCCTCCCTCACCTTAAATGGCCACACGGCTGACTCCGCACATGAAAAAGCCGAATGCCTCAACTCTGTGTTTGCCTCTAAATCTTGTGTCCCAAACCCATCCCTCGCTGTACCCACCGTACCCAGTCGTACCCAGCTGCTCCTGGACTCTGTGTCCTTTCCTCCTGACAAGGTGGAAAAGTGTCTGTCAACCCTCGACCCTGATTCTGCAACTGGACCTGACGGCATCAGCCCACGGGTCCTAAAATCATGTTCTTCCGCTCTTTCACTCCCTCTCTCTGTTCTCTTCACCCTCTCTTTTGCTCAAGGTCATCTTCCATCTGCTTGGAAATCTGCCAACATCACCGCTTTGCACAAAAAAGGTGCAAAAACAGATCCCAGCAACTACAGACCAATCAGCCTTCTCCCAATTATCAGCAAGGTCATGGAATCCATCATTGCTTCAGATATGAAATCTTTCTTCTTCTCCAATGGCTTGATCTCTGATCATCAATTTGGTTTCAGACCTGGACACTCCACTCTGGACATGCTGCTTCTGCTTTCTCAACAATGGATGGAGGTCCTCAATGCCAAACAGGAAATTAGAGCATTCTGCCTTTACATATCATGTGCCTTCGATACAGTCTGGCACCCCGCTCTGCTCACCAAACTCTCCTCTTTTGGTATCCATGGAAATCTCCACGCATAGCTGGCGGACTTCCTCTCTAGTCGTAGTCAACGTGTGGCCCTGAATGGGTTTCTCTCATCTCCTCTTCCTGTTCAGGCTGGAGTTCCCCAAGGCAGTGTTCTGGGCCCTGTGCTTTTTCTGGTCTTCATCAATGATCTCTCTGACTCTCTTGAAAATCCTCTCTATCTCTTTGCTGACGACTCTACTCTCTGTCGCTCCATTCTTCATCCCTCAGATCAGCAGTCTGCAGCCTCCTCACTCTCTGCAGACCTTGACAAAATCACAGACTGGGCAAACAAGTGGAACATGTCTTTCAATCCTGACAAATCTCACACTCTTATGATGTCTCTCCGAAAAGACCGACTGGACAACCCTCCCATCCACTTTCTGAATAATCCTCTCCAAGAAGTTCTGTCACTCAAGCTTTTGGGTCTCACTTTCTGCCATGATCTTTCCTGGAAAAACCACATTTCAAATCTGGCCTCCAAAGCCAGTCGCCGACTGGGCATCCTCCGTCATGCGAAGTCCTTCCTTGGCACACCTGAGCTCCTCACCACATACAAGGCTTTCATCCACAGCTCAATGGAATACTGCTCTCCCCTCTGGGCTGGTGCTCCTGCCTCACACCTAGCTCGCCTTCGCGCTTTTGAAACCAAAGCATTCAGAATCATTGGAATCTCCCGCGATGAAGCTAGCTCCAAGGGCCTCTCACTCACTCACCGCAGGCAGGTTGGTGGTCTTTCCATCTTCTACCGACTCCTCTCTGGCCTTGCCCCCCCAGCTCTCTCTGGGCTCTGTCCCGCAAATATTCCTACAGGTCGCACAAGATCTGCCTGCAACCCTCTTTTGGTTAAACTGCCAAAATCAAGACTCTCTGCTCACCTTCACTCCTTCATTCCTCTTTTCTCCCACCTCTGGAACAAACTCCCTCACTCTCTTCAATCCCACTCCACCCTCCAAGTCTTTAAAACAGCTGTTCACCACCATCTCTTATCTTCCCCCATCCAAAACCTTGATCTTTTCTACCCCCGCTAATTTCACCCCAATTCCCCTTTTTGAAATACCAACTTCTGTCCTGGAAGTCCTTGGTGTCCTTGTGCTTTATACTTCTCCCTCCCCCCCCCCTCTTCCCATGCCTCCTCCCCCCGGGCCCTCTCCCTTCCACACATCTCCCTGCTCTCGGATGTTGTGTTTGTGTGCTTCCCCATTTCTCCCCATCTTGTCTTCCGCTCCCTCTTTTTGTGTATTTGATTTGTCTGGTCGATTTGTTTGTGAAGTAAATGTTAGCTCTTTCACGAGCCTCGATTCAGTATACAAAAAAAAAAAAAAAAAAAAAAAAAATGACCCATCACAATTAGTTAATAGGCTATTATTGTTGGTCGGTAGTAAGAAGGCTGGAAACAACAATTGTTACAATGAAGCCTCAGCCATTTTAGATCAGTTGATGAGCATGAAAATAATTAATAAATGTCAATACAAAGATATTTTATTACATATTAAATAAGATGAGAAGCACATTTCTTAGTTTTAATTTCACAACGATCGACCACACAGCTTCGTTCCCTTACCCACTACAACTTAACCCCACAAAAGAATATGAGTCTTCTTTGTTGTCAATGGAGACTTACAATACCCTTTTTAATATCACAGAGAAAAACAACAAGTTTAGTTATAATCCAGGAAGTGGATATAAAACTATAACCGTTTCACCCGGTGCTTACGAGATTTCTCAAATATCTTCAGAAGTCTCTCGCCTTATGAAAGAAAAAGGTGATGAACCAAAAAATATTGTAATAGCTATTCAAAAACACACTTCAAAATGAACTATTAAACTTGAAAATAATTATAAAGTTGATTTCACGATTGAAAAATCGTTTAGAGAGCTATTGGGTTTCTCTTCAAAAAAGATTGAAACTAACAGGACGTTTTACAGTGATAGAACACACACACAACAACATGCATTTTAAGGCCATTTTCCCTGCTAGAGCAGGGGTTAGCCTTGTGGTCCCCATGACAATCTTCTCCATTTTGCCCTATTTTCTGCATCTCTCCTTGTTAACCCCCTTGCCCGCATTTCTTCTTCCATCATCTTTAGCCAAGTCTTTCTCGGTCTTCCCCGTCCTCTACTTCCTTCTACATTAATTTCCATCACTCTTCTCAACCAGTCACTTTCATCCTTCCTCAACCAGTCACTTTCATCCTTCCTCAACACATGACCAAACCATCTCAACCTGTTCCTCTTCACAGCATCAATCACAGGCAATATTCCCATCATCTTTCGCAATTCATCATTTGTCTTCCTCTCTCTCAACGATACTCCGCACATCCATCGAACCATTCGCATTTCCACCCTTTCCAGCCTTCGTTGCTGCTCTACGTTCATTACCCATGTCTCGCTCCCATACAGTGATACAGTATAATACAGTTTACAGTGATAATGTCGTTCAAATATCCTCCGGTATAAATTCGGCATTAATTCATTGTGATTTGATTGATGGTGCTTATAACGATGGAATAAGAACAAATACAATATTTTCATTTAGCGCATTCTCAACCCCAATTGGTTATAAATTAAATATGGAACCAAAAAATCTTGTCTATTTACCTGTGTCAGGAAAAACCATATACAGAGTAAATTTTCGGATAACCGATCAAGATAATCGTATGAGCTCCTTTAATGAAGAAATTATATCCATCAGAATTCACCTACGTGAAGTTTTTCAATAAATAAATTATGGTTATTGTGAGAAAACACGAGTTGGGAAAATATAAAATAATTACAGGGGATGGGATGTTCCTTTCACCATACTTTAAGGGTGATGGTATGTTTCTTGGAAGAGGATACTATAAACCGAAGAGACAACGGGTTGTGGGACATCAATTTAGAAATAAAGGAGATGGGATAATTGATACTCTAATGGGTATTGGTTCAACCATTCTTAAAACATAAAGACCTAATTGGTTCAACTGCTTCTGCCATGGGCTCAGTTGCGGGTGCTATAAAGAGTATATAAGATGCTTAAAAGGAGTCTCATAAATTACAATCAATCAAAGAAATTAAAAAAGGTAAAACTCAACTATCTTCACAAGAACGACAAAAAATCATTAAAATACTTGGGTCAGGGTTTCAACGATTTTAATGCTATATAAATACAAGTATGGAAGCGATTGATAGTATCTATGATTTGGATGATACGATTATTATCATTTCAAACTCCACTAAAAAGGAAGACTATTTTAAGGTAAATGCTATAACAGGAACCGACTGGAATTCAAAAGGAACAAAAAGTTTTGAAATAAATAATCAACAAACGTACTTGAATCGAGCTGATAGTTTCTTGCTGTGTAAATTTAAATTCACTAAGTCTGCGAATAATACTAATGCTACACTCATAAATGATTTCTTCTGGAAAATGTTTGATAGTGTCCACCTGTATATTGGAACACAAGAGGTTGAAGCGATTGATTATGTCTCAGCTACATCTGAAATGATAAAATTTACACTATATTCGTTTAGTGATAGAATGGGTAAGGGAGCTGTTGAAGGTTTTATTCCTGATATGTCAACGGGAACAAATACAGACCCTGGTTATAGTCAAAGGAAGGCAATGTATAATGATGAAACAAAAGCAGAGAATACTTTTAAAGAAGCAGTACCTCTTAAAGGTATATTTGGATTTTGTGATTATGATAAAGTTTTGTATGGGCTTAAAATTAGATTTCAACTACAAAGGAATGATAATGTAAATAGGTTGCTTTTTGGGGTTGAAAATGCTTTTGGTGAAAATAATAAATTTGTTATTAATGATTTGTGTTGGTATATTAGTGAATATGCTCCTTATCTTAAAACGGAAGAGATGTTAAATAAAAGACTTAACTCAAAGACCCCGCTAAATGTATCATATCTTAAAAGAAGATGTCAACACATTAAACTGGAACACGCTTCCTACACTTGGAATTTAGGTGTTCTTCAAGGAAAGCCACGATACCGATGGCTCATTTTTAAGAAACCAGATGGAGATGAAGGTACTGATAAAAATAATGCTCTGAGTGATAATGCTAAGGTGAAACAACTTCGGGTTTCTCTTGATGGCACATTTTATCCGCGAGATAGATTGGAAATTGATTGGGAAAAAAATGATTATGCGGAAGCCTACAAGTCTTACCAAAAGGTGTGTGAAAGCAATGTTAATAATGATCCTATTTTGGATATGGTTGCGTTTCAAAAACTTTATACGATCTACGCAATTGACCTGAGTTCTCAAAAGGAAACTATAAAGTCTAATAGAGTGGATACTTCTCTATGCATTGAAAGAGGAGAGAATGAAGAAGTTGATGTACATTGTTTACTTTTGGAAGAAACAGAATTCCAGATTAATACAGATAATGGTGTTATGATTAATATCACATAGATTTTTTCTAATAAATAAATGAGTCAGAAAGAACCAACTTGGGTATATGTTAATCAAATCAATCTTAATAAATTAACATCTTGTATTCAAAATCAAAAGCCTTGTATTATTAATGTTAATACAATTCAAAGAAAAGGAGCAGTAAGAATTAATGTTTTACTCACAAGAGAGCAGGTAAAAACACTAAATGATGCTGGATCACTTAAAATTAAAATGACAAAACCTATGTTAAAGAAATATTCAACAAGGGAAACGAGTGGAGGATTTCTTCAGTTTCTAATTCCTTTATTTGCTGGTTTAAGTGCGGCAGGAGCATTGACGGGTGGTATTTCAGCAGCGGTAGAAACCGCTAATAAAAGGAAGGCACAACTTCAAGCTCAAAAAGAATTGGAAAGACATAACAAGGAGTTGGAGAAACAAATTAGTGGAAGTGGTGTAATTGTGGATTTCGCTCAAAAACTTGAAACTCTATCTGATGAAGCTAGATTGTTGGTTGGAGATATGCTTTCCTCTATTGCTCAAATGGGTGTTAAACTAACTAAATGGGGTAATGGGTTATATCTTTCTCATAAATAAATGGATAAATGGTTTAAACAATTTGGAAAGAATACAACGTCAAATATTGAACTTGCTAAGTATTGTAAAAAACTAAAAATTGATAATGTGGTTATTTGTATGAGAGATGAATTAACAAAGTTGCCCAAGAATACAAAGAATATTATTATGAATTTAGACACACAGAATGGTTCTCATTGGGTTTGTATTCATAATAGCTGGGATAAATATTATTATGATAGTTATGGTTTGCCACCACCTGTTGAAGTAATACAATTCTTACAGAATGGTGTTTATCAAACATTTCAAGTTCAAGAAATTAATTCTAAATGTTGTGGTCAATTATGTTTATATGTATTATTTCAACTCAACAATAATGAACATTTTTATGATGTCATTTTTAATCTCATATAAATGACTTATGTTGGAAATGATGGTTCTATCTTTGGAGAATCCCCTCAGGATATTGATTGATCAAATTATTATACAAAGGCACAGGCTGAACGACAAAAATATAGTATGAGTAAAAATATTAATATGAAGAATACTTATAAATTAATCAATTATCTGGGTCCTACTGACGTGAATGACTTGGTGAGATTAAGTGATTTATCGCAATATATATTCCAAAAGAAAAAAGCACGTTTTGTTAAACAAGTAAAATTTACAACCACAACACCTGGTTATACAGACCATACACCTTTCCTCATTAAATTTAACTATCTGCTTACAATTGAATTTTATTAAAAAGGAGATATAGTTAATATGCGAATAGATAAGTGGGGGTATGATATGTTGGATTTAGGGTATAATTGGTTTTTTTCAATAAACTTAGAAGACCTACATGATTTTAATCAGTCTCGTAAAGAAGAATATTATCCACTTGGTGAGGATAAGGAGTTATGTGGAAGTACAATTAGCAAACAACAAATACATGAGTTAGGAAATAAAAAAATATATGATAGCATAGCGATGGTTTGTATGACAAAGAAGGAAGGTAATGAGATAAAGATAGAAAGCCGAGGAATACAAACCGATTTGGTCGTGGGAAGATGGGGTGGTATTACCTGTCATAATATTAATCTCACATATATTTCTGATACATAAATGGCAGGAAGAAGACGACAAGAGAATTATAATATTTGTATTCAGGGATACCTACAAGAAAAGGGTGCTCGGTATTACATACCTTATGAATTGGAGCATATATATGGGAATTTTGTAATTAAAAACTGGCCTTATACTGATATTGCTAAACCCACAAATAGAGACTTGATTAAAATATTAAATAAAAATGAACTTCTCAAAGTTATGAAATATAAAACTCCTTTAGAAATTATCAACAAATATTATTGGTATCCTATTATGAGAAAAATAATTACAGATACAAGAATATCTCAAAATCCAGATTAATATATTTATAATATTCTTTGGGGCTCAAACTCAAGGGTAGGAAGGGATGAGGAAGGAGTTGAAGAAGAGAGTGAGAAAAAGGAGAGGGGGGAAAGGGAGAAAAAGGAGAAGGAGGCAAGGGAGAAAAACGAGAAGGAGGAGAGGGAAGAAAGAGAGAAAAAGGAGAGGGAGGAAAGGGAGAAAAAGGAGAAGGACATAAGGGATAAAAAGGAGAAGGATGAGAGGGAGGAAAGAGAGAAAAAGGAGAAGGAGGAGAGAGAGAGAGGGAGGAAAAATACAAAAATATCACCATTTCTGAAATTTATAAAAGATTGAATGTATTACAGAAAATAACTCAATCTCAATGCACCGAAGCGGAAAATATAGAATTAATGACTCTTGGGAAGATATTGGTTTCAGAATTTGCTGAGATGAGTTCAGGGATAAGATAGACATGAAGAAGAGAAAGGTCATATCGTTGATGATGTTGATGTTATTGACTTTAGTTAGTTTTTGAATGTGAGGGTTAGGGTTGGGTTAGGGATGGGGTTGGTTAGGGAATGTTGGTTGGTTAGGGTTAGGGAATGAAGACATTTCTAAGGATTCTTTATGTTTTAAAAATAAATATCGAAATGTATATGTTGAAAACCAAAAAGGTTTTGGTACTATGTATCACTTTTTCCCATAAATAAATATGAGTTATTGTGTTAAGTGTAAAAAGAAAACTAATACGGAAAATATATCATATGTTAAAGGTAAAAATAATAGAGTTTATGAAAAGGGGATATGTTTAGTGTGTGGTTCTAAAAAGTGTCAATTCATTTCTAAGCATAAAAGTGGGGGAGATATACAAAAGTTTTTGTCAGGGAGCAAATTTACAACAACTGGAATTCCAGGGGAATTACACCTTCCAGGGTATTCTTTCTGTGGTCCAGGAACAAACTTGGATCAAAGATTAGATGAGGCTGACAATCCTAAACCTTGGTCTAAACCTCTAAATAGGGTGGATGAAGTGTGTATGAAGCATGATATTGCTTATGGGAATACCACTACATTGGATAAAAAACATGAAGCAGACAGAGAAATGTTGTATAATTTGTCTTTGATACGAAATCCTATGTTGAGAGAGAAAGTTGATAGGTTTATTGTGAAAAAAATGATAAGTGCCAAATTGAAACTTGGTCTTGGTTATTCACCCTCAAAAAACTATTAGGCTCTAATGCTGTCAACAAGACTGAGGAGCTTTTGGCTGATGAATTGCATAAACCTATAATCACAAAGTTTAAAAGAAGGAAAGTTTATTCAAAAGATACTGACCACATCTGGTCCGCTGATTTAATTGAATTGAATAATGATAGGGAATACAGGTATGCTTTAACCGTTATTGATTTGAGGAGCAGATATGCTAGGGTTGTTCCTTTGAAAAACAAAAGGGGTAATACTCTTATTTTAGTTTTCAGTGGAATATTTAGTAAAAGTAAAAGAAAACCAAAGAAGTTATGGACTGACGAGGGAACAGAGTTCTACAACAAAATATTTATGAAATTTCTTAAGGGGGAGGGTATTAAATTATACAGCACCTTTAATGAAGGAAAGGCAGTTGTTATTGAGCGTTTTAATCGTACTTTGAAAGAGAGATTATATAAAAAATTCACACAACTCGGTTATCAACAGTGGGTATATTTAATTCAGGATATTGTAGATAATTACAATAATACAGTTCATTCATCAAAAAAATCAAAACCATCGGAAACATTTACAAAATTAGAATAAGAAAAGGAGATTAATTTGAGAAAACCCAAGATCAAAGTTGGTGATATTGTAAGAATATACAGATGGAAAAGCCATTTTGAGAAAGGTTATACAAAAAATGGACTAATGAATTATTTAAAATCGTTGATGTAATGGATACAGTCCCTTGGACCTACAAATTATATGATTTAAATGGAGAAGAAATCTTGGGTTCATTTTACTCACAAGAATTACAAAAAACACAAGTAAGCAGATAATACCCTTGAAAACAATACACCAGGGTGTGGTATTAAAAATAAGAAATAAATAATAAAATGTAATGGGGATACGTTCTTGAGATCTGTGAACCCCAAACACAGAATCCCTCAACTTTTCTGTTGGGGCTTAACTTTTGTGTGTGTGTGTGTGTGTGTGTGTGTGTGTGTGTGTGTGTGTGTGTGTGTGTGTGTGTGTGTGTGTGTGTGTGTGCGTGTGTGTGTGTAATGGGGTTACGTTCTTGAGATCTGTGAACCCCAAAAACAGAATCCCTCAACTTTTCAGTTGGGGCTTAACTTTTGTGTGTGTGTGTGTGAGTGAGTCATAATAATATACAAACCCTAACCCAACCCCATCCCTAACCCAACCCAACCCCATCCCTAACCCAACCCTAACCCTAAACCAAACCCAACCGTAACCCTCACATTCAAAATCGCAACCCCAACCCAACCCCATCCCTAACCCAACCCCAACCCCATCCCTAACCCAACCCATCCCTAACCCAACCCCATACCTAACCCAACCCATCCCCAACCCAACCCCATCCATAACCCAACCCTAACTCTAAACCAACCGCATCCCTAACCCAACCCTAACCCTCACATTCAAAATCCCAACCCCAACCCAACGCCATCCCTAACCCAACCCCATCCCTAACCCTCACATTCAAAATCCCAACCCTAACCCAACCCCATCCCTAACCCAACCCATCCCTAAACCACACATTCAAAATGCCAACCCTAACCCAACCCTAAACATTTCCTTACCCAACCCATCCCCAACCCAACCCTAACCCAACCCCAATCCCATCCCTAACCCAACCCCAACCCTAACCCTCACATTCAAAATCCCACCCTAACCCAACCCCATCCCTAACCCAACCCCATCCCCATCCCTAACCCAAACTCAACCCAACCCAACATCAACACTAACCCTCACGTTCAAAATCCTAATCCTAACATAATCTTTTTTTCTTTTCTTTTTTTAAATACGTATTTCTTTTCTTCTTTTTTCCTCTTCCCCTCCAATTCTGTCTTTCAAGGCTTTTAAGTTTGAAGAAGTAGAAATGGGAAGAAATAATTTTCCAGCATTTTCTTCCTCGAACTTTCTTGATATTGCTTAAATCAAGCATCATTAAACAAAGAACATTGTTCATTGCTTTAGAATCCAAAGAGCCTCCAAGGTAAAACTCTTTCATTGGATTATCAAGGTAGAACTCGTTCTGTTGGACATGGTTGCTCAAAAGGTCTTCAAACAAATCGATCATTTCACCCCAGGTTGTGGTAAAAGTGGTATTTTCATTTTGTACCTCAGATACAATTTCCTGTGAGAGAAAATAACAACGTATTAATTAATTATTTTTTACATTTAATACACAGTTATTATATGTACATATTAAAAGAAAATATTATCTTCATTGCTGAGAGATTTGAATCGAGTTTATCAAGGTGAAGGTTGAGCTCCACACAGGTAGAGTCTCCAAAATAAAAACAGTTTTCAAAGTCTCCAAGGTAAAACTCTTTTCCTGATTTTATTAAATTTAGTGAGTCTCCAAGGTAGGTATTGAAACCATCTAGGCAGACCTCATAATATGTTTTTCCCAAATTTAGTGAATCTCCAAGGTAGGCTCCATAGTTAGAGCCATCTAGGCAGACCTCATAATATGTTTTTCCCCAATTTAGTGGTCTCCAAGGTACAACTCTTTGGCTGGGTCATCAAGGTAGAACTCGTTCTGTGGGTTTGGTTGTTCAAAATGTCTTCAAACAAAAAAATAACTTCATCCCAAGTTGTGTTAAAAGCAGAATTTTCATTTTGTATCTCAGATACAATTTCCTGTGAGAGAAAATAACAATGTATTAATTTAATACAATATTTTTATTTGTATAAATCAAGCTCTATGAATATTAAAATAAACTTTGTTAACTCTTACACGAGTCTCATCTAAAAAAAAATAAAAAAAATAAAAAAATAATTAAATAATTAAATAAATAAACAAATAAATAAACAAACTTACCTCCATTGATAAGAAGTTCGAGTCCAGTTCATCAATCTGAAGGTTGAGCTCCACACAGGTAGTAGGACTCCAAGGAATGGCAAAGTTATCCCAATCCATTTCAGCACAGTAGTCCATTCTCAAGAGAAGCAGAAAGCGTGTTTTCTGAAGCCTGTGTGGTCGGTGCCTTTTATAAGAAGGGCTGGGTGTGTGTCATTTCCTGTGGAAATTCCCTGGGCAAACCTGGGCGTGTCTTAACTGGAAATGATGTAATATCTTAACTGAAAATGATACAATGCTGGAGAGTTTATAAAGTGGGTGGGACTTAACAAACTGTGTGGGCTTAGCAAAAGTGGGCGGGGCTTAACAAAAGTGGATGGGGCTCAACAAAAATTAGGCGGAGCTTAGCAAAAAAGTGGGCGGATCTTAGCAAAAAGTGGGCGGAGCTTAGCAAAAAAAAGTGCGGGGCTTAACAAAAAAGTTGGTGGCACTGGGGGCGCTCAAACAAGAACATTTAGGGAGGTTTAACATTTTATTTTAGCTCAGTTAAAATATCTTTATAAAGAACCAAACTCAAACATCTTCTTTGTTAATATATACTACTCAAAATAATTTATGGGGTCAAAGGAAATTTTTTGATCATTTTTGTAAGTATGTCTTTTTAAGCCAGATAGGGTTAGAATATTCCCCTTTGGGTTGTCATTTGGACTATAGACATCACGTTATTATGGGACATCCAATCATTGCACTTATCTTTAGAAACTTTTAAAGTTATCCCAGATTTCCTTTAAATTTAAATTAAATTTATTCAAATTTAAATTCAAATCCTTTAAATTTCCTCAAAGACCACGAACTTAGTCAGACTAAACTGACAAACTGCCTCGAAACACCCATTGTGACACCTCATGCACCATTTGCATGTGTTTTGCATGAGTGTCATTCCATGCATGCCAATTTTAGCAATAAAATGGCTGAGCATTTTCCATTCATCATCACTTGAAATTTGAAGATGGTTCGGCGACAACTCAGCATCCAAGAGAGGGGAAGGGCCATTGGCTGGCTACAAGATGACCAAACTCAGAGAACTGTGGCTCAGCATCTAAATGTAAGCCAAGGCGTTATCGGCAGACTCTGGCAGAGGTTCAGGACAACTAATGCTGTTCAGAATTGCCCCCTTCTGGAAGACCCTGATCAACAACAGCACAAGAAGACCGCTTCCTGATAACGGCGTTGCGACAGCGCTTTGTGACCGCATGGCATCTTCGGGATCAACTCAGAGCTGCCAGAGGCACCAACGTGTCCGACCAGACCATTGGGAATCGTCTGCGAGATCGAGGTTTGCGATGCCATGTCCTGCAGTCTGACCACCACTACTTGACCGTCAGAGAAGGGCTTGCCAAGATTGGTGCAGACGTCATATCCGGTGGAACTGAGGTCAGTGGGCAGAGACAATGTTCACAGATGAGTCCCGCTTCTCGCTCCAGTTCAATGATGGCCGGGCTCGTGTTTATCGTCGTCAAGGAGAGAGATTTGCTGATCTCAACATTGCTCAACATCTACCATTTGGAGGAGGAAGTGTGATGGTGTGGCCGTGTGGGCGGGGATATCCATGAACCACAGAAACCCTCTGTACGTCGTCAATGGAAATTTGACTGGTCAGCGTTATCTCAACGAGATTGTTCAACCTCTGGTAATTCCACTTCTGCAACGGATTGGACCAGGAGCTTGGTTCCAGGACAACAACGCAAGACCTCATCGTGCCAGGGTGGTGACCGACTTCCTGCAGCAGCAGAACATTCAGCATATGGATTGGCCTGCATATTCACCCGACTTGACACCCATTGAGCATGCGTGGGATGAACTAGGGCGGCGAGTTCGATCACATCACGTCCCTGCCGTCAACCTCCAGCAACTGGCTCAGTGATTCGTCGCAGAATGGCAAGCGATCCCTCAACGTTATTTCCAACGCCTGATGAACAGCATGCGCCAACGTTGTCAAGAATGTGTGAATGCTAACGGTGGCTACACCAGTTACTGAAGCTTCTGCGACTTGTGTGAACATCAATTTGGGGGCTGCATGACTCTTTTTCATCAGGGTAATAAACTAGTGTCTCATCAAAAGTTTTTGTTTTGTGTTTTCTGTTCTTGAGCCATCAAAGAATTATTTTGTCATTAGTCGTCACCATTTTAGCTCGTTAGCTTATATTTATATGCACAAATATTTTTGACCCTTAACTTATTTTGAGTAGTATATTAGATGGTGATGGGAGTTGTAGGAGAATTAAATTATTTCCTACATAGAAACAAATATTTGTAGGATCATTGTTTGAGTGGTTTAGAGACTGAACAACATTGATAGTAAGAGTAAAAGGTCCATAAGGCCAAGGGGGTAGGAATAGAGGTGTTTAGGGGAAATGAAGAAAAGTGAGGGTGAGAGGAAAATGTACATGTAAGTGAATGGAGAAATAGGGGTGGTCCGGGAACAACATTTTTCCTCAACTGAGGTGTCATTTGTTGAACTCCCTGTACTTATCAAATCTAGTTGCCGGACATTGCACTGCTGTTGTCTCGGAGATAACTTCAAAGCTCTTATATCCTCCCTGGCACATTGTCAAGGGGGCAGCCTGCCCATCCCTCCAATCTCCAGTCTTCTTCAGTAACACACTGTCTTTCACAGCTTGGCAATCCAGTCTTCAACGTCGCACAACTTGACATGGGGATTTGGATTCTTCAATTTCTACTCCATACTTCGATGACACCACGCTTTCACATTCTGAGGACTTTTGAAACGTGACTGGCCTCTTGGCTTCATCCTGTGCACACCATCAGGACTTGATCCTTTCGAACGATCTCACAGCCAACCCTTTACCCATTTTTAACCAGCTGGAGTTTTTTAAACAAATTGTTTGCTTGAAATAAGTTGCCACCTCAAGAGTTGTGAGTAAACCTGTAGCTGCATTGTTGTCTGTGATGTTTGTATGTTTAATTTCGGTTTTTTTTTTTGTTTTTTGAAGACTGAATCGAGGCTCGTGAAAGAGTTAACATTTACTTCACAAACAAATCAACCAGACAAACAAAATATATAAAAAGAGGGAGCGGAAGACAAGATGGGGAGAGAAGGGGAAGCACACAAACACAACATTTGAGAGCAGGGAGATGTGTGGAAGGGAGAGGGCTTGGGGGGAGGAGGCGTGGGAAGGGGGGGGGGAGGGAGAAGTATAAAACACAAGGACACCAAGGACTTCCAGGACAGAAGTTGGTATTTCAAAAAAGTGGAATTGGGGTGAAATTAGTGGGGGTAGAAAAGATAAAGGTTTTGGATGGGGGAAGATAAGAGATGGTGGTGAACAGCTGTTTTAAAGACCTGGAGGGTGGAGTGGGATTGAAGAGAGTGAGGGGGTTTGTTCCAGAGGCGGGAGAAAAGAGGAATGAAGGAGAGAAGGTGAGCAGAGAGTCTTGATTTTGGCAGTATAACCATAAGAGGGTTGCAAGCAGATCTTGTGCGACCTGTAGGAATATTTGCGGGACAGAGCCCAGAGAGAGCTAGGGGGGCAAGGCCAGAGAGGAGTCGGTAGAAGATGGAAAGACCACCAACCTGCCTGCGGTGAGTGAGTGAGAGGCCCTTGGAGTTAGCTTCATCATGGGAGATTCCAATGATTCTGAATGCTTTCGTTTCAACAGCGTGAAGACGAGCTAGGTGTGAGGCAGGAGCACCAGCCCAGAGGGGCGAGCAGTATTCCATTGAGCTGCGGATGAAAGCCTTGTATGTGGTGAGGAGCTCAGGTGTGCCAAGGAAGGACTTCGCACGACGGAGGATGCCCAGTCGGCGACTGGCTTTGGAGGCCATATTTGAAATGTGGTTTTCCCAGGAAAGATCATGGCAGATAGTGAGACCCAAAAGCTTGAGTGACAGAACTTTTTGGAAAGGATTATTCAGAAAGTGGATGGGAGGGTTGTCCAGTTGGTCTTTTCGGAGAGACATCGTAAGAGTGTGAGATTTGTCAGGATTGAAAGACATGTTCCACTTGTTTGCCCAGTCTGTGATTTTGTCCAGGTCTGCAGAGAGTGAGGAGGCTGCAGACTGCCGATCTGAGGGATGAAGAATGGAGCGACAGAGAGTAGAGTCATCAGCAAAGAGATAGAGAGGATTTTCAAGAGAGTCAGAGAGATCATTGATGAAGACCAGAAAAAGCACAGGGCCCAGAACACTGCCTTGGGGCACTCCAGCCTGAACAGGAAGAGGAGATGAGAGAAACCCAGTCAGGGCCACACGTTGACTACGACTAGAGAGGAAGTCCGCCAGCCATGCGTGGAGATTTCCATGGATACCAAAAGAGGAGAGTTTGGTGAGCAGAGCGGGGTGCCAGACCGCATCGAAGGCATGTGATATGTCAAGGGAGACTGCTCTAATTTCCTGTTTGGCATTGAGGACCTCCATCCATTGTTGTGAAAGCAGAAGCAGCATGTCCAGAGTAGAGTGTCCAGGTCTGAAACCAAATTGATGATCAGAGATCAAGCCATTGGAGAAGAGGAAAAATTTCATACCTGAAGCAATGATGGATTCCATGACTTTGCTGATAATTGGGAGAAGGCTGATTGGTCTGTAGTTGCTGGGATCTGTTTTTGCACCTTTTTTGTGCAAAGCGGTGATGTTGGCAGATTTCCAAGCAGATGGAAGATGACCTTGAGCAAAAGAGAGGGTGAAGAGAACAGAGAGAGGGAGTGAAAGAGCGGAAGAACAGGATTTTAGGACCCGTGGGCTGATGCCGTCAGGTCCAGTTGCAGAATCCGAGTCGAGGGTTCACAGAAACTTTTCCACCTTGTCAGGAGGAAAGGACACAGAGTCCAGGAGCAGCTGGGTACGACTGGGTATGGTGGGTACAGAGAGGGATGGGTTTGGGACACAAGATTTAGAGGCAAACACAGAGTTGAGGCATTCAGCTTTTTCACGTGCGGAGTCTGCCGTGTGGCCATTTGAGGTGAGGGAGGGGATGGAGGGGGAACAAACACCAGAAACAAATTTGACCAGACGCCACCAGGATTTGGAAGAGGGAGACAGATAAGAGAGTTCGGTCCTGAGAACGGAGAGATAGTGTTTCCTGGCTCTCCTGAGGGTGGACACACACTTGTTTCGGGCTTTGTGAAAGGAAATGAGATTTCCTTCCGTTGGATTTGCTTTCCAGGAGACGAAAGCAAGTTGTTTCTGGGCAATAGCTTCACCACAAGATTCCGTGTACCATGGACGGGAGGAAGGGTATGACAACTGAAGACGAGATGGGATAAATCTGTGCATGAGAGAGAGCAATTTACTTTGGAAGAATTCCCAGGATGAGTTGATGTCAGAGGCGGTAGAGATGGGAGACCAGTCCAGATGATTGATGGCTGCTTGAAGACAGTGCCAGTTGGCCTGAGTGAAATGCCAGACTCGTCGACGCTGAGGAGGCTCTCTGAGAATGGTCAGAGAGATGTCAACTTTAACAAGCACATGATCAGAAGAGCCGATTGGAGCAGAAGAAGAGCAGCAAACATTTTCAGGGAAGTTAGTCATAACAAAGTCCAGAAGAGAAGATGCTCCGTTGACTGAAATCCGGGTCGGGAAATTGACAGATTGTGTCAGTCCCAGTGAGTCACAGAAGTCCTTTGCTGAAGAGCCATGGCTGGTGAGAGAGGTACCCACACCCAGCCAACTGGCATGGTGACAGTTGAAATCACCACATATGAGGAAGAGAGAGTTGGGATGGGTAGATAGAAGTTGGGCCATATTCTCAGACAGCGAGATGTAGATGGAGTCATCACTGCTTCGTGGACGGTACAACACACATATGAACAAAAGGTGGGAGCGAAGGGGAAGCCGTAGCCATAGGTATTCCTGGGGTTGAGGTGGAGAGAGGGCAGTGCAGGGCGAGTGAGGAAGAGAGTTTTTGCTAAAGATAGCAACCCCACCTCCAGGACGAGGCTCAGGTCTATCATACCGGAGGAGGGAGTAACCTGGGAGAGATACCAAGGAATCAGAGACATCATGAGGGCAGAAAGTTTCTGTTAAGCAGATCACGTCTGGTTTGTCAGAAGCAACCTGTATGGAGAGATCAGACAAGTTTGAGTGAAGGCCCCGGATGTTTGAGGTCCATACTTTCTTAGGAAAGTTATTAAGTGATACATTTAATTTGTCTCAAAATAGTATTCCTTATGAAGTTATCCTTCTGTATCTTGTCATATGTAGGTTTCACCTATAAATCAACTCAAAGGGCACTTTTTTTTTTTCCTGCCTTGAATTAGTGTCTTTATTTATTTTATGCCGTGAAATCCTCCAGGTTATCAGTGCACTCACTGCGGTGCGTCGAGGTGGACCTGTAACAACATGGATGTTTTCTACTTCACATGGTCCAACTTCTTATGAGCCTCAACTTCATAGGAAACTGATCTGAGATAGATTGTTTTGTGTTTTTAACTGAACTTTAATATGAAACGTTCTGTATTTACAACACCTGTCTACATTTAGTAATTACACCATCCATCTAGAATCCTGAGATTTTCTGGAGATACCTAGAATTGAATAAGGAATCAATGATGGTGCTGAAATTGTTTTGTTTTTTAAATAAATTATTTTTTCTTCCTTTGTATAGATTAGTGGTGCAGCGGGGTGCAAGTGTTTAAGTAACAAGCAGACATTCCCTTCTTTTATGAGAACTATACCAAGTGATTTGCATCACGCAGAGGCCATCACTCGCTTGGTGCTCCATTTTAAATGGATATTTGTTGGTGCTTTCGCAGTAGATGATGATTTTGGTCGAACTGGTTTAAATCAGGTTTTGAATGAGGTTGAAAGCCAAGGAGTTTGCATTGCCTTCAAAAAGCTGTTACCAACAGTGAAAAGTCAAGAAACGTTTCAACGACTTGGTGAGGCCTGCTGCTTTCATTGTTTGTTTTATTTACGTTGGTTGAAATTATTTGAAATTTTTTTATTTCATTTTATTATATGTCTGTGAAAGATATATTCTGAGATTGATGGACTCTGCTCTATGAGGGAGGGTTGATACATTTTCTAATTGCGGCCTAATTGGTGTTTTACATGGTTTGGATGGCATTGACTTAGACCTTTGATTAATTTTGTCCAAATTTATTCACATATACTACACACAGGTACTGTTGCAGTTTTGGGAAACCACCAAGAAGTTATGGCAACCACCATACAGGTCCCTTAGAATAGTTATTTCATGGCAGAACATTATCTTAGCCCCTTCCCCTTATTTTGGGTTTGTATGTATTTATGCATTGGGGAGGGAAAGACAGGCCATCCACTCATAAGGGATATTTAGCCATGCAGATGCAACAAGATTGCATCCACAGTTATTGATTGAAAGTCTTGAAGGACTCAAGCCAAAGGCCTCAAGGGTGGATGCCAGCAACAACATTTTGTGGACAGGGAATTTTTCAAATCCACCAATCAGGGCCTGAGCAACTTTGGGAGAGCTTGTGGGGGCAGAGTGACAAACCCGACTAAACGGGAACCCGGAAAACACCCCTCCCCCACCCTCGACGAGGGATGCACAAAAGGCCTAGCACACATTCATTACTCTCTCTTGGCCTTGGCTTTGTTGGCTGTGCACATGGTCTCTAGGCCAGACCCTCTCACAGGCCTCTGCACGTGATTCACTCTCTTGGCTTTGGACTTTGTTCACCCAGTACGTGCCTGCATTACTCTCTCTTGGCCTTGGACTTTGTTACCTCTGCACGTGTGCCTGACTCTTTTGGCCACATCCCTCTCACAGGCCTCTGCACGTGATTCACTCTCTTGGCCAGTCTTTTCCTGCTATCTGTTGGCTGCCGGACTCCCTCTCGATGCACGTGTGCACGACACTTTCTCTCTCTGAACTATGTGCGTGTGCCCCACACTCTCTCTGCACTCTACATGTGTGCATGACTTGGACTCTTTCTGCACGTGCCTGCTTACCTGCCTGTGTTTGTGCTGGGACTCCGTGCCCAAGTTCATGCTGACGATTGATTTTGCCAGCTCGTGTTTGTGCTGGGAATCGCCCTGACCTACTCGTGTTCATGCTGGGAATTGCCTTTACCTGCTCGTGTTGGGGACTGCTGTTTGCCGGCCAGGTGCTCGTTGGTGAGGTCGATACAAAAGGCGTCACGAGGAGAAGCATCTGGTAAAATTGTAACCTTTTTCTAACAGGATCCCAACGTTCGTTCCTCCTCCCTTCCCCCGTGAATTTGTGCTCTGTGCCTTTGTTGTGTCTATTCGTAGTTACTGTCATAAGGCGTAGATTAAGCTAAGTTCCTGCCTCCTGTCCTTTTCTCTTTCCTATTGATAAGTTGCACTGTAAATACTTGTAAATAAATGAAATCGTTAAACGTTTCCTTTCTCTCTGTCCGTGAATGTCTTTTCTTCCATTGGTCCGCCATTGCTCGCACCCAGAGTAACGATTGGCATAACAAAATTAGCATTAGCCCGGCGGGTACCAACGGTTGCTCGGCCGATAAATTTTCATCCAGGAACAAAAAGAACAAATGCGATGTCAGATCTTTAACATCCACCAACTATTGCTTGCAAATCCAATTGTCCATCTGAATGATGTGGCACATTGTGTCAGTGTCCTGCCTGTGAAGTACCAACCGAACAGCTTACAGTCAGGTTGACAATCAACCCGAGGCTAGACATCTCCAAAATAATTGTGCGCTCCATGTACATCTTTGTATGGGTGAGATAGGTAGACAAGGTGGCATGTTTGTTTCATGTGTGGGTCCTTTGCATGGACATAATGTTTGTGTCCTTTCCTTAAAGCATTGGAGACATTGCTGATAGTATGATGAATCCTGTATAGGGGAAAGGGCAGTGTCATATACATTATTAGAGAGGAAGAGAGTTGGTCAGACAGGGGAGGAATATTACCTGCAACATTATCATGCTTAAAATGAAAATAATTCAGTTAAACTGCTTTAACTTCTGAATATTTATTTTTGTGTCATTGAAGGAACACTTGTGGCAGAGACAAGAACAAGTGTAATCATATTGTACTCAAATGAACAAGATGCAATGCCGTTGATTGGAGAGCTTCTGTTCCAAAATGTCACGGGGAAAACATGGATCGCAGCATCTGACTGGATCACATCTCAGATGTATTCAACACCTCGATATGTGCACATCCTACAAGGCACGATCGGTTTTGGAGAAAAATCGGGACAAATTCCAGAATTTCAAGATTTCCTCAGAAAAGTGAAGCCAAAAAACCTGAGTATTATATTGAAGAGAGATTACCTCAATGGAAACCCGGTAATGAGTACCATAAATGTCATTTATGTTAAACCTGTGATGATGAAAATGAATAGGCCCATAGTTTTGTTTTTATATCGCAGACACGTGATCAGTACCAATGATTTGTAGACACCAGCTGCGTATATCTGCTGATCTGAGAATTATTACATGCTGGTATGGTTAATGGAGCATGTACGTCAATCGTTGAAATTGTCCCAGTCTCACCCTATCACTCCGGAAATATTGACAAATGAATCCACCTAATTGTTTCCATGGTGAAAACCTGGAACATATTTAGTCTCACACTTTAGGTCACACAGACACTTGATCCGACAAATCTCGCACATATTCTTACCAATTCTCTTGATGAAGTTCAGCCACTCAAACTTTTGGGCCTCACTATCAGTGGGACAAACCACATTTGTAATTTGGCCTCCGAAGCCAATGTAATTTCCAGTAATGTAATCGCTTCGACACTGATAACTTTGTCAATCGAATGACTCGGGAATTGTTTCGCAGAGAAAAATTTACAATCATCGATATTCTAAATCAATGGATTGAAGGACATCTCCAAAGATCGGTGGTGAATTTATATCGTTTCTACAAAGAATGCCACCAAGACCACTATTTTGAAGAATCCATGAAAGAAAATAAAAACCGAACACTAAATCAGGTGTATTGAAAGTCAAACTTCGAATGAAAAACGTCAAAATGTAAGGAATCCGGTACTCGTGGGATCTCCCGAGTAGAGTTCACTTGTTATACTATTTTGTGTAAATAATTCTTGATTCTGTTTTCTATTCTGTCTCGGCTCAGATTGATAGCTCTTCAATTTCCCTGAACAAATGTAAACTAACTCACCACCTCAAAGGAAACCCACAAGTTAAACTCCATCAATATGAAATGTAACTGTCATTGCAACATCTTCAACAAGTCAACTAGCATTGTAACGGAGCGTTGCAAAAGTCGAACAGTCTTCATTAACTCTTAAAATTTTATCTAAAACTACATGTTTGAAAGAAATGTGAGTTCAGGGTTCCTGATTTTTTACTTTCTTCTCTCAAGTAATTAAAATACACGAACTGTGAGTTAAATAACCTTTCCTTGTCTCAGTTTGATGGTATTCACTGAAAAAAATCTTCCTCGTCTGATACACCATGACTTGAACTTGAATGTGTTTGTAAGAATGAAATATCATTTAAAACCAGAGCATGAAGCAAGGTTTGGTAACCTGGAACACATTTACACACATGATCCTTTTTATTTAAAAAAAAAAAACATTTCAGATTTTAGAGATTTTACGAATGTGTACACGTGAAACTTCTTGTGATCTTCGTATCACATTGTAAATTTTACCTTAAGTTGTGATCTTTATCAAACTATCACTGAATTCAACTCTCACAACACGTTTTGCACCCTCAGACATGTACAATAGAACAAAGCAACAAATTTACATCAAATTACCTGAGCTACTTGAATATCAACAAGACAACAAGGTATTTAACAAACAGTTGGGAACAAAGAGGAGAAGAAACCCTACTTTATCAGAATGAGAAATCATTGAATGATTATATTGTTGAATTGTGGGAAGATATTTTCCAATGCACCTGGGATGGAGAAAAAATTGAACTTCCACCGTGCTCAGGCCAAGAATCATTAGACAAAGTTTACTCACCATTTACAGATGTTTCCAAACTATATCTGTCATATTATGCGTATCTGACTATACATGCTGTCGCACACGCCTTGGTGGACATTCAAACTTGTACATCCCATCGCAGCCCATTGTACAATGGGACATGTGGCACAATATCTGATTTACATCCATGGCAAGTAAGAATGAATAGTTCTTTGTTTACTATTTGTTTATTTTGTTGGAAAAGCAACAAACAATGAGTCGTAAGTAAAATGGTTAAATTTCCACATAAAATAGCGTGGTTTTCTTTGTATCCCATCCTTTTTCAGCTCCTGTCTTATCTTCGAAAAGTGAAATTCAAAACGGATTTGGGAGATATGTTTTTTGATGATTACGGTGACCCTCCTGGACTCTATGACCTAATAATTTGGCAAAAGGATGCCAATAGTGAAATAATATTTAAAACCATTGGATACTATGATTCCAAAGCCTCACCTGACGAAAGGTTTTTTGTTAAAAATGATGGATATTTTTGGAGTGATGGGAATACAAATGTAAGTTTTCTTATTATAAAGTTACAACAGTTATAAATAAAGTTAGTCAAATAAATTTGAGACACCCTGGTCGTGACCCGTGTGTTCACCCCAGCCTACCTTCCCATGGTGTTACTCTAGGTCCTACACCGCTAGTCTGTTCCTGGACATGATAGCACTTCCCTGCGAGATGGCTCAATAGATCGTTAGAGATAAACCCAAATGGTCAACGGTCTAATAAACCAACAGGACTTAAAGTCCCTTCCGCCGTTGTTAAATAAATCTTAAATGGATGATGCAATGCCCTTTTACTCGATTGCATCACCTATTGGTCAAGAGACAGTAGGCACAGCCACTGTAGCGAGGGCAAAACTCCTATCAAAGGTTTTCAAAAGGTTCCTTTACCTTATTTTGTTGTGGCACCACTTGCGTTTGTCCCAATCACTCCAGATGCCAACCTCCAGGTCTCTGTCTATCCAGGGTGTTGCAATCCAATTCTTCTTCACCAAACTGTCGTGGCAAAACTCTTGCCTCTCATAAGACCAGAAACACGCTGGCTGAATCATTCATTTAAATATTTATTTACAGTTTATAAAAACAATTAATACATTTTTTTTATGTGCAAAGCACGGAGGCAAGCACCTGAATGCTTCTCTGAGAATTCAGCTCTGAGAGCTTCTGTATTTATAATTTTTCAAGAGTGAGTGGGGAGAATAATGTTTAACAGTTGTGAGGTTTTGGTGTGGTGAACATTCCTGTGAAATTCAAAAACAGCACATCATTTGACAGCCCAATGAAATTGATTGCCAGAGAATCTAAGTCCTGTTAGTTCTTAATGCAGAGAAAACCCTTGGAGACATTATCTCAGCAGTTCAGCTGTGCTCACTATCTGGAACCGGATCTGGATCCGAGAAATTTTTTTCAAATGATCCTTCACCATTGAAAGATAGGGGAAAAAGAAGTTTTTTTTGTTGTTGTTGTTGTTCTCCTCCTTTCCCCTTTAAAAGGGGTGAGGCCCGATGGTACCAAGTTCCTGCCCTGCCTTGAACACAACACTCCTCCACTCCCCTCTGTCATCAGCCAACTCTCTCCACTCTCCAACCACCACCACCTTACTTATATCCCTCTTCACACAATCCTCCCATCTCAACCTATAGGCTCTGTTGTCTTCCTGTCAATGCCACCATCTCCAGACCATAAAGATAGTCTGGCGGTACACACATCATAACCTTCCCTTTCAATCTTTAAATCTTTCTGTTTGCCATTATACCCTCCACCCTCCTCCATGCCTTCGTACCCACCTAAATACTCCTCCACACCTCTGCCACTGATTTACCTTCCCCGGTCACTGTTCCACCCAGATACTCCAAAAGCAATGATGCATTATTATATTTCACAATGGCAAAAACGACTAAAATTGTTAGATGAGTTTAATAGGTGACAAGAACAAGCTGATTCGATTTTGGTTAAAGTGCAAATACAGATCCGGTCCATCAGTATGGTACAAAACATAAGCTGTTCACCTTGGCGGTGTTGGAGGAATTATAAGCAGAATAGAATCGGTGAGTTATTACCTGTATTCTGACCGAAATTATTTCATCAGGATAGAAAATTGTGCACTGTTGGGCTCTTGCAGAGGCAATGTCAAACCATCTCTTGCCTACAAACCAAGACAATAATAATCCATTTGGTGTAATCTTTTGTATGTAATGTTTCTGTTTAGGTATATAAGATCAATATAAATTATATATAAAATATATATATACAGTGCATTCAGAAAGTATTCAGACCCCTTCACTTTTTTCACATTTTGTTATGTTGCAGCCTTGTGCTGTAATCGTTTATATATTATGACGGAAGCCAAACAGTTCAATCTTGGTTTCTTCAGACCACAGAATCTTGTTTCTCACAGTCTGAGAGTCCTTTAAGTGCTTTTTTGCAAACTCCAAGCGGGCTTTCATGTGTCTTTCACTGAGGAGAGGCTTCCGTCTGGCCACTCTGCCATAAAGCCCAGATTGGTGGAGTGTTGCAGTGATGATTGTCCTTCTGGAAGTTTCTCCCATCTCCACACAGGATCTCTGGAGCTCAACCAGAGTGACCATCGGGTTCTTGGTCACCTCCATTACCAAGGCTCTTCTCCCCCGATTGCTCAGTTTGGCCAGGCGGCCAGCTCTAGGAAGAGTCCTGGTTGTTCCAAACTTCTTCCATTTAAGAATTATGGAGGCCACTGTGCTCTTGGGAACCTTCAATGCAGCAGAATTTTTTTTTGTAGACTTCCCCAGATCTGTGCCTCGACACAATCCTGTCTCTGAGCTCTGCATGCAGTTCCTTCGACCTCATGGCTTGGTTTTTGCTCTGATATGCATTGTCAGCTGTGAGACCTTACATAGACAGGTGTGTGCCCTTCCAAATCATGTCCAATCAATTGAATTTACCACAGGTGGACTCCAATCAAGGTGTAGAAACATCTCAAAGATGATCAAGAGAAATGGGAGGCACCTGAGCTAAATTTCAAGTGTCATAGCAAAGGGTATGAATACTTATGTAAATGTGATATTTCAGTTTTTTCTTTTAAATAAATTTGCAAAACCTTATAAAATCCTGTTTTCTCTTTGTTATTATGGGGTATTGAGTGTAGATTGATGAGGGAAAAAATGAATATAAACGATTTCAGCATAAGGCTGCAACATAACAAAATGTGAAAAAGTAAAGGGGTCTGAATACTTTCTGAATGCACTGTACATATTGTTACGGATCTCAGTTTCGGCACTCCCCTTACTGAGGGGGGTTTAATCCCCTCGTCTATCACACTGGCCGTCCGAGTCCTGGAGCTATGACGTCACTTCCGGTCAGCGGTGAGTCGGGTTGTAAGCCCAATCCATATATATATATATACAGGGGGCTGCAAAAGTAGGTATACAGTAATGAAAAACAAAACGTGCGCACAAAACGTATTTTATTGATTATAATAACATATCAATAATAACATATCAATAATAAACATATCAATAATAAACATATTAATCCCTCAAATGATCAAACTGTTTGCCCCTGGCATTCACACACTCCACTGGTCGAGTGTGGACACCCATGCACACTCTGACACAAAGGTCTTTATCAGCATCAATTTCCTGGCAAGCCTCCCGTATGAACTGAATCATGGCATCAACAGAACGTGGCTTGCGTGCGACAACCCTGTCTTTTACACATCCCCAGAAAAAGAAGTCCATAGGGGTGAGATCCGGCGAACTGGTGGCCAGTCAACGGCTCCCGGACGTCCAATCCACCTGTTGGGAAATTCTTTGTCAAGTAGCGCACGCACAGTGAGTGCGAAGTGTGGTGGCGCCCCATCCTGCTGAAAGTAGAAGTCGTCCTGCTGCTGTTGTTCGCGTACCTGTGGTATGATTGTACGCGTCAGCATGTGCAGATACACGTGTTGATCGACAGTCCTGTGCAGAATGATAGGTCCAACGACACCTTTGCAGGACAGGCCAGCCCACACTGTCACCCCAGGTTGATTGAGCTGTTGCTCAATCGTGACTTTAGGGTTTTCAGTTGCGTAGTACACACAATTGTGCCGATTAACGGCACCCGATAGCTTAAAGTTTGCTTCATCGGGCCACACGATTTTGCGCAGAATGCTGTCACCCTCTCGTTCCTCGTTCAGGATGGCTTCGCAAAATTGTAAACGCCGATCCGAGTCATCCTCTAATAAACCATGTATCAATCGTGGCACGTACATTTTGAGTCCTGCACGGTGCATCAAACGACCCAACGATCTGCGTTCAATACCCAATTCAGATGACGCCCTGTTTTTCGATTTCTGAGGGCTCTGGGTAAATGCCAGGGCGACTTGCATTGCATTCTCTGGCGTTGTCACGGTGACTGGTCGAACACTCTTCGGCGAGTTGTGGATAGACCCCGTCCTCTCAAATTTGTCACGTATCCGGTAAATCGTGAGCCTCGTTGGTGGAGGCGATGCAAATGTTTCTCGCCACTGCTCTCGCACACGTTCACTATTCTCTGTCTTCCAGTACTGTTTCAAAATCCATTTGCGCTCCTCGTCCGTTGAATTACCAGCCATCGTTAAATTTCCACTTCACCTGCAAATAATAGATGTATTATAGAAAAAATTACGAAAATAAAAATATTAAAAATGGTAATAATGATTTTAATGAATTAAATGAATTCTAGTATTAAATGAATCCTAGCACCACTATTATAATACTGGTAATACTGGTATAATCCTTACTGTATACCTACTTTTGCAGCCCCCTGTTTATATATATATATATACTGTATATATATTGTGCTTTGACATTTCAACATGATGTTTGAACTAAGTCTTCTCCATGGTGAATTAATTCGAATCTTTTTACGTACATGACAAATTAAATCTTGTAACATGTTAAACATGTGTATGTATATATGAAATGTTTTACTGAGTTCAAATGAATACGTTTTAGAAACATATTGATGTAAAGAGGTGTTTTTAAAGGTAAAGAGTTTTAAGAGTATAATACACCTGGTGCAGGTTGTCTGACCCGGGAGAGAAGTTGAAAACCCTGTTTACCCTTTCCATTGTGCGTTGTAAATCTAATCACCATTGACACAATACACTACATTTGCAATACTTGTTCACCCTTGGCTAAACAAACTCAGTTTTTTGTAGCTGTTCCTAACGTCAAATTAACTCAGTGGGTGGTATGGAACAAACATTATTTACTCTTCAGAGGTTATCTACCTCACAGTAAGATGCAAGAGACTGTTTGTAAATTGCAATCGGAGGGGATAGATGTGTTCCCTCCCACCTATGGGGGATGAATCGTATTGCTTACGTGACCTATGGGGGATGGGCATCATGTGTTTTTCTTCCCCTCCCACCTGTTCAATCATGAATGTATAAAAGCTGCGTTTGAAGACCAAATAGCAGAGCGAACTATAATGTTGGGCATGGCATCATGCTTCGTCTCTCCTATGTATACATTGTAAGTTCGGTACCATGTTTTTTTTTCATGAATATTTTAATAAAACGATTCAATGAACTTTTGAGCAGGTGGTCTTCAAAGGTAAGACCCTTGAGTTCTCCCTCCACAGCGGAGGTATGTACTCTACCGAGCGCCGTTGTATTTCTTCATTATGTAAGTTGTGGAAAACACAAACCAAACATTGCAGTGCTGATTTTATACCAAACAAAAACTTTCTTACAAACCACATAAATGTTTTCCAGGTTCCACAGTCGGTGTGCAGTGATCCGTGTGTCCCAGGAACAAGGAAGGTTGCACGTAAAGGGGAACCCTTTTGCTGCTTTGACTGCATTGCGTGCACGAGTCGAGAATACACCAATGGAACAGGTAGATATACTTATAAAAACACTGGAAGTTTTTCAACACAAATTTTAGGTAGGCAACAAAACCACTCCAATTCCTGTCATCAACAAGAACTACTCCATCAATGAAGACTTCAAAAAATGACCTCAAAATTTTATTTTCGCTACACTCCGCTCGCTCTTTCATCGCCTTTCAATTACATTTTGTGTCTTTCTCGTCTTCGCACACCCACACTCCTTTACACCTTATGCCCAACTATATCATTCTTATCGAGGTCAGGCCTTAACTAAAAGAGCTGCATTGATTGAAAAGTAAAGAAAGAGAGAATAGTCGAAGAGTTTTTGAGGAAGTAAAAAATCTGCGTTTTGAAAATGGGAAAGTCGTTCGTGTTTGGAAATACATGAGAGGGTAAAGAGCTCCAGAGTTTGGCAATGGAGAGGAAGAAACAAACATCATCATGGCCCACCCTTGAGTTGCTAATGGCCACACAATCGTCATGCGTTCTTGTGTCTTGCCGGGTATTCCGTGGTCTCGATAATAGCAGTGACAGCTATTATTCCGTGGTCTATTCCATGTGACACAGGTATTCCACACAGGTAGATGTGTGTGCCTGACCTCATATTTGAAGTGGAAATTCCATTCTATCCGTTCTCTTTTAACTTTTTAAAATTCGTTTCCCAGATTCCTCAGAGTGCTTCTCATGTCCTCCATATTTTTCATCAAATGAACAGAAAAACGGCTGCGATCAAATGCCTGAAGATTTCCTGGCATTCACTAATACTGCAGCGTTACTTATTTTGAGCTTCATCCTGATCGGCATTATGATGACACTGATTGGTGGAATTGTCGTGCTGAATTATCGAGATCGACTGATGATCAAAGACAATGATGTCAAAGTAATTGTGCTTTTCCTCTTAGCCCTCTTGGGTTCACTTTTCAGCTCTTTTATCTTCTTTGGAGCTCCTGATGATCAGAAATGCTCTGTTGGTGATCCAATGGTCTCTGTGTTTGTTACATTTGCCGTTTCATGTTTAGCCAGCATGGCATGGAAACTTAACCTGGCTTCAGGTAAAATGCACTTTTGTTCATAATAAAAATAAAAATAATAATAATATTAATTCTAATTATTTCAATGCTGTGCTTTATGGACACAGTGGTCAGGAAAACGTTATTTTAATAATCGTGTTCACAGCAATCGTGAGAAAATCGCAATCGCATGTAATCCAAAAGGTACCCAAAAATGTCAGTGAAAATTATTTTGATGTGAAAACCCACCTCAACAAAGAGGAATTTGAGGGGCGGGCTTTAGAACTTTTAGACACTCAACTACTTAATGTGAGCTCTTGAAATACCCCACTTAATGCATCGAGACGGTGCCCCGGGGAGGGCGGGGGGGGGGGGGGGGAGCTCGATTCACTTTAAGTAGTTAAGACCCTTTATAACCCAAAGGCTCTTTCGGACCGTGACTACCCCTCAAGCCTTTAATACCTCTAAAACCCTTAATACCTCTAATAACCTTCAGACCGCTAACATCCCTTAGGTCCCTAAGACCTATCAGATCCTAAACAACCCATTAGAACCCGTAGATCCTGAAAACCTTCTGTCTGAGGGCCTTCTGCAGTAACACTTGAGGGTCATCAGCCATAATGAAGAGGCTCCCTATCTGTAAACCCCCTCGGTACCAACCTAAAATTGTGCAGAATATAATGAATTAATTGGTTTTCCCTGTCATAATTTCAGATTCTGCTCCTCGTGGTTGGTGACAAAGTAAAAAGTCCCATGTGGCAGAGAAAAAGTCCGACGGGGCAAATAGAAAAGTCCCACGTGGTGTAGAAATAGTCCCACGGAGAAAAGAGGAGAAGAGAAAGTCCCAGGAGGCAAAGATAAATGTTCCACGTGGTATCGAAAAAGTCCCACGGGGAAAAGAGAAAAGTCCCACGTGGAAAAGAGAAAAGATTATGATTATGAAAAGCTGATGAAAATATTATGTGGTTATAGAAAAACTCCCACGGGGCAAAGATAAATGTCGCACATAGTAAAGAAAAAGTCCCACAGGGCGAAGAGAAAAGTCGCACGTGGTATAGAAAAACTCCCACGGGGCAAAGATAAATGTCGCACATAGTAAAGAAAAAGTCCCACAGGGCGAAGAGAAAAGTCGCACGTGGTATAGAAAAAGTCCCCCATAGAAAAGAGAAAGATCCCACGTGGTATAGAAAAAGTCCCACAGGGCGAAGAGAAAAGTCCCACGTGGTATAGAAAATGTTCTTTCTCGATTTGGCATTCTTTTCTCATCTAGTTGTTACAATCCAATGGATAGATTTCATTCTCTTCATTGTTTTCTCGACCGTTATTTGCATAATCCTGAGGTTTTTTTAAACTGAAGTTGATTTGTTCTTTTTAAAGAATTGCTTCTCAATACAGACCATAAACAGGTTCTTTCACTCGATAAGGGTCTGTGTTATTGATTTCATTTATCCACAGGTTCATTTAATAAAAGGGGAATAATTGGTGGACAGGTCATGGTGATACTTTGCTTGATGCCACAAATCATATTTTGCCTTCTGTGGGCTTTTGTTGGGAGTCCAAGACTCGTACGTAACACAGAGATCCGTCCCAATGTGGTAACGTTAGAGTGTGGAGGGACATCGATGGCCTGGCCAGTCGGTTCACTTTGCTATCTCGTTTTTCTTATCATTTCCTGCTACGCTCTTGCGTTCAAGGCACTGAAGTTGGATTTTGTTCATAAGGAACCAAAGTTCATTACTTTCAGCATGACTGTTTGCCTCCTCGTGTGTCTGGCATTTGTTCCAGCTTACAATAGCACACAAGGAACATTCAATCTCATTACTAAAATATTTACGATCATCGTTACATCGTTTGGACTTTTTGGCTGCATCATGTTACCAAAATGTTATATGGTCTTGGTTAAAAATGTAAATTAATTATTATGTTACACAAAATAAAATGTTTAATAAAACATTTATTGGCTTTGGTGTCATGATTCCCCCATTGTCATGATTCACTGCGACATTGCTTGGTCAACATGAGATCATTCCAGTATGGGGGCTGATGATTCATTTGTCAAACCTTTTCTCATTAGTTTGCTGAACAGGCTGAGAATACATATCTCATTCTCTGTGATCTTTACCCTGCGCTAGCGAAGCGAAAGGCAGGGTTAAGCATTCGGGTACGTACGTGCGTACATACGTGCGTGTCTGCATTAAAAAAATTCATTTTCTCGGCAACTGTTGGTCCGATTGACATGAAATTTTCACCATATGAGGAACTCCTCCAGTAGAATATATTAGTGAATATTATGATGTCGCAGGTCACGTGGTATGGGCGCCATCTTGGAAAAAAAACAAAAAAAATGCACCTCCATATCTCAAAAATCGCTGCACAGAAATAATTGAGACAGGACTCATTGCAAAGAACCCTCCATGCGGAATAACATGATGACGTCATAGGTGCCGTCGTGATGACGTCATAACTGGACAAGTAAAAAACTTTATCCGATCAGGATGAAATTTTATGAGCATCTTATCGGTATAATTTGATGCAGAAATAAAATTATAATCACGTTGTAGGTCACGTGATTCTGGCGCCATATTGTTTTGAGTGAAAAGCCTGAAAAATCACTAAAATCCAATTTTCTCCTAAACAACTGAACAGATCGAGGCCAAACTTTGGAGGCAGAATGACATACCCATGACGAACAAAAAACGTAAGTGAGCATGACGTCATGCTTTTCATGGTTTCGGAGTTATGATGTTTTTAAGCATAAACTTTTAAAACTAAGCTCCTTCCTTATTTTTGATCCTATCGAGGGGAAACTTCACAGATCTGTTCAGGATATCAGTCTACTAAAATGACCTTTTGGAATTTGCGACAGGTCACGTGGTTTGGCAGATATAAATAATTAAACGAAAATATTTAAAATATATATATAACTCTTGAACCAATTCATTGATCGATGTAAAACTTTATATTATAGTTGAGGTAATGCAGTGCAAAATGAATGCAAAATTTCAAGATGATTGCATGTACGGCCTGGAAGCTAGAAGTTGTTATTGCGTGAAGAAGAAGAGTCTTCTATAGTGGGCTTGGAATTAATGATCACACTACACATGACGAGCAGGCAAAGGACAAAGCGACATCATGGGGTCATTTTGACCTCAAATAAAATTCTGATTTCAGATTTGTCAATCGCTGATATACAGACTTGGCATTTAATATGGAATATTTTTTTGTGGGGGTGAACTTACTTTTCAAGATGACTTAGAACCAAATGTTCATTGGAATTATGTTGAAATTATTCCAGATTTTGTTAATGTGACCTTTAAAAGAAAGAAAAACCACATTTGACATTTCAAAGCAAATAAATTGATCCTTGAAAGTGATGTAAACTGATATCGAACTCAATTCACGGACAGTACTGTGTTAACCTTCTGTACGTTTTCCAGAAGTATCTCTTTATTTTGCACATTAGCCAAAAAAAATTTCAACAAAAACAAAAGCTAAATTATGACTGGGATTACGGACAGTAAAATTACAGTTCAGTACTTCGTGTAACCCCCACGAGCATTCAGGAGAGCACATACACGTCGATGCATGCTGTTCACGAGATTTGCCATGGTTTGGACAGGAATCGCTTGCCATGCAGTGACAATAGTCTGCTGCAATTCAGGCACAGAGGTGGGCTGCTGGTCCAAGTTGTCGATTTGACGCGTTAATTCTGCCCACACGTTCTCTATCGGATTCATATCCAGGGACATGGCAGGCCACTCCATATGCTCCACACCACGGTCAGCAAGAAAGTGTTGGATCATGCGAGCATGATGAGGCCGTGCATTGTCATCTTGGAAGACAAAGTTTCCCCGAAAGGCTGCACGAGCAAATGGAAGCAATTTTTCTTCCAGAATGACCCTGTACTTGAACTGGTTCAGGTTCCCATTCAGAACAACCAGGTCAGTTTTGCCCCCTGCATGAAAAGCAGTCCAAACGGTCACCCCACCACCTCCAGCTTGGACGCTTGGCACTATAAAATCTTCGTTGTGGGCTTCATGCACTTGTTTGCGCACTCGGACGCAGCCATCTTGACGATAGACCAGAAATCTAGACTGGTCACTGAAGGTCACGTGATTCCAGTGTCCTGGCTGTCATTGACGGTGCTCTCTGGCCCATTGCAATCGGCGCTGGCTGTGTTGTCTGGTCAGGCGTGGCTTTATCAGGGAACGCCTGGCACGATAGCCTGCTTGAACCAGTCGTTGGTTGACTAGCCTTCTGGATACAGGCACATTTGTCAGTTGCTGCCACTCAGCCCTAAGCCGATTAGCTGACTTGGTACGTCCATTGCAGACTAACCGGTGCAGCTGGCGATCATCTCTCCTTGTGGTTCTGCGTGGACATCCTGGCCTCGGTATTGGAGTAGGGACACCCCTCTGAGCATTTCGTTTCAGGATCTTGGAAACCTGACCTTGAGTGATGCCATACTGCCGAGCAATAGCACGCTGTTTCATGCCAGAATTTCGTAAAGCCACCACTCCATGACAAACAGCATTGTCAAGTTGACGGACCATCTCAGGAGGAAGCGGCAATAACTTTTGTAGATGTGCAACAGTTGTTTTCCACTAATACAGAATGCAACAACCCTTATATACCCGATTGTGAATCCAATTGTCAAATGTGCCTGTCCTTACATTTTGTCAAGCCACCTGTGATATAATCATGTTATTGACTTCTTGCTGCGAAAGACAATCAGTGACATGGTTCTTTCAACAAAGACATCACCGAAGGGTAAAATAAACTCACCAGATTGATATACTGAGTTCAGAAAGTAAACCAGTCAAGAAAAAAAAAAATTCCATATTAAATGCCAAGTCTGTATATTAACACATGACCAAAATAGATTTGGCGAAATTCCGACGATTTTTGACGAAAATATTACCATTGTGTCTGCATTTCAGTAAAGTAAAGTGTGTGCCATGTCAGCATTTTAAAAATTGAAACATGGTTCATTGTAAAGAACTCCATATGGGGAATAGGTGTTGTTAACGATGACGTCATTGGTGCCATAATTATGACGTCATAATTCGACAGGGCCAACGCTTAGTCTGATCAGTTTAAAATTTATTGAGCATAATCTATGCAACAATTATTTAGAGAATATACATTTCTGATGTCATCACACACGTGGTCTGGCAGCCATGTTGGATTTTAAAAAAAACGTTCAAAAATATGAGTTGGCTCGAAGGAAGAGTTCCTAATCCTTATATGATAAAGGAAGACTCCACTTTTTCTTTGTTCAGTTTATTAAACTTTAAAAGGGTAGGGCAGTACTAATTCAAGACATTGACTTATACTAATAAAACGAACTGAACTTTAACAAAGCATTCGTTCTGCAGGTCGTGGCAAAGGCGCCACCGTCTTCTTCTGTGGTCAGATCTTCCCTCCGTGTTCCGCGCAGCTCCTCGAAGTCCCTTTTCTTATATCATAAATGCCTAGTTCCTTATAAGGGCATGGAATTCAAGACTCCGCACAGACTCTCCCGGCTCAGACAGTGAAACAGTCTGGTTTCTATCTTGGAGAATTCTAAGGGCCATTTTAGACAGTTATTATCTGTTAAAATGAGAAAACACCTTTATCTGTTCCCATAGGTCACTCCTTCTTGACCTGTCCATAGAAGCTCTTTCTCCTCCAGATTCCATCTCTACAGAGTTATACAAAACACATTTTTGGAGAAAGAAGTATATGAAAATATATGAACACATATTTTGGTATTCTCCCACAATCCCTCATTTTTTCTTTTTTTGTTTATATTAATCATTAATCTAAACATCAACCTATTTAATATTCAAACCATAAATTTGGTAATCCAATTTTACATTTTGGGCATTTGCTATACACCGTCATTCTGGAAGAATATGATCACAAAACATTTCTCTTTCCATATTAATAATGCAATTCACTTCATTTGCATAAAGCATACAACACTTCACCTTTACCAAAACACAATAATTTCAGTTCACCATTAAAAGAATAAAACATCTGCAACATCAACACGTGTTGCTTTGACACAAATGTTGACTTTTTATTGAAAAGAAGGGGTGATCACTTGTGTTTGAAATTCAAGTATGATACATTTTCTTCTGATGTCTTCATGGCACCTACACTATTTTGCGTAGGATTTTCTGCTGTTGTGATAGCTGGGCAGAGTCACAAACTGACCCTGCTCTGCATGTAACATTCTTGCCACTCTTGCCATGAGCCATAGTAGATTTGAACAAGGCCTTCATCCAATTGTCGTCGACTTGCCTCCTCACTCATCATGAGTATGGAGCAAGTGTTGATGTGATGTTGATTGGCCAGCAAGATGTGGAACAGGGATGCCAGATGCATCCGCAATGATGATGTTGGGACCATGGTACTCAAGTTGTTCATGGTCCATACCAGGACAACCAGCAGAATCGTGCACAGCTGTTGTGAAGAAAAAGCACAGCCGTTCGCTTGTAGCTCCATGCTGGCTCCCCGGACGTTGGTGAAGTAATAACACACGTCACCGCATCCCGTGGAAGTTGCAGGTAAAATGTCATCATCCTGCAATTACTGACGTGTTGAATGTTCGAGGCATTCAAACAAAAGTAGGTGATCGCCCTTCTTTCATATGTTGCCGTGTGATCCAGGCCAATGGTCACATACATCTCCCTTGTTGAAGGTAAGCATCCATCTCCAAGTTACAAAGGAGAATGTCTTCATCATTCTTTGAGAAGGAGGGTGTATGCCAAGATTAACTTCATTTTTAGCCACAAATTTTCTTTTTCGAACTTCTTTCCAGATGTCGTTATCACTCCATTTGAAATGTGGCCTGGTCTTTCCTTTACTCAGCCACATTTATATCTGCGAGCCACACAGATTGAATCAGATGGGGTACATTGTAACATAAAATCACTATATTTTACCTAATCATGTATATCTTATAACAGCTTCACACAAATAATATTCAAATCAGGTATGTGTTTTTATACTACTAAACTAAGAATAACATCCACAATTGCTTTTAGGTTAACATAATTCATAAATTAAACTCATGCAGTTATTTTAACACTACTCAAAGAAAATAAATGCATTATTAGTTGAGTGTATATAAGTAAAATCACAAACAGGAATATCTAATTCCCAACAAATCTTGCAAACAGCAAACTATGCATAATGTATTATTATCATAGTCCTCCTCACTTTTTCTTTTAATAGTGTAACTTATGGTGATATGAGTTCACTAGCTCGTAAAACGGACACAATTCACAATGGTTTGTTATGCCCTTATCTTAGCTCTACTGTATTAATTTGCAACATTACTCGATTCAATCTTTTAATCTCAACATTTATGTCGCCATAAAAGTCTTCCTCTTGTGGTTCCACATGTATTTCCTCATTTGTTGCTTCATTTATTTCTGCACGTGGTGCTTCATGCACTATCATAGTGTTATTTGTTATCTTATTCAAACCCACCATCACTAAGGTTTTCAAGCAAGACACCACTAAAACTATTGCCAATATAACTACTAATCCAACAAACAAGTATTGGAGTATCTTAGCTGCCACTCCTCTGAATGTGTTTTCCAACCATGCAAAGGCACCCCCTTTTACATAATCGTGATATCTTGCTCCCTCCTGTCTTATTGTATCGGCTATGTTATAGACGTCTCCCGAATTATCAGGTATATATGTACAACAATCTGTACCAATCACTGCGCATGTAACTCCTTTTTCCGCTAACAGCATATCTAATGCCATACGATTTTGTAATGCCATGGTTCTTGTTGCTGCCAGCTCACTTGTAAGGTTTGTCAATCCACTAGCTGTTTTATTTGCCAATATTTCTATAGCCAATGCCATTTGCCGTAGCTCATGGCCTGCCTTCCAGGTGCCATAAAATGGAAATACTACCATTCCAACCCATTCTCCCATACTAACAGTTATTTTCTGCCTAGAATGCAGGATGCGCATTGGTGACTGATAACAAGCGCATGTGTGGAAGTACAAACCCAAGAAAACATGTTCCGAACCATCCTGACGGAAGATACGGATATGCCTTGTGTCCACATATAAAATATGTATTATTATATGTCCATGTGTTGTCCATTCCCCAAGTGCCTTCCCAATATAAAGTTAAACCCTTGGTGCCATTTGGTCCGAGTGGGACAGGCATCCTCATCCAGCCTTCTTCGAGACCATAATAGTGGCATTTGGAGGTTCCCATAGACCTGTTATGCGCACGCGTCTGGGATCTGGTGATACACATTAATCCTTTCATTTGTTGTTGAATAGTCATGAAAGAGGGCATTTTGTGCTTATTATATGTAGGTCTATAACTGTCCTTAAATTGGTAACAATTATATCCTCCTTGTTGCCATCCTATTCTTCCTGACATTGAGCCTTCAAAATCTGCTGCTATCAGGGTGTCTGGGAAGCGGCTACATAATTCTGCCCAACCAAAAGAAACTGCCTCCAATGGTACTCCGTTCTCACTAGAATGCGGCATTTGTGTGCATATCCAACAATTACTTTCATTAGCTATATCAGCCCTTGTGTGGGCTAAATGTAAAAAAGTATTAATCCCGTGTAATCAATCGGGTTCTAAAGGTGTGTCCCTATCTTCCACATGTTAGTGATTGTTATGGTGTATGAGGGATGAGTGAAATGAGGGATGAAGGATGAGGGATGAGTGAAATGAGGGAGCGATGGGAGTGAGGGAGAAAGGAGAGAGAGAGGGACAGAGGGACAGGGTTTGCATTTAAACATCAGCAAGAAGTCGTTATTTATCGAAAAAAAAAATGTTGTGCTTTCACAAATTCCGTGGATGTCAGTGACCATCGTGAGATATGTACAAATTGAGACAAAACTTTTTTCGAAAAAAGGAAAATCATCATGATTTACACAGAAAAAAAACGAAACATCTGCACACAACCCGAACAATTTTTCGCAGGTTCATATATCGTTCTGTAAAAATCAACAAGAGGCACACTCACTTTGGACCCTGGTCTTCTTGTCGACCTTCGCAGTTGATCCTGGTACGGGCTACCAATTAAGGAAGAGTTCCTAATCCTTATATGATAAAGAAAGACTCCACTTTTTCTTTGTTCGGTTTATTAAACTTTAAAAGGGTAGGGCAGTACTAATTCAAGACATTGACTTATACTAATAAAACGAACTGAACTTTAACAAAGCATTCGTTCTGCAGGTCGTGGCAAAGGCTCCACCGTCTTCTTCTGTGGTCAGATCTTCCCTCCGTGTTCTGCGCAGCTCCTCGAAGTCCCTTTTCTTATATCATAAATACCTAGTTCCTTATAAGGGCATGGAATTCAAGACTCCGCACAGACTCTCCCGGCTCAGACAGTGAAACAGTCTGGTTTCTATCTTGGGGAATTATAAGGGCCATTTTAGACAGTTATTATCTGTTAAAATGATAAAACACCTTTATCTGTTCCCATAGGTCACTCCTTCTTGACCTGTCCATACAAGCTCTTTCTCCTCCAGATTCCATCTCTACAGAGTTATACAAAACACATTTTTGGAGAAAGAAGTATATGAAAATATATGAACACATATATTTTGGTATTCTCCCACAGCTCACACCAAGTTGACTGCGCAGAGTAAGTATTCTATAAATACCATCTAGTTTTCTCTTACATTTGCTGTTCTGACCACAAAGCTGGTCTGTGTTTCTCTCTGCTTATCTAAGATTTTAAAAGCACATTTTTGAGATTCTCACGAGTACAAGCCATTTGTGCTGGAAGCTGACCTTCAAGATTGCATGCGCGGCACGATGAGTGCATGGCATGTTCTTGGAAGGAAACTTACTTGCATGTTCTTATCTCTGCTGCACTAATGTCTGAATGGGCTTTTGACTCTGTGTATATACGCAGAGTACATCGTAGGGGAAGCTTTGAGAAGGTAATTGGCCAGATTTGAGCTGATGTCCCTCTCCCACATGTGTTTTTACCATTAAACGGTTTGCATACTCAGTGCAGTGTCTTTTGGGTGTGCAGACATTGGACATCACACTTCATCATTTGGTGCCGAAACCCGGGATCACCAAGCTGTGGATGGAATGACCGAAGACTCCTGGGGGTGACAGCAATTGCCTCAGGATACCCACCTCAACTTAGGGACCAAGGTGAGAGACCTTTTTATAGCTCTCCTAGGAGCAAAGTGCTGTCATCTCCAGGTAAAGTCAGACCCTTTCCTCCATAACTTCGAGTGAGTCCAAACCAGATTTTGTAACTTGGTAAAATATATTGTAGTCAAGCTGTTTAAGTGGAGAAGGACAAATTTTATGCAACCAGGATGGGATCCTAGGTATTAGGGTGAAAAGGGAGGTGGGACCTCAGGTATAAAAGCTAAATCAAGATGGGACCTTGAGGGAAAGAGGATTCAGTGACTAAGGACCAAGGAATACCCTGTGTTGACATCACTAAGAGGGAAATAAGGTGTCAGAATGGGAAATCAAAATGGACAACCGGGGAAACCCGATCGCCCATGAGCAGGTACTCCAGTGGAATACATGATGAGAACAGCTGGGGAGGTTTCCTTACGATATGCACACCAGTATTATGGAAATAACCGTCGGACAGAAGTCCGCAGGCCCGTTGAGGGAAAGTTCCAGAGAACAAGGTTAGGAAATTTGAGGAAAGCTTTAAAAATAAGGAATGCTAGGAAAAAGCACATAGGTAATGACTGGGACTCCTCCAGTCAATATGAAGGAGTGTGTCAGACGGGAGATGGACTCAAATTATGCAGGATAATATGCGCAGCTCATGGGCGGGAAAAAGACAGACCAAGGCAGGGATCCTAGCCCCAAATGAATAAATGAAATGATTTTTGGTAGAACGAAAGAATGAATGAAAATGAATGAACATTGAAAATTGTTGTTCCTGTCATTGGAAATATTGTTACAGGTGTGTTTTTAAACTGTATTGATTTGCATGTTGGATCCAGTGTTGTAATGTGTGAAGTAGTTGGCCTACATAAGCCTGTTGTGGCTGCATAAGCAGTGCAATGGCTGATTAACAGTCGTTACAACAGATGAATTGTAACAGATGTTGTATTGGTATTGTCATATTGTTACAGGTGTTACAGGCATATTGTTACACGTGTTACAACTAGTGTTGTAACAGGTGTATGGAGAGGACGCAGAAGAATAGCAGAGGAATAGGATTGATGTGGGGAAACAACAGGATGTTGATCAGGTAGAGTACGGTTGCTCTTATTCATGAAGTTGCCCACATCATGCTTGAATGAGATAATGAGTCAGGACAAGGTTGAAAAGAAGTGTCATCATTCAACTGCAGTGAAATAAGATCATCGTGAGTTAAATTGAGGCATTCTGAAACATTTTGGACTTTTATAATATTTTAATCAAGGTGAAATGGTATTGGGATTCATGTGCTGGATTGATACGTCCTAGTGTTTCACAGGCAGGATAAAATGAATGCTCAGAATGATGTGCAATTCACGTGCTCCAGGATGCGGCATATCGGTTAGCTGGATGAGTGTGCCAGTTCACCTCTGAGCTGTACAGCTGTGTTCAGTGCGCTCCGTTTAAATCTGTGCAGCCTGGGGTTTGACGCGGGGCGTGGGTGGATCCGTGCCGGTTAAGATAATTGTGCGAGACACTGCAGCAATCGCTCAGAGGGAGCGGAGTGCCGGGTCGGATGGAGATTCAGAAATACGTCGTTCAGTTGGCATGATTCGGAATTACGTTGTTGAGTTTGGACATAATAGCAATGGAAGTACATAATTAACATCGATCGAGTGTTCACGCAAAGTTTGGGAGATGCTCTGGCACATGTAAGTAATGCGTACACTGTGCTGGGAACTTTTGTGCTGCGTGCATACTGAGTTTGAAAAGACGGCATGACGTCAACATGCTCGGAATTCGAGTGCGTGTTGTGAGAGCATTCGGGCGAGGTTGACGTCCTGTAGAGGGGAGAGATGGTGGCTCGATGGAGATTCGTGATGCGTACTATGTAAGATTTAAAAAGCCGCCTTAGTTGGGTCACACTGAAAGGGGAAGTCGGACGACGTGCATTGTGATGACGTAATGCACATGGCACCAGGTATTTCAGTGCTTTTGGCCAGAGAATGTTTGACGTTTTATTTGAGTGACCAAATTCAAAACTATTGTTGTTTTGTGGTCCGTGATTGTGGTTTTGAGGGTGGTCATTAGGATGTAGGACTCGGTATCGTGCCAAGCGATGGGTGCAGGATGCACAATAGGGGTCGTGGCGCACGTGTACCAGGGTGTTTGGCTGGTACGGTGTGTGCTGAGTATATATGTGTGTTGAGCTGAGTAAGGTCAGTGTGTGTGCGTTGAGTTTGAGGGGAGGTGACATCAACACGTTGAATCGCTTTGCACCAGGAAGGGGTCACGTTTTGTTTCAGTTGGACATTTGAATTTCCTTTGTCGGCCGAATGTTTATGGACGCCCAAGTTGTGTCCTATTGTACATTGTATTGTATTGTTGTGTCCTATTGTACATTGTATTGTATTGTACTGTTGAAGCAGGATTAATTGGTGAGATGGGGTGTTGAGGAGGAAGAAGAATGGAGGTGTGCTTGTCCAAGCAATGTCCACAAATACTGCAGGTTGGATAGGAAATTTATTACTCATTGGAGAAGAAAGCTAGGCTTGATAAGCACAGAGTACATACAAAGTGTAGCAGACTTGCATAGAATAGTTCACTTTTGTTACAGCACAGTAATTTCACAGCATAACAGCAGCAGAGAAAGCAGAGTCTTCCTCTTCCGTTCTCTTCCAGCTCTCTCTCTTTATAAGGGCAAAGTCCTTTGAGGTTTTCTCAATAGAACGATGTGGCGTTTCTCAGGCATTCTGATCCCCACATCTGGCTCTGCTCATGCTGCAAGAGAACCTGTAGGTATGTAAGATTAACAGATGTATTGTAGAAAAAAGTTCTCTTGAGATCTCCCTGAGCAACATTATTTCTTTGGAATATTTGTCAATGATTTTCACTGCAATGTCCCTCTTGCATTGTAGTCCAAGTTTGATTAATGTACATCTGATGTTTCTTCTAAAGGCAGATGTATACATTGCAGATAATTTTGCTGAGACCACAGTTTTCATTGGCACAATCCCCAGGATCGCATTATTCATTGGCCCAGCACACAAATTCATTTTCCACATGTGCACAAGAGAAAAGTGGTTCACAGTGCAACATCCATATTTCTGTGAGTTAACTGAAGGGTAATTCAACAAATATTGTAATTAACTGCAGGGAGACTTATCCAACAAGATAGTCTTAATTAATTCGATTAATTAATTAGAAGTTCTACTTCTACAGTACTGTACAGTGGTGTTATAGAGTACGTAGGAGGTTTTTGTAAGCTCATGAATGGAATATTTATCCATGTGGAATTATGCCCAAGGTACGCAAAGCGTTGCTGATGTTGATATGCATGAGCGCATACATGACATGACATCTATCTCATGATGATTTGTATTGGGGGGGGGGGGGGTGTGGGAGGAGGAGAATTAAGTGTTTTGTCGTCCAGGTCGTTAGGGTCGGCTGCCGATGAAATGATGATGTCATGATGATGATGATGATGTGTCATGATGATGTACAGACATGTGTCATGTCTGTCTTTTGATATGCACAAGTGGAGAATCCGCAGTACGAAGGCTGGATTAAGCAGGGTTCGCTGGGTCAAAGTGTGTGGGTCGGGAAACAGACATGGATCGGCAGGTTTTAATGTGTGGATCTGCATTCCTTGAGGGCTGTGCTGTGCACCTGCAGGCTTGCTTCACAACTAGACATACATATGTCAATGTCTGAGAGATATTTAGGGATCGCAGGGCTGGAGAAGATAGTATATAGATTCTTCTTCTTCAAACAAGGATATCCAGATTAATAATGTATTGAAGGAGCTGTGCTCCAATGCGAGTCGAAAGAAGTGACGTGACCAAAGACGGAATTCGTCCGAGTTGCTTTATTGAAACAAAACAGCTCAGGTATTCTCACAAGCCCGTTTATCGGGCAGCAATATATATACACATTTATGTCAGGAAGTTTGCCCGGCAAAAGCTATACCGGGCATGCCCGGGCGTCAAGGGCGAGCCCTGGAAAGGCGAGTCTGGACCTGCCCGGGCGTGTTTGGCTGCGGCCTGGCAAGTCGAGGCTGGGCGTGCCTGGGCGCTCTGGACGAGCACTGGAAAGGCGAGAGCGGGCATGCCCGGACGCTCTGGGCGAGCTCTGGAAAGGCGATAGCGGGCATGCATGGACACTCTGGGCGAGCCCTGGAAAGGCGATAGCGGGCAAGCCCGGACGCTCTGGGCGAGCCCTGGAAAGGCGATAGCGGGCATGCCCAGACGCTCTGGGCGAGCCCTGGAAAGGCGAGAGCGGGCATGCCCGGACGCTCTGGGCGAGCCCTGGAAAGGCGAGAGCGGGCATGCCCGGGAAAGACGAGACCGGGCGTGCCCGGGAGGTTCGGGCGTGCCCGGGAACAGTGAGTCCGGGCATGCCCGGGAGAGGCGCGTCTGGCCGTGTTCTGGCCGGTGCAAGGCGATTGTGTGCATCCAGCGGTAACCGCTACACACGCCCCTGCAGAATCGACCTGCACCGGCAGGGTCAATTTAAGGGGGGTCCGGATGACCTGGCTGAAGCGACCCCTGGAGGGTCATGGGGAGGGGTCCGACGTGGTGGTGGGTGGTCGAGCTGGGGGAACTGTGGGCGGGGGGCGGCCTCGCCGCAGAGGAAGGGCCAACCGTGGTGGTCGGTCGACGTCCATGTGCGCTGGTTTGAGGCGGTCCACAGAGATCCGGTCCGACCGGCCGCCAACGTCGACGACAAAGGACTTGTCACCCCGTCGCAGGACCCGGAAGGGCCCGTCATACGGCGGCTGGAGTGGCCCCCGGTGCGCGTCATGACGCACAAAGACGTACTCCGCTGTGCGAAGCGCCGGGGGGACGTAGGACTGGGGGCCACCGTGGCGGGACGTTGGCACGGGGGCAAATCGGCGGGCGGCCTCCTGGAGGTCCGAGCGCTGGTGTGCGGCGGACCAGGGACTGGTAGCGTCGGGCACGAACTCGCCCGGGATGCGGAGCGGCTGGCCGTAGACGAGCTCGGCGGCGGACGCCCGGAGGTCCTCCTTGGGGGCCGTGCGGAGGCTCAAAAGGACCCACGGCAGCCGGTCGATCCAACCGTCGTCCTGAAGGCCGGCCATGAGTGCGGCCTTCATGGAGCGGTGAAACCGCTCGCACAACCCGTTGGCTTGGGGGTGGTAGGCCATGGTGCGGTGCAGCGTGACCCCCAACGAGCGGGCGACCGCGCCCCAAAGTTCGGACGTGAACTGTGGGCCGCGGTCGGACGAGATGTCCGCCGGTGCGCTGAAGCGCGCGACCCAGGTGGCGATGAACGCCTGCGCCATGTCGGCGGTGGTGGTGGAGGTGAGGGGCACGGCCTCCGGCCACCTGGTGGTCCTGTCCACCATGGTGAGCAGGTGGCTGAACCCCCGCGATGGGGGCAGGGGACCCACCAGGTCCACGTGGACGTGGTCGAAACGCCATGCAGGCACGGTGAAAGGTGCCAGCGGGGCCTGGGTGTGGCGGTGGACCTTGGCCTGCTGGCAGGCCGTGCAGGCGTTGTATTGGCCCAGTCGCGGACGTTCCGTCGAAGGCCGTGCCAGACGAAACGCGCCGACACCAGCTTCTGAGAAGCTTTCCGGCCCGGGTGAGAAAGGCCTTGGATGGAGGCGAAGATGTGGCGCTGCCAGGAAACGGGCACGATGGGGCGAGGCTGGCCGTCGCAGAGCAGGACGGTGCCCGCGAAGGGGATGTCGGCCAGGCGGAGGCCCGTGTCCGCCGCCCGGAGGGCCTGCACCGAGGTGTCGGTGGTCTGGTCGGCCGCCATGAGCGCGAAGTCCACGCCGAGGTGGACAGCGTTCGCGCTGGCCCGAGAAAGACAGTCGGCCACAGCGTTGTCTTTGCCGGCGATGTGCCGGATGTCCGTGGTGAATTCCGACATGGCGGAGAGGTGGCGCTGCTGGCGGCCGACCACGGCTCCGTGACTTTGGCCATTGTGTAGACCAACGGCTTGTGGTCGACGAAAGCCGTGAACGGGCGGCCCTCCAGGAGTTGTCGGAAATGGCAAACGGCCAGGAATAGACCGAGCAGCTCGCGGTCGAACGTGCTGTATTTTAACTCGTTCGGCCGGAGCTGCCGGCTGAAAAAAGCGAGTGGCTGCCAAACCCCGTCCACCCATTGTTCATGGACGGTGCCCACCGCGTAGTTGGAGGCGTCCGTAGTGAGGGCGATGGGCGCGTTGAGCACCGGGTGAGCCAGCAGCATTGCGTCGGCGAGGGCCCGTTTTACGCTCGCGAAGGCCGCGTACATGGCCGTGGACCAAACGATGTCATGCTTGACCGGCTTGCCCCGGAGGGCCTCGTAAAGGGGCCGCATGAGCTGAGCAGCGCGGGGCACGAATCGGTGATAAAAATTCACCATGCCGAGGAGCTCTTGTAGGGCCTTGATGGAACGGGGACGCGGGAACGTGGTGATGGCCTCGACCTTGGTCGGCAGCGGCACGGCCCCGGTCTTGGTGATGCGGTGGCCCAAAAAGTCAACGGTCGTCGTGCCGAAGTGGCATTTGGCCGGGTTGACAATTAAGCCGTGCTCGCTGAGGCGACCGAACAGTGTTCGGAGGTGGAGCAGGTGCTCGGCGCGGGATGTGCTGGCGACGAGGATGTCGTCCAGATAGGCGAAAAGAAATGGCAGGTCGCGCAGCACGCCGTCCATTAAGCGCTGGAGCGACTGGGCCGCGTTCTTGAGGCCAAACGGCATCCTCAAAAATTCGAACAGGCCGAACGGCATGATGACGGCCGTCTTCGGGACGTCGGCCGCCCGGACAGGTACCTGGTGGTATCCCCGTATCAGGTCAATTTTGGAAAATATGACCCGTCCCGCCAAACGGGCGGAAAAGTCCTGGATGTGCTGGATCGGGTACCTGTCGGGGGTGGTAGCGTCGTTGAGGCGGCGGTAGTCGCCACACGGGCGCCATCCGCCCCCCGGCTTTGGCACGATGTGCAGTGGTGAGGCCCACGCGCTATTGGAGCGCCGCACGATGCCGAGGTGCTCCAACGCGTCGAACTCGGCCTTTGCCACGGCGAGGTTGGCCGGGTCGAGGCGGCGTTCCCATAGTGGGTATGTGGTGCTCGATCCCATGCCGCACTGCGACGGCCGAAAACGTCGGCCGTGTGAGGGCCGGGAATTCCGCGAGCAGGCGAGCGAACTCGTTCGCCGTCGGGAGGGTGCACGCCAGTTCGGTCGGCGCGGAGCTGCTCATCGTGCACGCCAGGGAGCTGAAGGTCTCGGCGTTGACAAGGCGACGACGTTTGACGTCGACCAGCAGCCCGTGCGCGCAGAGGAAGTCGGCGCCCAGCAAAGCCATGGGGACGCAGGTGGTCACAAAGATCCACTGAAAGCACTGGCTGCCGAAGCAGAGGGTGACGTTGCGTGGGCCGAAAGTGCGTATGGCCGAGCCATTAGCAGCGACCAAAGAGGGGCCGCAAACGGCGTCCCGCCTGTCCTACTCGGAGGCGGGTATGACGCTCAGTTGGGCGCCGGTGTCACAAAGGAAACGCCGCCCGGACGCTTTGTCCCGAATAAAAAGCAAGTTGCCCGAGTGGCCGGTGCTCATGGCTGGGAATGAACGCCGGCCCGGCCGTTTCCCAACTTGCCGAAAGTGCACGGCGGTCGGCACGTCCGAGCCTTGTGTCCGAACCTGGCATGGTAATAACACCACGCCTGGTCAGGTGGAGGCCCCGGCCGTCGTGTCGGAAGCGGTCGGTGTGGCGTGGCGGCCGCCAATTTCACCGGCAGTTCGGCCTCCAACTGCGCAGGGCGCTCGGGCGTCGTGGGCGTCGCCTCGGACGGCGGCAGGCTCCAGGTAGCCGCGCCGATGTGTTGGCCCGCCGAGGAGATCTTATCGGCTTCCCTGGCAAGGGCGCGGGGATCGGTGATCGACGTGCCAGCCAGGGCGAGGCGTACCGGGTGAGGCAGCTGGCGAAGGAACAACTCGCGGAACAGAAAATCCAGAGAGTGCTCACCGAGCAACGAGAGCATATAGTCCATGCGCTCGGACGGGCGCGTGTCGCCGAGCTCGGGCAGGTCGAGCAGGCGCCTTGCGCGTGCCGCCGGTGAGAGGGCGAAAGCGTCGAGGAGGAGCGTCTTCAGCGCGTCATACTTGTCGGCAGCCGGCGGGTGCTCGAGGAGGCTCAGGGCTGCCACGACGTGGTGGAAGTGGGTGTCGTCCACGGTGATGCCTCGCAGGGCGAACTGGGAGTCCGCCTGGGCGAACCAAACAGCCGCGTGAGCCTCCCAGAAGGTAGGCAGTTTGAGAGTCACTGCCGTGTCCATGTCGGTAGGTCACCAGTGAAGGAGCTGTGCTCCAACGCGAGTCGAAAGAAGTGACGCGACCAAAGATGGAATTCGTCTGAGTTGCTTTATTGAAACAAAACAGCTCAGGTATTCTCACAAGCCCGTTTATCGGGCAGCAATATATATACACATTTATGTCGGGAAGTTTGCCCGGCAAAAGCTATACCGGGCATGCCCGGGCGTCAAGGGCGAGCCCTGGAAAGGCGAGTCTGGACCTGCCCGGGCGTGTTTGGCTGCGGCCTGGCAAGTCGAGGCTGGGCGTGCCCGGGCGCTCTGGACGAGCACTGGAAAGGCGAGAGCGGGCATGCCCGGACGCTCTGGGCGAGCCCTGGAAAGGCGATAGCGGGCATGCCCGGACGCTCTGGGCGAGCCCTGGAAAGGCGAGAGCGGGCATGCCCGGGAAAGACGAGACCGGGCGTGCCCAGGAGGTTCGGGCATGCCCGGGAACAGTGAGTCCGGGCATGCCCGGGAGAGGCGCGTCTGGCCGTGTTCTGGCCGGTGCAAGGCAATTGTGTGCAGACAGCGGTAACCGCTACAGTATAATGATTAATTAATAATGATTAAACAAAGGTGTATTGGAACTGCTGTTCATAATATTTGCTTAACATTCAGTTTGTACCAAACTATGTTTGTCTTCTCTTTTTTCAATTGGATGTTAAAGCGACTAAGAGTTGGATGGGATTATGATGTCATACAGTGACATCATGGCAAAGCTAATGATAATTGTTGGATAGCAGAGGTAGCGGAGCAGGTTGAGGTCACTGTGCTGATCAGTGGTTGAACAGCGCTCATGATTGGTGAAACGAACACTTTGGAGCGAACGTGCAAGATAGGTGTGTTAGACAGGTGTGTTAGACTGGTGTGCTAGACAGGTGTGTTTAACAAATTAATAAATGCTCACGTGAGGCAGAGATGCAAATTAACTCAAACAAAGATCAGTGGAGTGAGTATAGAATGTGGAATGTTGTAAAAACCAGATCTCCAACATTGTCCCAATAGTAGGTTTAATTCAGTTTCGATCTCCAGCAACACCTGTAAGAAATCACAAGCATTGTATCAGTGTACCATAATCATAGAAGTAACAATGGATTAGCAATTAGTACAAGCAAGCCTGGAACATCTAGCAACACGCACCATTCGAGTATGCACTACCACACAGAATAAATGGCACAGGAATGTGTCGGAGTGATGTCCGCCCGAGTTCTTATAGAAGCCTCTCAGTGGTCGGAGACAGCATAGCACCTGGGTTCAACTTAGACACAATTTCATTACATTCTCCCCGCCGTTAAAACTACACTTCCGCTAGGGCAGAAATCAAGCAAGCAGCACATATCATCAGAAAGCAACAGAGTAATATCAATGAGCAGCAGTTGTCAGTCTATGTCAGTCAGACCAACCATAGCGGTCGGGGCGGCGAATTTCTCTCCTGGCGCGTGTCCGGTAACCACCGTGTACTCTAGTCACGTGAAAAAATAAGTACACCCCATGTAAAGTTTTGACTTTTTCAACATATTTCAACATACAGCTATTTGTTCTTCATTTCAACAATATCGAAAGATAAAGGTGATATAATATAACAAATATCATGAAACATTTACATTTTGTAGTCCATTGCATAATTTAAATAAACATAAATGCAAATTTCGCATTTGGAAAAAGTAAGTACACCCCTCCATTTATCAAGAACAACAACAACATGTATTTTAAGGCCATTTTCCCTGCTAGAGCGGGGGTTAGCCTTGCGGTCCCCATGACAATCTGCTCCATTTTGCCCTATTTTCTGCATCTCTCCTTGTTAACCCCCTTGCCCGCAGTTCTTCTTCCACCAACTATAGCCAAGTCTTTCTCGGTCTTCCCCATCCTCTACTTCCTTCTACATTCATTTACATCACTCTTCTCAACCAGTCACTTTCATCCTTCCTCAACACATGACCAAACCATCTCAACCTGTTCCTCTTCACAGCATCAATCACAGGCTCTATTCCCATCATCTTTCGCAATTCATCATTTGCCTTCCTCTCTCTCAACGATACTCCGCACATCCACCAAACCATTCGCATTTCCAACCTTTCCAGCCTTCGTTGCTGCTCTACATTCATGACCCATGTCTCACTCCCATAAATCATAACACTTCTCACACATGCAGCATACACCTTTCCCTTCAGCTTCAACGACACTCCCCTCCTCATCAGCACGCCACTCAGTTCCCGAAACTTCTTCCGTGCACATCTCCATCTAGCAACCGTTGCCGAGTCTGATCTACCTTCTCCATTCAGCATGTCTCCGAGGTAGCAAAATTGTTTTCACACCTTCCAGCTTCACGCCGTCTCCAAGATCCAACTCAACATTTCCTCCATCTGCAGCTCCCTCTGTGCACACCTTACATTTGAATGTAGCTGCCACACTCGTTAATGACCCTCTCAGACCACTACATTTTTGATGAACCCACTCAGCGCACATTGTACATTGAATGGAGTTCACTCCGACACCCTTCCTGCACACAGCACATGGCCACTTTCCAGTTCTTTCCACCTCACCACATGCTTTACCACTTGCCATCACCTTTGACTTTCCTATATTCACCTTCAGACCTTTTGTCTCCATACATTCCTTCCACTTGTTCATTTTTTCCTTCAGTCCATCAGTACTTTCCACAATCAACACCAGATCATCTGCATACAACAACTCCCATGGTAAACCCTCCTTTACGTTCTGAGCCAGCACCTCCATCACAGCTACAAATAGTAGTGGACTTAGTAGGCTACCGACCCCTGATGCACTCCCACCTTCACCTCAAACTCACCACTGTTCCCGTCCTTCGACCTTACAGCTGTGCATGCTCTGTGGTACATTTCCATCACTACTCTGATCAACGATTCTTCCACTTCTAACTTCCTCAATGCACATGTCAATACTTCGCGTGGAACCCTATCGAATGCTTTCTCCAGATCAACAAACCCAAGGATCAACTTCCTCCTCTTCTCCATGTACTTCTCCTGCAACTGCCTCACAATAAAGAGCGCGTCTGTCGTTCCTCTTCCTGTCATGAATCCAAACTGCATTTCGTTGATCTTCACCTTCTTCCTTATCCTCCTCTCCAACACCCTTTCCAATACCTTCATTCCATGCTCCAATAACTTTATTGCTCGGTATGAGCCACACTCCAGAGGGTCAACTTTCCCATTGTATAGAGGGACGAGGGTACTCAGTTCCCAAACCACTGGAATGCGGCCTTCTTTCACCACCAGTTTACAGATCTCTGTCATTCTCTTCACACCCCAACTTTCTGCTGCCTTCAACATATCTCCCACAACTCCTGTCGGCCCTCCCGACTTTCTACTCTTCATTGCTTTTATCGCTTCCTCAACTTCCTTCTCAGTTATCTTCTCTGCCGGTCCTAAAACTGGGTTACTCTCTATGTTGCCATCCCATTCATTCTCTGTATTCAACAGCATTTCCATATATCTTATCCATCTTCTTTTAATTCCATCTGGGTCCACAACGATTTGTCCCACTCATCCTTCAAGAAACTCACCCCCATCACATCACACCTCTCTTTCGCTATCTGCTTTGCAATCCTGAATACCGCTCTCTGACCCTCTTCCGAATCCAAGCGGTCTCCAAACATTTTCCTACATGCCTCCTGCGCCTTTGCTACCACTTTCTTTGCAGCCTTCTTGGCTTCCTTATAACTTTCATGCTCTGCTTTTTCTGCTCCCGTACCCTATGCCTTCTGCCACTCCTTGAACTTCTTCCTCTTCTCGTCAATCCTCTTTCCAACTTCATCATCCCACCTCCATGTTTCTGAGTGCCTCGGTGGTCCTTTTGTCCATCCACATACCTCACCAACGGCTCCCAACAGACTATCTTTCATTGACATCCAACCACGTTCAAGCTCAAACACATCATCCTTTACCCTACTCAGCCTCTCTTGTAATGCCTCCCTTACTGTCACCTCTTTCAACCTCCACACCTTCATTCTCGGTTGGTACTTCACCCTCCGAGCTCTCCTCACACCATTCACCCTTATGTCACAGACAACCAAGTGGTGCTGTGAAACAGCCTCCTCCCCCGGGATCACCTTTGTGTCCCGGAGGTGCCCCCTATCTCACCTACGCATCATCAGGTAGTCAACGGTTGTTGTCGACCCACCTGACATTTATGTAACAAGCTTATTATCCCCTTTCTGGAACTGAGTATTACAAATCAACAAATCAGCTCCATCAGCGAACTCCAAAATCCTTTCACCTTCTCCATTTCTCCCACCATATCCGTAACCCCTATGAACTCCCTCAACACCATCCATACTCCTTCCCACATGTCCATTTAGGTCTCCTCCTACCACAACAACTTCCTCATCTTTCACATTTTCCATCAGCTTCTCTTTCGCACACCAGAACTTGTCCTTCTCTTCATCGCTCCGACCAACCTGCAGAGCATATCCCGAGATGACGTTCACCAAGAGCTTTCCAATCATCATTTTCACCATCATCAATCTATCACTCACTCTTGTCACACTCACCACACAGTCTACAAACTCCTCAGAAAACAGGACACCAACACCATTCACGCCCTCCGGGCACCCTTGCCACACAAACTTGTATTTCTGTCCCTGCCTACCCTTCACCATTCTCACACCACTTCCCTTCCACCTCGTCTCTTGCACACAACATATGTCCACTCTTCTTCTGATCAATACTTTTTTCCCCCCCAAGTCCTCCCGATGTCCCTGCTCTCAAATGTTGTGTTTGTGTCCTTCCCCCTCTCTCCCCATCTTGTCTGCCGCTCCCCTTGTTTTTTGTGTTTTGTGTGTCGGTTTGTCTTTTTGTGTGATTAATGTTAGCTCTTTCATGAGCCTCGATCTTGTATACAAAAAAATAAAAAATAAGAAATAAAAAAACTTCCACCACTTCTCCTGATCTCCCTGTCATTGTCCCGACATTCCATGTCCCAAACCTCAGAAACCGATCTCCACTTTGGGCTGTACCCTGCCCATATGTAGTTGTAATTGTCATGGTTCTCTTTTTGAGGCAATGTTTTTATGGCCGGATGCCCTTCCTGATGCCAACCCTCGTTGTCGCATCTTACGACACGCAGGGATGCGGTGTACCTATTCTAACCAGGGTACACACCCGGAGCACCGGGTACACTGGGTACACACCCCTAAATTTATCACTACTTCAAATACCTAAAATTAGAATCACGTGCACCAGCTCAGGTGCAAATGATTAGAACATAGTTTGAGAGGATCTTGGAGGAACCTGTCTTCTTTAAACCTCAGACATTTAGTTTGGTTTGTTCTTTGTTCTTGAAGTGTGCGGCGTCACCATGCCTAGATCAAAAGAGCTCTCTGAGGCCTTCAGAAAGAAGGTTATAGATGCCGACGAGTCTGGGAAGGGATTTAAAAAGATCTCCAAACAATTTGAAATCAATCATTCGACTGTCCGGAAGATCATCCACAAGTGGAGAAGATTCCAAACAACTGCCAACTTGTTCAGGCCAGGCCGCCCCAGTAAGTCCAGCTCGAGAGCAGACCGCAAGATGCTGAAAGAAGTCTCTAAGAACCCCAGAATGTCATCATGGGACATACAGGTGGGTCTTGCCACTGTTGATGTCAAAGTGCATGAGTCTACCATGAGAAAGAGGCTGCACAAATTTGATCTGCATGGGAGGTGTGCCAGGAGGAAAACTTTGCTGTCCAGAAAGAACATCAGGGCAAGACTAAAGTTTGCCGATGAATACCTGGGCAAAGATCAGCACTTCGGGAACAATGTGCTCTGGACAGATGAGTCAAAGGTAGAGCTATTTGGCCACAGTACCAGAAGACATGTTTGACGAAAGCCAAAGACAGCATTTGACCACAAGAACCTGATACCAACTGTAAAGCATGGTGGTGGAAATATTATGGTTTGGGGCAGCTTTGCTGCATCAAGGCCTGTGCAGCTCACCATCATAGAATCAACTATGAATTCTTCATTGTACCAGAGGGTGCCTGAGGATAATGTGAGGCCATCTGTCGGAAAGTTGAAGCTCAACTGAAAGTGGACCTTGCAACATTATAATGACCCTAAACATACCAGTAAATACACAAAGGAATGGCTGAAAAGAAAGAAATTGAGGGTTCTGGAATGGCCAAGTCAAAGCCCGGATCTAAATCCCATCAATATGTTGTGGGGGGATTTGAAACGAGCTGTGCATGCAAGAAACCCCTCAAATATCGCACAGCTGAAAGAATTCTGCATGGAGGACTGGGCAAAAATTTCTCCCAGTCGATGTCAGAGACTGGTAGGCAGTTATAAGAAACGTCTACTTGAGGTTGTTTTGGCCAAAGGGGGCAATACCACCTATTAGAGCCAAGGGTGTACTTACTTTTTCCACATGCAAAATTTGCATTTATGTTTATTTTCAATTACACAATGGACGACAAAATGTAAATGTTTCATGATATTTGTTATATTATATCACATTTATCTATCAATATTGTTGAAATGAGGATCAAATAGCTGTATGTTGAAATATGTTGAAAACGTCAAAACTTTATATGGGGTGTCCATACTTTTTCATGTGACTGTACATCACCAAGACCGGAATCCCCCACATCGGAGTATCCGCCTAAATCGGGTGACGGTGTTGGCCCCACAGGGCCAGCCGGATCGGGTGCATGTAGCGGTGAGGAAGCCGGTAGATGCTCCATTGTCGGATAAACTGGGTCATAAGCTGGTGCGTCAACTTCCCTGCATGGGGCCAGGTGGCGTACCGAGACTGTAGACTCCCGTCCATTGGGCAACAACACACGAGCGTGCTTGGGATTAGCTTGGTGAACCTGCACCTTGTCCACAAGCGGGTCATATTTACTCGTGCGAACCGCGGATTTGAGAAAAGCCGGTCCTGGCTCAGCAAGTCAGCCCCGGTAAAGGTCGAGTACTGCCCGAACGCCGCGAGTAACGAAACATCCGGTCGTGGGGAGTTTGATTTGTAGCGGTGCACAATAAAGTCCTGATCGAGCTGAATGCCCCAGGTAGTGACCAAGCCCATTGGTCTAGTCCTAGGCTGCGGGACTTAAGACTCAGAGTAACGGCCCTCCATATAATGCCATTGAAGCATTACCTGTCCATTGCGGATACCTGTCCATTCACCTGTGGCCTCTACGGAGTAGTATAGCTTGAAGCGACATTATGCTGGAGCAAGACGTTCCTCACATCCTGGGACAAGAACACCACGCCTCGATCGGTGTGCACATAGGCCGGATTCCCAAACATAGAAAACAAGTTCCGCAGGCACCGGATAACCGTATCAGCAGACATATCACCGCATGGAAAAGCAAAAGGGAATCTAGAGAACTCATCAACGATCGTGAGGAGATAACGAGAATTACTCGAAGCCGGTGAAGCCGGCAGGGGTCCTTTGAAGTCCATCGCTAATCTCTCCCACAGCCTAGTGGCTTGGACCAAAGTACCCATCGGAGGGTTGTAGAAGCGAGGTTTGAGTTTCGCGCAAACGGAACATGTTCGTCGCGAGGCTGGGGAGCTCGCTCGACGCTGAATGTGCTTATCTCCGTGCCCGCGGAACGAACGGCGTCTCGCCCGGCCTTGATTGGAATCGCCCCTCTCCGTGGGCCCCGAGCTGAGAGCTCAACCTTGATGAGACTTGCCCCACCGACTAAACAATTTGCGCAATCACAGCGGTATGCAGCACGATCGTCCTTGACAGGAATTCTTTCGATGCCCAGCCCTCCTCCGGGTTTGGCTCCCCGATCTGTGTACGCTGGCTTCGAATCTCCGCGCGTGGCACGAGCACCCTAATCGTGATTAGTGATTAATCAGATGAGCAGAGGTTCGGACGACAAGGTGCAGCTGTGCCACTGATTCAGTGCCCCTTTCATGTTGAGGCCGGGGGTGCCGGTGATAGCTCGCCTGCCAGGAACACCGTGGGACCTTTAACGACCACCGAACAATTCCGGCAGAATTAGTGTGTTTAACGTCTATCCAAGGGATGGCTTACACATGGTGGAGTCGCCCTGCCTGAGAAACGTGGGATGATAGGTTAATGGGATCAGGATTCAAACACAAGTTAGACCCCTGTCTGTCGGTCTGTCTGTCTGTTTTGTCTGTGGGCAGAACGTCTCAGGAGGTAGTGGACAGATTCGGACGAAAGCTGGTTGACAGGCTGCGTCTGGAAGAACGTTGGTTGTTATCCTGCGCTCGCGAAGCGAGGGGTGGGGTTGGGCATATAATTGTGTGCCGTGTGCCGTGGGTGTGCCGTGTGTGGTGCATATCTGCATATTGTGGGTTCATTTTCTCGGCAACCGTTGGTCCGATTGACATGGAATTTTCACCATCAAACCACTTTTTTTCGAATTTCTAAAATCCTCAATTTTCATCCAATTTACTTGAAATTTGAATATGATTTTCATATATGGTCACTGAATTCAACCAGCAACTAATTTTGAGGTCAACATAGGCCAAAAGGTCAACATAGGCCATATTTATAAAATCCTCAATTTTCATCCGATTGACTTGAAATTTTAAGAGGACTTGCATATCTCGTCACTGGATTCAACCACCAAGTATTTTTGAGGTCAGCATAGGCCAAAAGGTCAACATAGGCCAACTATTTTGAAATCCTCAATTTCATCTGATTGACTTGAAATTTTAAGAGGATTTGCATATCTGGACACTGAATTCAATCACGAAGTATTTTTTTAGGTCAGCATAGGCCAAAAGGTCAACATAGACTGAATTTCTAAAATCCTCAATATTCATCCAATTAACTTGAAATTATAAGAGGATTTGCATACCAGGTCACTGAATTCAATCACGAAGTATTTTTGAGGTCAACATAGGCCAAAAGGTCAACATAGGCCAAGTTTCTAAAATCCCCAATTTTCATCCAATTAACTTGAAATTTGAAGAGGATTTGCATATCTGTTCACTGAATTCAACCCCCAATAATTTTGAGGTCAAGATAGGCCAAAAGGTCAACCTAGGCCAAATTTCTAAAATCATCAATATTCATCTGATTGACTTGAAATTTTAAGAGGATTTGCATCCCAGGGCACTGAATTCAAGCATGAATTATTTTTGAGGTCATTATAGGCCAACATCTTATTTTAGGGATTTCGCAAGTATCGTGCCATGCACGACATATTTCTTGTTTTTGTACTGCCTTGGTTCGCCTCACTCCAAAATGTTTAAGATTGACTATGGCAGATTTTTTTTTTTATTCCAGTTTGATGACATCATAACTAATTATGTGCATCACAATCAATTGGAACATTGAATTAATGTATTCCTCAAAGTTGAATTTGAGAGACACAGGAATGAGAGAGAGAGAGAGAGAGAGAGAGAGAGAGAGAGAGAGAGAGAGAGAGAGAGAGAGAGAGAGAGAGAGAGAGAGAGAGAAAGAGAAAGAGAAAGAGAGTGTGTGTGTGTGTGTGTGTGTGTGTGTGTGTGTGTGTGTGTGTGTGTGTGTGTGTGTGTGTGTGTGTGTGTGTGTGTGTGTGTGTGTGTGTGTGTGTGTGTGTGTGTGTGTGTGTGTGTGTGTGAGACTTTAAAAGAAGGAAAGTTTATTCCAAAAGTGTAGATTATATCTGGTCTGCTGATTTCATTGAACTGAATAATGATAAGGGATACAAGCTTGCTTTAACCGTTATTGATTTGAGGAGTAGATTTACATGGGTTGTTCCTTTAAAAAACAAAAAGGGTAATACTCTTATGTTAGCTTTCAGTGAAATATTTCGTAAAAGCAAAAGAAAACCGAAGAAGTTATGGACTGATGAAGGAACAGAGTTCTATAACCAAATATTGATGAAATTTCTTAAAGATAATTGTATTACATCATACACCACCTTCAGTGAAGGGAAGGCAGTTGTTATTGAGTGTTTTAATCGTACTTTGAAAGAGAGACAATATAAAAAAATTCACACAACTCGGTTCTCAACAATGGGTATCTTTAATTCAGGATATTGTTGATAATTACAATAATACAGCACATTCATCAATAAAATCAAAACCATCAGAAACATTTACAAAATTAGATTATGAAAAGGAGATTAGTTTGAGAAAGCCTAAGTTCAGAGTTGGTGATTTTGTAAGAATATACAGATGGAAAAGTCATTTTGACAAAGGTTATACAAAGAGATGGACTAATGAACTTTTTAAAATCGTTGATGTGATGAATACCATCGCCTGGACCTATAATTTACATGATTTGAATGGGGAAGACATCTTGGGTTCATTTTATTCACAGGAATTACAAAAGACACAAATAAGCAGATAATGCCCTTGAAAGCAATGGGTTGGCGCTTTACAATCCTCTACGATACACCACCATGGACACCCGATGGCCAAGTCTGGGGTGTATAGTCGGGGGCGTCTACTTTTCCTCACCCTAAACCAAGACCAAAGCAAATTATACCCTTGAAAGCAATAGGTTGGCGCTTCACAATCCTCTACGATACAGCGCTATGGACACTCGAGGGCCAAGTACGGGGTGTTTAGAATGTGGTGTATGCTTTGGTTTTAGTTTAGGGTGAAGAAAACTCAACCCTTACCCCCACATTAAAACACCAAATTTGTAAGTCTAAACAACTGTATCCATCACATCAACAATTTAAAAAAGGTCTTAACTCCATCACTTTGTATAACCTTCCAATTCTGTTCATCTTTTTCCTTTTTTTTTTTTTCCTCTTCTTCCAATTCTGTCAATCAAGGCTTTCAAGTTTGAAGAAGTAGAAATGGGTAGGAAGAATTTTCCAGCATTTTCTTCCTCAAACTTTCTTGATATTGCTGAAATATATGTAAAATAAATATATTACATATCTAATGTTGAATTAAATAACATTTATATAATTTAATTTATTTCCAATCAACTGAACTTACCTTTCATCAAGCACCGTCAAGCAAAGAACAATGTTCATTGGTTTAGCATCCAAAGAGTGTACTTTGCATAATCCATAAGCAGAGTCTCCAAGATAGACCCCACAGGCAGAGTCTCCAAAATAAAACCAGTTTCCAAAGTCTCCAAGGCAAAACTCTTTTCCTGATTTTATTGAATTTATTGACTCTCCAAGATAGACTCTACATTTAGAACCATCTAGGCAGAACTCATAAGGCCAAGTAAAAAAAAATATATGTTTCTCGTCCCCGCCCGCTTCCTTTTTGGTCGCCGCCTACTTTTATTTACTATTTAATACTATTTTTTTAAAATATATACTTGTTTTAAAAAAAATCGTTTTGCGAATAAACTCGGTCTAAAACTTGCCGTTTCCGGGCATTTGCTGATCGTATCTTGTGCATTGATGATCTGAACTATTATGGATCCCGCCCTCTAACGGAACTTCCTGGTTAATACATGCTAGGCTTAACGCATACACTTTGTGCTAAAGACGGTCAATTCTCGCAGCGGTTGTGCACTGGGCAAGTGCAATTTACGTGTAAAAATCTTGCATTTCATACTTTTAATGGTACACATTTGAGTAGGGAATATGACGATATTCGTGTGTGTAAGCATACGTTCGTCGACAAAAGTTTTGAAGTCTTGGTTTGCGAGATCAGTTGTAGATGAGAAGTGAACGTTGAACGATCTCTTCGCTAAATTTGCCAGTGGAGAATTTGACGATGGAGATGACATTGGTGATGGATACCAAACAACGAAAGTAAGTTGGCATCGTGATATAGCGTAAATATTTAAGCCATATCAAGACATACATTTTCTAGTGTACTTGTTTTTAAATACTTGGTGCATTAAAAAATCCATATGTAGCTGTAACGCTATACTTGGATGGCCTTGTACTAGTTGTAGTTACATGCTTGTACAAATATTATGCCTTGTTCTGAAAGTTTGGTATTCATACTTTGACATACATATTTATAACAGTGGCTCTTGTAAGTTTGAAGAAGAGAGAACTGAGAAGGAAAGAAAATCACAATTTCATTTTTTGCATAAGTAAAGCAGTGCATGGTTAGAATGTTTAAAATGGTTCTCACTTTATGGATGACATGTACAAGATTGACATGTCTCACTGGGATTTCTTACTTTAATATTTATGGAACAGACCATAAGATAGACCAAGTCCTATTGTCATTAGTTTCACGATGTGGGGGGAAGGCAAACTGTTGATTAAACATATATTATTTAGTCCCACTTCTGGTTTTGTAAGAGGGAAGGATCAGCCTTCCAATGAAACTACAGTAGTTGTTTTTTAGGATTTCATCAATCTTTTGGTCTGTTCTCTGAGTAGTCCCCAATATGAACAATTCTTGTACTATTAGTGTATTATTGTGTATTTATATTAAACAAGGACACATACCAAATTTAAACATTGTCATTGTTTCTTTTTTGTTTTATTCAAATATAGTTTGTCCGGTGTAACACATGACATGTTCCATTGATTGATTCTATTCATATGCCATTTCAGTGAAAACATATATTTATTTGCTAATTTGGAAATGAAATTGCAGGCCTTTCGGTAACAATCAACACTGGCATGTTTCACATTACATTGGACAAACTATAGAGTCTTTAAGTCAGCCACAGTGGTCATTCAATTCATGGCAGCCATCTTGGAAAAAAATAGCAAAAAAAATGAAAATAGTAAATATTAAGGGCCTCCCTCCTTTTTTCAAAAAAGTCTGGACGAGAAACTTTTTTTTTTTTTACTTGGCCTAATATGTTTTTTCCCAAATTTAGTGAGTCTCCAAGGCAGGCTCCACAGTTAGAACCATCTAGGCAGAACTCATAATGTTTTTCCCAAATTTAGTGAGTCTCCAAGGTATAACGCTTTGGCTGGATCATCATGGTAGAACTCATTCTGTGGGTATTAGTTGCTCAAAAGGTCTTCAAACAATCAATCATTTCACCCCAACATGTGGTAAAAGCAGTATTTCATATAGCATCTCAGAAACAATTTCTGGTGAGAGAAAATAACAATGTATTAATTTAATAAAATATTAGTACATGTGTAAATCAAACTTTGCAAAAAAAAAAAAACCAATAATAAATAAATAAATAAATTCTTACCTCCATTGATAATAGGTTTGAATCCAGTTCATCAATTTGAAGGTTGAGTTTCATACAGGTTGTAGGACCCCAAGGGAGGCCAAAGTTATCCCACTCCAGCAAAGCACAGTAGTCCATTCTAAAGAGAAGCAGGAAGTTGCTTAAATTTAGCCTGTGTTTCCATCCTTTATATAAGCATGGTGGGTGTGGTTTCCTTTGGAAATTCCCTGGGAAATTCCCAGCCTTGTGGGACAGAACATAACAGGAAATGATGTAATAGTGGGTGGGGTTTAGGGAAAGTAGGCGGGGCTTGCAAAAGTGGAATGGGGGTAAAAGTGGGCGGGGCTTCGTAAATAAGTGGTCAGAGCTTCGTAAAAAGTGGGTGGGGCTTCGGAGGAGGTCAGATGAGATCATTAAGAAAAGTTTGTCATTTCATATTAGCTCAACAGCGACATCTAGAGTCAAATTCTAATACAATATTTTTAAATATTCTAGATGGTGATTTCTGTGCAAAAAGGATGGATCTGATCAGAGATATAAAACATGATCAGATATTCGTTGGGTCTCTGTACGAGTATAATGAAAAATGGGGAGAGTTAATAAGTTAAAAGAGGGAGAAAAAGGGTGTAATTTTTCAAGATAGGTGGTGTGAGTCAATAAGTTTTCACAATTTTTTCCCATTGACTTCAATGTTAAATTGAATGTGTCATAGAACCCCCATTGTCCTTCAACTAACATGCCCTTCAATCCTGACAAGCCTCACACCCTCACTTTGTCTCTCCGTAAAGACAATCTGGAAAACCCTCCCATCTACTTTCTGAACAATCCCCTCAAATAAGTTCTGTCACTCAAGCTTTTGGGTCTCACTATCTGCCATGATCTTTCCTGGGAAAACCACATTTCTAAGCTGGCCTCCAAAGCCAGTCGCCGACTTGGCAACCTCCGCCGTGCAAAGTCCTTTCTGGGCACTACTGAGCTTCTCACCACATACAAAGCTTTTACCACAAACAGACAGAAGAACAAGCAGACAGAAGAACAGACAAACAGATGGAAGAACAAACAGACAAACAGACAGAAGAACAAACAGACAGAAGAAAAGACCACCTATCTTGAAAAATTACACCCTTTTTCTCCCTCTTTTAACTTATTAACTCTCCCCATTTTTCATTATACTCGTACAGAGACCCAACGAATATCTGATCATGTGTTATAGCTCTGAGGCTTCTGCTGGGCTTCTGCGCATGCGCAAGATTGGTCGTCACGTCTCTTCAAAGCTGTCCCCGCGCGCACGCTTTTGAAGGTAAGTAATTTTTCACAATTGCGTTTTTGTCGAATCTGTATCTTTCTTTCGGTGTATGTACCTATTGGGGTGACTTTAATAGGTTTCTCGGTGTTGGTTTTTCATACCTGTGTACAGAATCGTCGTTTTTTTCGTATCGTGTATTCTGAGACCTAGTGTAGTGCTAGTAGGCTACCGTGTCAGGCCTTGGCTTGAGGCTTTTTTTTTCTCTCAGCGGCTCTTTGATCGCGCTGCAAATTACTTTCGGTCTCTGTTTTTCATGGTCTTTTCACCCCATACTTCCTTGTTTTAAAATCTCAGAAAAAAAACCAAAAAAAATATTTTCCTTCCCTGTTCTTATCCATTTGTTCATTCTTATTTGTTCGTTCGTTCTTCGACCACGTTGTTCATGATCACGTGATCACGTTGTTAAAAAATGTTTCATCTGTCCCCTGAAGAACTTTATTTTGTCATATTCTATAACACCTTTTTCTTCTTCTTCTATAAAAGGATGCTTTTGACTTGCTCACCAAATCTATTCATTCCAAAAAAAAATTCCATCTCTTACAGTGCATCTTTCATTCATTCCCTAAACTCTCCAGAACTCCACCCATCCTTCAGTGTCCTCAAATGTATTTTTGACTCGAATGTCTCAAGAAACTCATTTTGCAATAATGTTCCTTTCCCATTAATCGTACACTTTTCAAAATCCAATCTCACCCCTTCCCTCCAAATCTTCCCCATCACCCATCTCTTTCAAATCTTCCCCCTTGCCCCTCCCCCCCAAATCTTCCCCATCACCCATCCCTTTCAAATCTCCCCCCCTGCCCCTTCCCTCCTAAACTCCCCCCACTCCCCTCCCCTCCGAGACTCTCCCTCACTCCTCCCCTCCTAGACTCCCCTCTCACCCCTCCTCCTCAAAGCGTCCTCCCCGCTTCTTCCCCCTTCCAACTTTCACCTTCTTCTCCCTCAACCTTCTGCCTCACTCTTCCCCCTCCTCAAATAACACCTCACTGCACCTCACCCAATCACCATCAAACCTTTTGTCAGCCCCATTCTTCCCTTTCTCCAAGCTATTCTGTAATCTCTGACACACCTTCAACAGCTCTCCCTACCTCTTCCTCCTCTTCCACATCTTACCCTACCGCTCCCCCTGCCCCCCCCCCACCCTGTTCTGTATCCGATGCTCCCCCTTCCTTAACAGTATGGACCTCAAACATCCGGGGCCTTCGCTCAAACTTAACTGATCTCTCCATACAGGTTGCTTCTGACAAACCAGACGTGATCTGCTTAACAGAAACTTTCCTCCTTCATGATGTCTCTGATTCCTTGGTATCTTTCCCAGGTTACTCCCTCCTCCAGTATGATAGACCTGAGCCTAGTCCTGGAGGTGGGGTTGCTATCTTTATAAAAAAACTCTCTTCCTCACTCGCCCTGCACTGCCCTCTCTCCACCTCACCCCCAGGAATACCTTTGGCTACGCCTTCCCCTTCGCTCCCACCTTTTGTTCATATGTGTGTTGTACCATCCAACAAACAGTGATGACTCCATCTGCATCTCGCTGTCTGATAATATGGACCAACTTCTATCTACCCATCCCAACTCTCTCTTCCTCATATGTGGTGATTTCAACTGTCACCATGCCAGTTGGCTGGGGGTGGGTACCTCTCTCACCAGCCATGGCTCTTCAGCAAAGGACTTCTGTGACTCACTGGGACTGACACAATCTGTCAATTTCCCAACCCGGATCTCAGTCAATGGAGCATCTTCTCTTCTGGACTTGGTTATGACTAACTTCCCTGAAAATGTCTGCTGCTCTTCTTCTGCTCCAATCGGCTCTTCTGATCATGTGCTTGTTAAAGTGGACATCTCTCTGACCATTCTCAGAGAGCCTCCTCAGCTTCGACGAGTCTGGCATTTCACTCAGGCCAACAGGCATGGTCTTCAAGCAGCCATCAATCATCTGGACTGGTCTCCCATCTCTACTGCCTCTGACATCAACTCATCCTGGGAATTCTTCCAAAGTAAATTGCTCTCTCTCATGCACAGATTTATCCCATCTCGTCTTCAGTTGTCATACCCTTCCTCCAATCCATGGTACGCGGAATCTTGTGGTGAGGCTATTGCCCAGAAACAACTTGCTTTCGTCTCCTGGGAAGCAAATCCAACGGAAGGAAATCTCATTTCCTTTCACAAAGCCCAAAACAAGTGTGTGTCCACCCTCAGGAGAGCCAGGAAACAATATCTCTCCGTTCTCAGGACCGAACTCTCTTTTCTGTCTCCCTCTTCCAAATCCTGGTGGCGTCTGGTCAAATCTGTTTCTGGTGTTTGTTCCCCCTCCATCCCCTCCCTAACCTCAAATGGCCACACGGCTGACTCCGCATGTGAAAAAGCTGAATGCCTCAACTCTGTGTTTGCCTCTAAATCTTGTGTCCCAAACCCATCCCTCTCTGTACCCACCGTACCCAGTCGTACCCAGCTGCTCCTGGACTCTGTGTCCTTTCCTCCTGACAAGGTGGAAAAGTTTCTGTCAACCCTCGACTCTGATTCTGCAACTGGACCTGACGGCATCAGCCCACGGGTCCTAAAATCCTGTTCTTCCGCTCTTTCACTCCCTCTCTCTGTTCTCTTCACCCTCTCTTTTGCTCAAGGTCATCTTCCATCTGCTTGGAAATCTGCCAACATCACCGCTTTGCACAAAAAAAGGTGCAAAAACAGATCCCAGCAACTACAGACCAATCAGCCTTCTCCCAATTATCAGCAAAGTCATGGAATCCATCATTGCTTCAGATATGAAATCTTTCCTCTTCTCCAATGGCTTGATCTCTGATCATCAATTTGGTTTCAGACCTGGACACTCCACTCTGGACATGCTGCTTCTGCTTTCTAAACAATGGATGGAGGTCCTCAATGCCAAACAGGAAATTAGAGCAGTCTCCCTTGACATATCACGTGCCTTCGATACGGTCTGGCACCCCGCTCTGCTCACCAAACTCTCCTCTTTTGGTATCCATGGAAATCTCCACGCATGGCTGGCGGACGTCCTCTCTAGTCGTAGTCAACGTGTGGCCCTGAATGGGTTTCTCTCATCTCCTCTTTCTGTTCAGGCTGGAGTTCCCCAAGGCAGTGTTCTGGGCCCTGTGCTTTTTCTGGTCTTCATCAATGATCTCTCTGACTCTCTTGAAAATCCTCTCTATCTCTTTGCTGACGACTCTACTCTCTGTCGCTCCATTCTTCATCCCTCAGATCGGCAGTCTGCAGCCTCCTCACTCTCTGCAGACCTTGACAAAATCACAGACTGGGCAAACAAGTGGAACATGTCTTTCAATCCTGACAAATCTCACACTCTTACGATGTCTCTCCGAAAATACCGACTGGACAACCCTCCCATCCACTTTCTGAATAATCCTCTCCAAGAAGTTCTGTCACTCAAGCTTTTGGGTCTCACTATCTGCCATGATCTTTCCTGGGAAAACCACGTTTCAAATCTGGCCTCCAAAGCCAGTCGCCGACTGGGCATCCTCCATCGTGCGAAGTCCTTCCTTGGCACACCTGAGCTCCTCACCATGTACAAGGCTTTCATCCGCAGCTCAATGGAATACTGCTCTCCCCTCTGGGCTGGTGCTCCTGCCTCACACCTAGCTCGCCTTCACGCTGTTGAAATCAAAGCATTCAGAATCATTGGAATCTCCCGCGATGAAGCTAACTCCAAGGGCCTCTCACTCACTCACCGCAGGCAGGTTGGTGGTCTTTCCGTCTTCTACCGACTCCTCTCTGGCCTTGCCCCCCCAGCTCTCTCTGGGCTCTGTCCCGCAAGTATTCCTACAGGTCGCACAAGATCTGCCTGCAACCCTCTTATGGTTAAACTGCCAAAATCAAGACCCTCTGCTCACCTTCACTCCTTCATTCCTCTTTTCTCCCGCTTCTGGAACAAACTCCCTCACTCTCTTCAATCCCACTCCACATTCCAAGTCTTTAAAACAGCTGTTCACCACCATCTCTTATCTTCCCCCATCCAAAACCTTGATCTTTTCTACCCCCGCTAATTTCACCCCAAATCCACTTTTTTGAAATACCAACTTCTGTCCAGGTAGTCCTTGGTGTCCTTGTGTTTTATACTTCTCCCTCCCCCCCCACCCCCTTCCCATGCCTCCTCCCCCCGGGCCCTCTCCCTTCCACACATCTCCCTGCTCTCGGATGTTGTGTTTGTCTGCTTCCCCTTCTCTCCCCATCTTGTCTTCCGCTCCCTCTTTTTGGGTATTTTGTTTGTCTGGTTGATTTGTTTGTGAAGTAAATGTTAGCTCTTTCATGAGCCTCGATTCAGTATACAAAAAAGAACAAACAGATGGAAGAATAGACCAGAATAATGAATATAAACTGAACATCAAAATAAACATCCCTTTTTTTCTTAAATGTGCAGCTTTACAAACACGTTTCTTCAATTGTAATGTCTGATTATGTAACGGGAACTTCACTTCAATCACCTGGTTGATCAACAATGGCATGATTGAGTGGTTCTGAATCGGGATCTTTCTCTTTAAATAATGACCCTCATAATGAAATCCTTCAGTTCTCGTGGTTAGACATTCATTTACTGCTGTCTTTAGTCACTCTGGACTCTAGACTCTAGATAGTCTAGAGAGTCTGGAGGCTTCTGACAGGGAAAACAACAAGAAAATTCAGATGCCATGCCTGACATCTGAACAACGTTTAAGGGCAATTGGGATGCTTGAGGCTGGTGTAAGCCAGCAAACAATTGCCCAACATCTTGGTTGCTCACAGCCTGCAATTTCCAACCTGGCCAGGCATTACGGAAAAACTGGAATTGTGAATGATGGTCCACGAAAAGGAAGACCACAGGTAACCACCCCAAACCAAGACCGCTGGATTGTGCTGCAGCATCTTCATGATCCTTTCCGCCCTGCGACGCAAACAGCTGCAGTGACGAAATGTCGCCACAACAACCGCATCATTGTCTCTACTGTGCGGTGGCACTTGAGAAGTTGGGGCCTGGTAGCAAGACGTCCTTGCAGAGGTCCAGTGTTGAACACAGTGCATCGGCGGAACAGTCTAAGATGGTGTCTGCAGCATCGCCGCTGGACACAGCAACAGTGGAGTGCAGTCTTGTTCAGCGAAGAGTCCATATTTTGCCTCCTTGCCGCTGATGGGTGTCAAGGGGTTTGGCGCAGAGGTAGGGAAAGGTATGCATCATGCTGTATTCGCCAGATAAATTGTTGGGGAGGACCCAGTGTGATGGTATGGGCTGGCATTTCCACCCGTTTCAGGACATCTGGTCGTCATCGAAGGCAATCTCATGAGTCAGCGTTGTCAATGAAGTTTTTAGACCTCATATGCTGCCATTTCTCCACGCTCATCCTGACATCGCAGTTTTCCAGCAGGACAATGCTCGACCCCATGCTGCTCGCCTGACCACCAACTTCCTCCAGGAACAGCGTGTTGAAGTGATGGCTTGCTTGGATGCCTTATTCCCCTGACCTCAATCCCATTGAGGATTTATGGGATGAGCTTGGTCGACGTCTTGCATCGAGGAGATGAACGGCTGTCAATCGGCAAATGCTCAATCAAAGCTTGCAGGAGGAGTGGGACAGACTTCCCCAGGACCATATCTGACACCAGGTACAGAACATGCGTCGGAGGTGTACAGCCTGCATCACAGCCCATGGAGGACACACACGATATTGAGGACTGCTGTCATTCTGTCCTTGACTGTTGGGAGTGCCATGTCCATTCCTGTGTCATTTTAGTACTCCCGCTAGGGAGTAATGCATTCGATCGTGTCCATGTGTGTGTGTGTGTGTGTGTGTGTGTGTGTGTGTGTGTGTGTGTGTGTGTGTGTGTGTGTGTGTGTGTGTGTGCGTGCGTGTGTTCGTCTGTTTGTGAACAAAATATCTGGAAAAGTTCTGAACGGATTTGGATGAAAATTGGTGGGATGATTGCCCTTGGGATAAGGAAGAATTGATTAGTTTTTGGTGAAGCTCAGGATATTATTCCGGATCCAGGAATTTTTTGAAGGATTGTTTACCATTGGAAGAAGGGGCTCATTTTTTTTTTACATTATCTTCTATATATTCTATATTTATTAACATTGTGATATGAAAATAGTTTTCATATTTGTTGTAAATGTAGGTTAACTCGTGGTTATGCGTTAGAGCGGTGTATTTTGTTAGCAGCGTCGTCTTCAAGGTTCTTTTTTTCTAATAAAGACATATTCTGTCATTTTAAAACCAACAAAGTGTGTATTCGGTTTCCCCGTTTCATAAAATGTATCGTTTGATACGTATAATGCTTTCAAACTGTTTTTTATTTTTTATTTTTTTTATTAACCTCAGAAGAGATATCAACATTTACCTCAGTGAATGTCAATCGCGGTGTCAGTATTTGATGAACTTATAAAGACTTAGGTGAGTTATAAGTGTGACGAGCATGTGCACGGGATTCTTCCCAGAAGAATGAGTGGTCGCATTAGCTTGTACGACTTAAAATGAGCGAGTTTTGTTTTCACGTTTGGGCCAGTTTTACATGTTGTATCCCTAAGGAATGAAACGAACGTTTTTCTGGCTTACAATTTTGTTTGAAGTCCCACAGGCCTCAAAATACACTCACTTATATAGAATTGAACGCTGAATCCGAAAATGTAAGTGAAATTGCCTTGTTTTTTTTAAACATTATCTTCTATATATTCTAAATATATATCTGTGCAGTGTCTGTCTTGTGTTGTCACTGAACTTCTCCCTCAAACTTTTGTGAAATCGTGCTATTCCAACTTGACCCACGGCGGGAGTATGCGCCCTACTGAGTGGCGTTCTAGTTTTGACTGTATTCAGGTGCGTGCCGTTGTGTTGCAGTGCTGTGACAGTTGTTAGTTGTTGCACACCACACCTCGTGATGCTCATGCTTTTTGGTTTTTTATGATTGAGGCAACCTCTTGTTTATTGACATGTGTTTAGTTAAGATAGCTGAACTTCACCTGTGTTCAAATATTTTCATTTTTGTGTGGAGGATTTCAATGAGAGTCCTGCTAAAGATTTGATAAGATTATTTTGATGTTGAGTTTCCTTGCGAATCTTCAATTTCACAAGTAACCAATCAGGCTGAACAGTTTACGTTTTGTATCCATTGATGGGCCGGATCTGGATTCTGACCTGAACCAAAATCGAATCAGCTTGTTCTTGTCACCTCAAGCTCATCCACCAAGTTCAGGTATAAGTCGTCCGCCTCTTTTTGAAATATCATGTCATATAATGTTTTTGGCCCGATCACTCAATGGTGAAGAATTACTTTTAAAATTTCATTAAAAGTATTGTATCCGGATACGGATTCGGACCTTCACAAAATCGAAACAATTAGTCATTGTCACATCCAACCTGTCCACCAAATGTTGTCCAATTCATGAATAGCTTTTTGAAGAATGTAAATTTTTTTGTTTTTGTTTTTGTTTTTGTATACAAGATCGAGGCTCGTGAAAGAGCTAACATTAATCACACAAAAAGTCAAACCGACACACAAAACACAAAAAACAAGGGGAGCGGCAGACAAGATGGGAAGAGAGGGGGAAGGACACAAACACAACATTTGAGAGCAGGGACATCGGGAGGACTTGGGGGGAGGTGGGAGAGGTATAAAACATATGAACACTGCAAGGACTCTGGGGTGAATTACCGGGGGTAGAAAAGATCAAGGTTTTGGATGGGGGAAGATAAGAGATGGTGGTGAACAGCTGTTTTAAAGACCTGGAGGGAGGAGTGGGATTGAAGGGAGTGGGGGAGTTTGTTCCAGAGGCGGGAGAAAAGGGGAATGAAAGAGTGAAGGTGAGCAGAGAGCCTAGACTTTGGCAGTTTAACCATAAGTAAAGAGGGTTGCAGGCAGATCTTGTGCGACCTGAAGGAATATTGGGGGGACAGAGCACAGATCGAGAGCTGGGGGAGCAAGGCCGGAGAGGAGTCGGTAGAAGACAGAAAGACCACCAACCTGCCTGCGGTGAGTGAGTGAAAGGCCCTCGGAGTTGACTTCATCGCACGAGATTCCAATGATTCTGAAAGCTTTGGCCTCAACAGCGTGAAGCCGAGCTAGGTGTGAGGCAGGAGCACCAGCCCAGAGGGGGGAACAGTATTCCATTGAGCTGCGGATGAAAGCCTTGTATGTGGTGAGGAGCTCAGGTGTGCCAAGGAAGGACTTCGCACGACGGAGGATGCCCAGTCGGCGACTGGCTTTGGAGGCCAGCTTGGAAATGTGGTTTTCCCAAGAAAGATCATGGCAGATAGTGAGACCCAAAAGCTTGAGCGACAGAACTTCTTGGAGAGGATTGTTGAGAAAGTATATGGGAGGGTTTTTCAGTCGGTCCTTTCGGAGAGACATTGTAAGATTGTAAGATTTGTCAGGATTGAAAGACATGTTCCACTTGTTTGACCAGTCTGTGATTTTGTCCAGGTCTGCAGAGAGTGAGGAGGCTGCAGACTGCCGATCTGAGGGATGAGGAATGGAGCGGCAGATAGTGGAGTCATCAGCAAAGAGATAGAGAGGATTTTCCAGAGAGTCGGAGAGATCATTGATGAAGACCAGAAATAGCACAGGGCCCAGAACACTGCCTTGGGGAACTCCAGCCAGAACAGGAGGGGCGATGAGAGAAATCCATTCAGGGCCACACGTTGCCTACGACCAGAGAGGAAGTCCGCAAGCCATGAGTGGAGATTTCCATGAAATACCATAGGAGGTGAGTTTGGTGAGCAGAGCGGGGTGCCAGACCGTATCGAAGGCACGTGATATGTCAAGTGAGACAGCTCTGATTTCCTGTTTGGCATTGAGGACCTCCATCCATTGTTGAGACAGCAGAAGCAACAACAACAACAAAAAAAAATTTGGCTTGTCTTTTAGGTTTGATCAGCATGGATTGCAAAACGGCATGGCCATGTTTTTGCCATAAATGAGATAAATAGTAATAATAACTTATTTTCGAACCTCACACTTGGTTACATCATGCATGTCAATTGTTTCCGAATGTTTCCGAATGAAAAATATACTTAATTTGTTCCTTCAAGTTGGAACATATTGTTTTTTCGAAGCAGCAATCTGCAAAGGAGCAATCCGCCCAAGGCACCGAGGTTGTGTGGTTTTTATGGTATGGTACACTGATTTATGGTTATATATTGAACACACTGCAGTATATTGAACACACAATGTAACACACTGCAGTGACGTACATATGGTATTACAAGACCAACAAGTACATGTGGCAAATAGTTTAACACATCAAATCCTCCTGAATATCTGTAATTCCACTGAGAATGATGTTTATTTTCACATCTTGCTCCATTAAAATATAAATAGCAGTTAATGAAAGATCAAAAAGGCAAAACTGTAATAATATTAAACATGATTATTGTAATTAACAAACAAGTAAATGTACATTTATTAAATGATTTGGTACTTGTGGGATCTGTTATATCTGTTGACAATTTACAATTTTGAAATACACATTTGATTGAATTGGGAATTAAATTTACCTTTAAAAGGACATGGAAGGTGAAGCGGTGGATTACATTTGAGTGTTTCATAAACTTGATCCATAAATAATTGTACGATTTGCTTTCTACAATGAGCACCTGTGTGCATTTACCCAGAATGTACATACCAGTACGCACGATATACGTTGTAAATAGTTTAATATTCGTGCTGTTTCTGTTCGTACCGTCTGTGAGCGGAAGGACATGTATGCCTCGGACTCAAGTTGAACGATATGGAATCGCACAACATGGAGATATCATGATTGGTGCACTTTTTGCAATTCATGGAACGATGGCAACACCTGAACATTCCTACAGAGAACCTCCAGGAGACGTTCAGTGTTTACAGTAAGTTGTTCTTTTTGTTTATTTCAAACATTCTGGTTCGTTTTACGAATAATCCAGTTAAATGAAAATATAACAGGGAACATTGTTACATTCTGAAACGATGTACGACATAAAATGGAAGGCGCAACGTGGAGGACTTTACAGACTTGCATTATAATGTTCAGAATTGAAAGGTTTTGCAATTCTGTAGTTGACTTGGCCAGCCATTTAATATCATTCCACTGCTTGATTAACATTTCCGACTTGTTCATTATTTTTCTATTTTTTGTGATTACAGGGCCTTCAGAAAGTATTCACACACATTGACTTTTCACAATTTGTTGTGTTACAGCCTGAATTTAAAATGTATTAAATTGATATTTCTTGTCACCGATCTACACATAATACCCCACAAGTGAAAACGTGTTTTTAGAAATCTTTACAAATATATTGAAAATTAAATAGTCAGAGTCCTCAGATTTGCTCAAGCTCTGACAAGTTGCATATGGAGCAATCTTCATGTCTTGACACAGATTTTCAATGGGATTCAAGTCTGGGCTTTGGCTGGGCCACTGAACGACTTTAATGTTCTTCTTTTGAAGCCATTCCCTTGTTACTTTAGCTGTATGCTTGGGATCATTGAAAGTCCTGTTGGAACGTAAATCTTCGAGGCAGTCTCAGGACTTTTGCAGTCGGAAGCAGGTTCTCCTCAAGGATCTGTCTGTGTTTGGCTCCATTCCCTGTTTCCTCTAGCGGTACAAGTCTCCCAGTCCCTGCCAATGAAAAGCATCCCCATAGAATGATGCTGCCATCATCATGCTTCACAGTAAGGATAGTGTTAGATGGTTGGTGAGCTGTGCTCAGTTTATGCCAGATGAAGCACTTTGAATTCAGGCCAAAGAGTTCAATTTTCGAATCATCAGATCACATAATATTTTGCCTCATGCTGTGAGAGTCTTTCATGTGCCGTTTTGCAAACTCCAGGTGTGCTGTCATGTGCCTTTTTCTCAGGAGTGGCTTCCATCCCACAAAGCCTTGATTTGTGAAGTGCTGCAGAGACTGTTGTCCTGCCGGCATGTTTGCTCTGTAGTTATATCAGAGTGGTCATTAGGTTCTTGGTCACCTCCCCAACAAAGCTCCTTCTTGAATGGTTGCTCAGTTTGGTCAGATGGCCAGCTCCAGGAAGAGTTTGGGTAGTTCCATATTCTTTCCATTTCCTAATGATAGAGCTCACTGTGCTCTTGAGAACTTTCAACACTCAAGAAATTGTTTTATACCTGTCCTCAGATCTATGCCTCTTCACAATTCTATCTCTGAGTTCTGCGGACAGTTCCTTGGACTTTTTTATACTTGGGCTAGGGCCTGTAATAGAGGTGACACACACACACACACACACACACACACACACACACACACACACACACACACACACACACACACACACATACTGACAAGACAAACACTGAACACAGCCACTGAGCTTGGGGAAGAGTCTCACCACACAACCACCAGTGGCTTTTCATGCACTTTTAACAGCTGAGTTACAGTTAAAGCTCTAACAGCTTTAAGAGGACACTGAAGGGTATCAATATATTTAGCTTGTCTTTTAGGTTTGATCAGCGTGGATTGCAAAACGTCATGGCCATGATTTTTGCCATAAATGAGATAAATAGTAATAATAACTTATTGTCGAACCTCACACTTGGTTATATCATGCATGACAATTGTTTCCGAATGCCAAAATCAATTGACAAGTCGTTAAATTATATTGAGCCAATATCAGAGGATGAGGATCCGTGTTTCTACCAAGTTGTTGTCACTGCTTCAGGCTCCTCACATGCAGTGGCAATTGCACGACTGCTGGGGCTCTTCTTCACCCCACAGGTACTTCATCGAACAAGAATAAAAATACATAAGATGTCATAGGCATCTTGGTTTTAGTAATTTTGCTGAACGGAGTTAAAGACTCGTCAGTCGGCCATATTTCGTCAGATTACAAAACGAAATATTCTGCATATGTGTACTGTCATGTATTGTCTTCGTGCCAAGTTTGAACAACATCATGTAAATGCATCGAGAAATGGTTGATAATAATGTAGTAATGTTGTAATGATGTTCAGCAGATTATAAATGAGTCGGGAGAAATGGGGGACTGGTGCAATCCACCCAACCCCAAGTGAGTGGGAGGGAGACCTTACCAGAATTTTTTTCCCTTCCTGCCTTCCCTCTTCCCCCATCGCCCCATTCCCCTATCCCTCTCCCCTCACCCCCCAGCACATCATATTCTTCCTCTCTCTAATCTCAACATATCCGCACCTGTCATATTTTCATTATACTCTAATAGCGAACCAACGAAATAAGTGTTAAATTGTTAGGGAATGACTTAAAACACTCGTCGCCATCGAGGACACTAAGTATGTTTTAACTTGTTAGTTTAAATATCATTGATGACTAAAGATGAAATTATAAACCTGAGCCACATCGGAGATTGTGATAAAAGTCAATTTATTTCTTGATTTTTTTTGAAACCTTTATATGCTTTACTTCCACCTACTTAAAAAGTCAATAGTTATCTCTCCACTCTTTGGTTATTGCTTGGAATAGGTATAACCCTATGTACCGTTAAAAACCTCCAAACCTACTTATACATGTGTACCCATAAGGGATGCTATAAATTCCATTGTCTAAAATAAACCTCTTATCATCAAAAGCCCCCATTGCCTTTTTATTTACCTCCTCTGTATATAATTTATGTTTATATCTTCTTGTTATATTCATTTTTCGATACTCTTATTTCTTAAAGGTTAAATATTTGTAATAATGATCAAAGGTTATTGTTTCTTTGATCACATTTTTCTTTACCCCCTTTAACTTTTTTCACTCTTTTCAATGTTATTATCAATATATAAGCATAAGCCTTTGCTCTCAATCCCACACATTCGCTCATTATCTTTCCACCCATTTCATCTTTAAACTTTCCAATAACCTATTTATTCTTTGTAGAGAATAGTTTATTATCTGAACTGTAATTGCTTGTATCATAAATATCAACATCCTGAACATATCCATATAAATATCTTCCACATTGATTTTTAAAATTAAACTGTCTGCATCCATATGAAGTAAATTAATATCATCCACATATCTCCTCTTTAATTTGTTGGAGAAATAGTCATACATTAATAATTTTGACAAGGCAAGAATTGTTGTTCCTCTATAAATAGGTTTATCCATTTCGATACTTTGTTTAATCATATGAATAGCACAAGAGTTCTCTGAAAACACCTCTACTCTTTAAAAACTTGGGTTATTAATTAATTTAGATTGCATGCTTGTTTCCAAGATGTAGCGAGTCTTATGTTTTGTCTATTCCTAATATTTTCCATTGTTTTTCCAAATACAGAATTATTCATTAATTTATAAAAGTTCTTCTCAAAATCTGTTTTTGCTTCTGTTCTCTGTTACGCATGAAAAACAATGTAGGTCTTTAACCAATAATTTTGTTTAAATTTTAAAATTCTATGAATTTTCTTCACTCTCAAACCAGCAGATAAATATTGTCTGAAATTCCTTTGATGTAAAACATAATTATCTTCATCATATAATGTAGTGAGTAATTTTTCTGTTTGTTTCTTGATCATAAGAAATGATTGTTGATAACCTAGTCAGGTTCACTATGTTCTTTCGTTCAAAATCATGGTAGATTAGCAAACCTATACATTTTTGGAAACGTTATTACATGGAAAATCTGAAAATCAATGTTTACATTTGCCAATTCCGACCAATTCGATTCGACCAATTCGACCAATTCGACCAATCGACCATTCCATTCGACCAATTCGACCATTCGACCATTCGACCAATCGCTTCGATCGACCATTCGACCAATTCGATCGATTCGATTCGATTCGATTCATCAAATTCGATTCGATCGACCATTCGACCAATTCGCTTTGCCAATCAATTTGACCGACCTTTGCTTGTGTGGAACGGACTGTGAAAACGATGCGGACTATATTGTCGGATACGACACACAGGAAAGTGATGACGAACTCTAAATGGCATATTCTGTAATCGTGTATGTTTGATGCCATTGACTGCCTGTGTATATTTTGTCATTGACTGCCTGTGTAGATGTGAAGTTATTGACTGCCTGACTGCATGTGTATATATGATTTTGCTGACTGCCTGTGTATGTTTGGTGATATGAATTATTGTGACACATTTTGATGTTATTAACTGCCTGTACAAAATGATAACATGTATTTGATTATGCAACTTATCGCGAATATAAAGACAGTATTTTGCAATTCAAAACCTTTGATTCGTGTCTTACCATTCCCCATAGCACTAATTTGATACTTTCATTGGATTCCTTGTCCCTGAAAATATAGGTTTAGTATATTTTTAAAAGTTTTTAGAGTAATTAGAGGCAGAAATAGAACAAAATATGTATTTTACAGTGGCCATTTTGAAAATCCAAAATGGCCGCCATACAGGTATCTCTCCAAATGTAAACATTGATTTTTAGTTTCCTTATGCTATAACCTTTCCAAAAATGTATAGGTTTGCTCATCTACCATGATTTTGAACGAAATATAATTTATTGACATAGTGAACCTGACTAACCTCTGAACCATTTTTTCTCGGTTTTTCTTTATCAGGGGCATAGGGCAGGTATTTATGTTTGTTATGGAGTTCTTCTGGATATTTCAGATCAACCTCAAAATAATACCTCTACTTCTGCTTTATCAAATCCTTTTTGAGAAGAGATAACAATGTTTTTTTTAAACGTTTCCAAAATTATTTCTCTTTTACCCATTTGAGTTTTCCATGATGTAAAGAGTGAAACATATCCCATCCATACAAATTAGTAGCATCGTAATACATCAAGTAAGAAATAACTTTGTGCCGTCTGCTGATGACATCATTGCGTCAGTTGTTAGATAACAGAATTTAATGTTACGGTTTTAATGAGTTTATTGCTCAAACACACGCACTTCGGTTGCGATTTAGTGGACCCATGGTGGTATGTAACCAATCTTGGTAACCATTCCGTGTGTCATGTGATTTACTTTGAAACATATCCGTGGTAAATCTGTGAGGATGGCATTACTTAGCGATCAAGAGTTGCTCAATGTTTGGTGACGAAGATAAACCAAGATGGCGCCGTTCGGATTTGTAATTTCTTCTTGTTAACCCAAACCCGTAGATGATATATTGTTATTCATTACTTATTCTAGTTTCACGGAGCTTTAATGAATGGAGCATTAATGGAGCTGAAAGAATGTGCAGCAGAGATAGAGGAACAAACGACCTTTCTTGTCTGCTCTGATGAATAAAGCTTCTGCATTCAACCCATGATCATTCGTCCTCGTATGTTTAAACCTGAGAAAAATCCCCACAGTGGCATACGCCTATCTGCTGTCACAATCTTTTTCAACATCATAGTTAAGGAAGATATTTGTTGTTTGCTTCAGCATACCTCTTTGACATACTTGTGATATTCCACCTCTTTTAGCCTTCTCTGTCATCAAAAGCATATCGAGATTACCGATTAGTTCCAATGGTTGACTTCAACTTATGTGGTGACTTCAATTGTCATCATGCCACCTGGTTGGGTGTGGGTTCCTCTCTCACCAGTCATGGCACCTCAGCAAAGGACTTCTGTGACTCACTGGGATTGACACAATCTGTCAATTTCCCGACCCGGATCTCAGCCAATGGAGTATCTTCTCTTCTAGACTTGATTATGACTAACTTCCCTGCTAATGTCTGCTGCTCTTCTTCTGCTCCAATCAGTTCTTCTGATCATGTGCTTATCAAAGTGGACATCTCTCTGGCCATTCTCAGAGAGCCTCCTCAGCGTCGACGAGTCTGGCATTTCACTCAGGCCGACTGGGACGGTCTTCAAGCAGCCATCAATCGTCTGGATTGGTCTCCCATCTCCACTGCCTCTGACATCAATTCTTCCTGGGAATTCTTCCAAAGGAAACTGATCTCTCTCATGCACAGATTTATCCCATCTCGCCTTCAGTTGTCTTACCCTTCCTCTCGTCCATGGTACACTGAATCTTGTGGTGAGGCAGTTGCCCTGAAACAACTTGCCTTTGCCTCTTGGAAGGCTAATCCAACTGAAGGAAATCTCAGTTCCTTCCACCAAGCTCGGAACAAGTGTGTGTCTACCCTCAGGAGTGCCAGGAAGCACTATCTCTCCTCACTCAAGAATGAACTCTCAAACCTGTCTCCTTCCTCCAAATCCTGGTGGCGTCTGGTCAAATCCGTTTCTGGTGTTTGTTCCCACTCCATCCCCTCCCTTACCTCAAATGGCCACACAGTTGACATCGCACGTGACAAAGCCGAATGCCTCAACTCTGTGTTTGCCTCAAAATCTTTAGTCCCAAACCCATCTCTCTCTGTTCCCACCTTTCCCAGTCGAACCAAACTGCTCCTGGACTCTGTGACCTTCTCTCCTGACAAGGTGGAGGAGTTTTTGTCAAACCTCGACTCTGATTCTGCAACTGGACCAGATGGCATCAGCCCACGGGTCCTAAAATCCTGCTCTGCCGCTCTATCTCACCCTCTCTCTGTTCTTTTCACCCTATCCTTTGCTCAAGGTCATCTGCCAGCATCCTGGAAATCAGCAAACATTACCGCTTTACACAAAAAAGGTGCAAAAACAGATCCTTGCAACTACAGACCAATCAGCCTGCTCCCAATTATCAGCAAAGTCATGGAATCCATCATTGCTTCGGATATGAAATCTTTCCTCTTCTCCAATGGCTTGATCTCTGATCATCAATTTGGTTTCAGACCAGGTCACTCTACTCTGGACATCCTGCTTCTGCTGTCTCAACAATGGATGGAGGTCCTCAATGCCAAACAGGAAATCAGAGCTGTCTCCCTTGACATATCACGTGCCTTCGATATGGTCTGGCACCCAGCTCTGCTCACCAAACTCTCCTCCTATGGTATCCATGGAAATCTCCATGCATGGCTTGCGGACTTCCTCTCTGGTCGTAGTCAACGTGTGGCCCTGAATGGATTTCTCTCATCTCCCCTTCCCGTTCAGGCTGGAGTTCCCCAAGGCAGTGTGCTGGGCCCTGTGCTTTTTCTGGTCTTTATCAATGATCTCTCCGACTCTCTGGAAAATCCTCTGTATCGCTTTGCTGATGACTCCACTCTCTGCCGCTCCATTCCTCTTCCCTCAGATCGGCAGTCTGCAGCCTCCTCACTCTCTGAAGACCTGGACAAAATCACAGACTGGTCAAACATGTGGAACATGTCTTTCAATCCTGACAAATCTCACACTCTTACTATGTCTCTCCGAAAAGATCGAATGCACAACCCTCCCATCTACTTTCTCAACAATCCTCTCCAAGAAGTTCTGTCGCTCAAGCTTTTGGGTCTCACCATCTGCCATGATCTTTCTTGGGAAAACCACATTTCCAAGCTGGCCTCCAAAGCCAGTCGCCGACTGGGCATCCTCCGTCGTGCAAAGTCCTTCCAAGGCACACCTGAGCTCCTCACCACATACAAGGCTTTCATCCGCAGCTCAATGGAATACTGTTCTCCCCTATGGGCTGGTGCTCCTGCCTCACACCTGGCTCGGCTTCACGCTGTTGAATCTAAAGCTTTCAGAATCATTGGAATCTCCCGCGATGAAGCTATCTCTGAGGGCCTTTCGCTCACTCACCGCAGGCAGGTAGGTGGTCTTTCTGTCTTCTACCGACTCCTCTCCGGCCTTGCACCCCCAGCTCTCTCTGGGCTCTGTCCCCCAAATATTCCTACAGGTCGCACAAGATCTGCCAGCCACCCTCTCATGGTTAAACTGCCGAAATATCGGCTCTCTGCTCACCTTCACTCTTTCATTCCTCTTTTCTCCCGCCTCTGGAACAAACTCCCACACTCACTTCAATCACACTCCTCCCTCCAGGTCTTCAAAACAGCTGTTCACCACCATCTCTTATCTTCCCCCATCCAAAACCTTGATCTTTTTTATCCCCACTAATTCACCCCAGATCCACCTTGTTTGAAATTCCAACTTCTTTCCTGGAAGTCTTGGCAGTGTCCATATGTTTTATACCTCTCCCACCCCCCCCCCCTTCCCATGCCTCCCCCCCAAAGCCCTCTCCCTCCCACAGTTCTCTCGATGTCTCCATGTCTCTCGGTCCCTGCTCTCAAATGTTGTGTTTGTGTCCTTCCCCCTCTCTCCCCATCTTGTCTACCGCTCCCGATGTTATTTGTTTTGTGTGTCTGTTTGTCTTTCTGTGTGATTAATGTTCGCTCTTTCACGAGCCTCGATCTTGTATACAAAAAAAAAATATAAAAAAATGGTTGTTTTGTCATTTTTAACACAGCACTCAAAGCCAATCCTGGGGATGTGTAATATTGCATGGGGTCTAAACTACAGGTGTTATGATAGGTGGTTCTAAAAGATCCAAATACATCAGCTAATAAAAGGACATCAGTTTGAAGATACAAATCGTGATATTCCCCAATACAAGAATCTTTATATTAAACTTCTTCCAAACATTTTGTGCTTGTGCCTAATATTGTCGTGTGACTGCTCTCAGTTAACACCAGGAGTCACAGAAGGCAATCGAGCGTTACTCCTGGGCATTCAGTTCAAACAGCGGATTTTATATATAGGCGGGAGAAAGAAAGGGGAGGGGAAGATGAAGGGTCTTACCTGTCGATCCCGCCGGCATTCCCAAAGCCTGCAAAGAAAATAAACTCGAACAAAGACGGGAATTAGAATGTACAAAAATAACAGGTGCATTAAACGGAATGCCGGTAACAAGAAAAAGGCGATGGTAAAACTAAAGTCCTAAACGGGACGTCCCCCACACCAGACTTACACACAGACGAGGGATAAAATAAACTGAAAAATAATAAGGTGTGTGTGCACTTAGCTCCGATCACTGGTGGGGAGGGTCTCATCAAGAGCCGTCGTCCCCAAGCGCCAGTCTGAACGCGGTTCTGTTCCTGGCAGAAAAAAGGCCACAGACCGCCCATTTGCATGCCGCTAGGCCTCACCGAGCATCCTCTCGCTGCTGACCTCGTGAAGCACGAAGTGAACAGGAGTTGTCGCGCCGTTCCTCATTCCCAGCTCTTTGTTCATAACTCGGCCTCCTCACAATCCTCAGCAAGGTCAAGGCACACTACCGCTGGCACAGAGCTCCAGAACGTGAAGACATGGGGGGAGAATAATCAGCACTCAACCGTCTCTTTCCACATCCAGCACGAGACGCACAAGAAGGCGCAAGAGAAGAGGGAGAAGAAAGAGAATCCTCACCAGATGTGGTTTTTACATCCCACCTCTGACATCATTGGTGCTTCTCTTCCAATCGGCGAGTTGCTTGTTGCTCCGGCCTTCCTGTTGGTCAACTCCTGCCCTTCTGGGTATGGCTCTTGGCCTGCCTGACCTTTTTGGTGATGTAGCTGGTTGCCGTTCCATCGGCAGTGATCAGAACTGCCTTCGTTTGGTTTTATTATTATTATTTAATTTGCTATAATTGCCATTCTCAATAGTGTCCATTGCGGTGCCATGAGGGACAAAGGATCAATCACATAGGGAATGACAAACAGGGAAGTAGTTCACATAATCCCTTTAACTAGTTATCATGCCCCATTCCTCGTAATGGGTACGGAGATACACCTTAATCCGACATTCGGGCTAAACAGGTCCTCTACTTGTTACATGGTGGTGGTTCTTCATATTCACGACAGTCGGAGCATGTTACCTACACAAATCTACCTGGTCTAAAGTATCTCTATCCCGCCGACATAACAATATTTATTAGGTATATGTCTTTTATCACATGAATTATATAAACTTTCCATTGATGGAAGTTTTGTTTATTTAAACATCTCAAATGAGCTCATATAATCATAAGGATATATCCCCTTTTGTGATAGGAGTTCAATCTCTTCTTCAATTGAAAAATGTGATTTGAGATTTGGAAAGTTTTTAATATTTGAAACCAAGTCAGACAATGGACTTGACATAAATTTGAATGTGTCAAGAAATCTGATATGAGTTATGGGAGATGTATAAATTGTTTTTGTGAATGAGATGTATGTCTGGTTCATGTTAGGAATGGCTGAAATGTCTACACTGGTTTTACTCAATTATTTTATAAATAGATGTGTGTCATAGTGAGCATTGCTGTGAAGAAAGACTGGAATGAAAGACGGAAGTTTAAAATTGAAATTACAACTTTGATGAGCTGGACCTCTATATTTACTAGTGAGATGACAATGGTCTCTAACCTTTGGACCTTCACTAATTTCCTCCTCACAAATATGAAAGATATTGTTTTTCCCACTCTCTGTTAAGGAAATTGGCTTACAGGTTTTTCCCCTTATCTTCCATAATCGAATACAGTCTTTTTCCAGTCGTTTTACTAACTCCTCTGAGGCATCTTCCCTTCTGTAAAGTTCTAAATTGTTGTATTCATCGTCAGCAGATGATTTGATATAATAACAGAAACCACAAGGAGTATGTTTTTGATATTTATTTGTGTATGATTGATCTGGATTTGGAGAAGCAGTATCTATATTTTCAAGAATAGTTTCAAAATCAGCGTATAACATAAATGGGTGTTTTTTTTTTGTTGTTTTTTTTTGTATACAGAATCGAGGCTCGTGTAAGAACAAACACATTGAACATAAAAACATGCTCAGACACATAAAACATACAATGAAGGGAGCAGGAGACAAGAGGGGTAGAGAGAGGGAAGCACACAAGCACAGCAACAGTGGAGAACAGTGATGTCGGTAGATCTGTGGGAGGGGGAGGGCTGGGGAAGGAGGGAGGGGTACACGGTCTAAAGAAAATGAACACTACTAGGAATTTCAGGAACGAAGATGGGGATTGAAAGAGGCGGATTTGGGGTGTCTTAACGGGGGTATAAAAGATTAAGGTTTTGGATGGGGGAAGATTAGAGATGGTGATGAACAGCTGTTTTTAAAGACCTGCAGGGACATTGAAGTGAGTGTGGGAGTTTGTTCCAGATGCAGGAGAACAGAGGAATGAAACAGTGCAGATGAGCAGAGAGTCTTGATTTTGGCAGTTTCACAAGAAGAGGGTTGATGACAGATCTTCTGTGTCCTGCAGGAATATTTGGGGGACAGAGCACAGACAGAGCTGGGGGAGCTAGGCCAGAGAGGAGTCGGTCGAAGACAGAAAGCCCACCAACCTGCCTGCAGTGAGAGAGAGAAAGGCCCTCAGAATCAGCTTCATCGCAGGAGATTCCAATGATTGTGAATTCTTTGATTTCAACAGCGTGAAGCCAAGATAGGTGTGAGGCAGGAGCACCAGCCCAGAGGGGAGAGCAGTATTCCATTGAGCTGCAGATGAAAGCTTTGTATGTGGTGAGGAGCTCAGAAGTGCACAGAAAGGACTTTGGAATGATGGAGGATGCCCAAACGGTGACTGGCTTTGGAGGCCAGCTTGGAAATGTGGTTTTCCCAGGAAAGATCATTGGAGATAGTGAGACTCAAAAGCTTGAGTGACAGAACTTCTTCAAGAGGATTGTTGAGAAAGTAGATGGGAGGGTTGTCCAGTAGGTCTTTTCGGAGAGGCATCGTGAGAGTGTGAGATTTGTCAGGATTGAAAGACATGTTCCACTTGTTTCACGAGTTTGTGACATTGTCCAGGTCGGCAGAGAGTGACTGAGGGATGAGTCTGCCGATTTGAGGGAGGAGGAATGGAGCGGCAGAGAGTGCAGTCATCAGCAAAGAGATAGAGAAGATTTTCCGGAGTCGGAGAGATCATTAATGAAGATCAGAAAAAGCACAGGGCCCAGATCACTGGCTTGAGGAACTCCAGCATGAACAGGAAGGAGAGATGAGAGAATTCCATTCAGGGCCACACATTGACTGCAACCAGAGCGGAAGTCGGCAAGCCATGTGTGGATGTTTCTATAGATACTGTGGAGGAATATATTATTTATATATTCTCCCCTCTTGTTTGAAATGTGTTTTCCTCTTGTAATGAAGCTTGGAACATTCTTGCTTCAGAGTGGTTAGGGAGAATGCAAAAAAATATATGTGTTCATATATATCTTTCTCCAAATGTATGTTTTGTATAACTCTGTCGAGATGGAATTTGTAGGAGGAAAGAGCTTGCGTGCACAGGTCAAAGGGTGACCTACAAAAGATAGATAAAAGGTGTTACATCACTTTTAATGGTGACAGCTGTCTAAGAAAAGGCCCTTAGGATTCTCTAAGATACAAACCAGAGTGTCTCTGTCTGAGCCGTGCGGAGCCTTGAAAGCCATACCATATATGGAAGTGAACATTGATAATATAAGGTGAATGAGACTTGGAATAGAGAGAGCTGCGCTGGCCAAGACCGAGGCTGAAGAAGGAGAGAAGATCTGACCGCGGGAGAAGATTGTGCCATGCCATGAGCAGGAATGAACGAGGCGTTTGTGTAAAGTTCAGATTCGTTCTTAGTTAGTCAATATCTTGAATTAGTACGTTATCCCCTACCTTTTTGAGTTGTAATAAACAGAAGCAAAAGTGAACAAAAGTGGAGTCTTCCTTTATCTTAGAAAAGAGGAACAAATCCATAATACCATAGGAGGAGAGTTTGGTGAGCAGGGCGGGGCGCCAGACCGTATCGAAGGCACGAGATATATGTCAAGGGAGACAGCTCTGATTTCCTGTTTGGCATTGAGGGTCTCCATCCATTGTTGAGACAGCAGAAGCACCATGTCCAGAGTAGAAATACCTGGTCTGAAACCAAACTGATGATCAGAGATTAAGCCATTGGAGAAGAGGAATCATTTAATATCAGAAGCAATGATTGATTCCATGATCTTGCTGATTATTGGGAGCAGGTCGATTATGGAAATAATCAGATGTATGTTGATGTATATATCGATACATTACTAACATAATTGCCTTCGCCGAATTCGAGACTACTTTTGTACATGAGGCAATTTGTCAAATTGCTTTCGCCGATTTTGAGAATACTTAATTTTTCCAAAAATAAAAATCGCGCTTTTTGGATCGAAAATTAGTTTGATCGTCATTCAATTTTCTGGAGATGCTGGGTATATTAGGCATTCTTAATCGTGAAGAATTTTTTTTTTGCAAAAAACGATCAAAGGCAATTATGTTAGGGACGTATCGATATATAATATATAAGATGAAATAATCAGATGTATATAAGCAGGCGTATATGATGTGACTTTTCAGTTTGTGAAGCAGGACAACCTTCGTATTATTAGTTACTATAGCTCGAACACACCAAAACGATTTAAAATCATCATTAACCCTCCTAAAATGTTAAAAACAATTTTTTCACTTCTTGCCATTATTCCAAAGACTTAGAATGAAATTTTTTTTCTTCTGAATATCATGTATTTCTTCATCATTTTTGATGATGGTTGAAGCAGAAGAAGAACAGCAGACATTTGCAAGGAAGTCATAACCATAGTCATAACCAAATCTAGAAGAGAGGATGCTCCGTTGACTGAGATCCGGGTCAGGAAAATGACAGATTGTGTCTGTCCCAGTGAGTCACAGAACTCGTTTGCTGAGGTGCCATGACTGGAGTGAGAGGTACCCACACCCAGCCAGCTGGCATGGTGACAGTTGAGGTCGCCACATATGAGGAAGAGAGAGTTAGGATGAGTGGATAGAAGTTGGTCCATGTTGTCAAACAGTGAGATGTAAATAGAGTTATCACTGTTTGGTGGACAGTACAACACACATATGAACAAAAGGTGGGAGCGGAGAGGAAGCCATAGCCAGAGGTACTCCTGGGGGTGAGGTGGAGAGAGGGCAGTGCAAGGAGAGTGAGGAAGAAAGTTTTTGGTAAAGACAGAAACCCCACCACCAGGACGAGGCTCAGGTCTATCATACCGGAGGATGGAGTAACCAACAACAACAACCACATGCATTTTAAGGCCATTTTCCCTGCTAGAGTGGGGGTTAGCCTTGCGGTCCCCATGACAATCTTCTTCATCTTGCCCTATTTTCTGCATCTCTCCTTGTTCACCCCCTTGCCGCATTTCTTCTTCCACTATCTTTGGCCAAGGGAGTAACCAAGAAGAGATATTAAGGAATCAGAGACATCGTGAAGGAGGAAAGTTTCTTTTAAGCAGATTAAGTCTGGTTTGTCAGAAGCAACCTGTATGTAGAGATCAATCAGGTTTCAGCGAAGACCCCGGATGTTTGAGGTCCATACCGTTAAGGAAGAGGGAGGGGGAGCATTGGGTACAGGACAGGGGAGGGGAGGGGTCGGGTAAGATAAGGGGGGATAGGAGGAGGTAGGGAGAGCAGTTGATAGTGTGTCGGAGATTGCATATCGGAGTGGTTCGGAGAAAGGGAAGGATGAGGAGGACAAATGGTTTGATGGTGATGGGAAGAGGCACAGTTCAGAAGGAGGACCAGGAATAGGAGATTGATAGCCAGCTGAGCAGAGAACGAAGGAACATGGAGGTGTATGAAAAATTGTGTGAGTATGGGAGGCGGGGCCTACTTTTTAATTTCTTCGTTAATATATATATACAGACTTGGCATTTAATATGGAATTTTTTTTTTTCTTGACTTGGGTTTACTTTCTGAACTCAGTATATCAATCTGGTGAGTTTATTTTACCCTTCGGTGATGTCTTTGTTGAAAGAACCATGTCACTGATTGTCTTTCGCAGCAAGAAGTCAATAACAGGATTATATCACAGGTGGCGTGACAAAATGTAAGGACAGGTACATTTGATGATTGGCTTCATAATCGGGTATATAAGGGTTGTTGCGTTCTGTATTAGTGGAAAACAACTGCTGCATGTCTATAAAAGTTATTGCCGCTTCCTCTGGAGATGGTCCGTCAACTTGACAATGCTGTTTGTCATGGAGTGGTGGCTTTACGAAATTCTGGCATGAAACAGCGTGCTATTGCTCGGCAGTATGGCATCACTCAAGGTCAGGTGTCAAAGATCCTGAAACGAAATGCTCAGAGGGGTGTCCCTAGTCCAATACCAAGGCCAGGACGTCCACGCAGAACCACAAGGAGAGATGATCGCCAGCTGCACCGGTTAGTCTGCAATGGCTGTACCAAGTCAGCTAATCGGGTTAGGGCTGAGTGGCAGCAACTGACAAATGTGCCTGTATCCAGAAGGCTAGTCAACCAACGACTGGTTCAAGCAGGCTATCGTGCCAGGCGTCCCCTGAGAAAGCCACGCCTGACCAGACAACACAGCCAGCGCCAATAGCAGTGGGCCAGAGAGCACCGTCAATGGCAGCCAGGACACTGGAATCACGTGACCTTCAGTGATGAGTCTAGATTTCTAGTCTATCGTCAAGATGGCCGCGTTCGAGTGTGCAGACAAGTGCATGAAGCCCACAACGAAGATTGTTTAGTGCCAGGAGTCCAAGCTGGAGGTGGTGGGGTGACCGTTTGGGCTGCTTTTCATGCAGGGGGCAAAGCTGACCTGGTTGTTCTGAATGGAAACCTGAACCAGTTCAAGTACAGGGTCATTCTGGAAGAAACATTGCTTCCATTTGCTCGTGCAGCCTTTCAAGGAAACTTTGTCTTCCAAGATGACAATGCACGGCCTCATCGTGCTCGCATGATCCAACACTTTCTTGCTGACCATGGTGTAGAGCATATGGAGTGGCCTGCCATGTCCCGGATATGAATCCGATAGAGAACTTGTGGGCAGAATTAACGTGTCAAATCGACAACTTGGGCCAGCAGCCGACCTCTGTGCGTGAATTGCAGCAGACTATTGTCACTGCATGGCAAGCGATTCTTGTCCAAACCTTGGCAAATCTCGTGAACAGCATGCCTCGACGTGTACGTGCTCTCCTGAATGCCCATGGGGGTTACACGAAGTATTGAACTGTATTTTACTGTCCGTAATCCCAGTCATAATTTAGCTTTTGTTTTTGTTGAAATTTTTTTTGGCTAATGTGAAAAATAAAGAGATACTTCTGGAAAACGTACAGAAGTTTAACACAGTACTGTCCGTGAATTGAGTTCGATATCAGTTTACATCACTTTCAAGGATCAATTTATTTGCTTTGAAATGTCAAATGTGTTTTTTGTTTCTTTTAAAGGTCACATTAACAAAATCTAGAATAATTTCAACATAATTCCAATGAACTTTTGGTTCTAAGTCATCTTGAAAAGTAAGTTCACCCCCACAAAAAAAATATTCCATATTAAATGCCAAGTCTGTATATATATATATTTTTGAAGGTTCGGTGAAAGTGGATCTGAGGAAGAAGGAGAGAGGTTGAAGGAGTATGGTGAAAACTAGTATTGTAAGGTATCGGCTGGAGAGATTTGAGATATGAAGGAAGGAGAGAAAACGGTCGGGGCGAGACAACACGTGGTCCCGGTCGGTGGAGGGGGAGCCACGAGGAGAGAAGGAAATTATTAAAAAGATTTTTATTTTTGAATTAAGACTTTAAACAAAGGGTAAGATGTTCGGGGGAAGTATGGGTGGAAAAGAAAGACAAAGGAAAAAAAGCAATACAGTGAAAGAACGAGAGTAAATAGTCAACTAAACGACCGCCGAGGAGACAGGGAAGCCACGATGGACCAGGCCCCAAATGCGGCGTGAACAAAACGACTATTACACACAGGTATACATTATTTACAAACCGATATCTTACTAGAAACACACAGTGGACACATACCCAGTAAAATAAACAGTACAGTTTTGACAAAAACAAAAATGGGAAAATACTTCACTTAGATGATGTGGAGTCTTGGAAGAACACGACCTCGCCAGCAGAACCTGAAGCGGAAGTCCAAATTAACCCCCAGATTAATGTTTATTCTAACCAAAGATGGTCACAAGGGTCAAACCATTTCGGATAGGGTATATATTGATTTACTAAACTCACTTGATTATAGGGTTTATGTTGCTGGTAAAAGTAAGAATAACCAGAAGGAGAAACATTATTCAGGCTTTAAGTAAGCTTGGTTCAGGTGTTAGTTTTCTTCCAAATGACCCATCACAGTTAGTTAATAGCTTGTTATTGCTGCTAGGTAGTAAGAAGGCTGGAAACCACAATTGTTTTAATGAAGCATCGGTCATTTTAGACCAGTTGATGAAGATGAAAATAATTAATAAATGTCAATACAAAGATATGTTATCCAATATTAAATGAGTTTATTTCTCTCTCACGATGAAAATGAAAAAATATCATCTCTTGTAGATGCTAATGAAAAATATTATTGAAAGATGATAAGTATTTTTGGATAAGATAATGGTAGAATTATTACCATTCATTGCTGGAAGAAAAATTATTTATATTATCGTTTTTTCAATATTATTCAACAATGTTTCAGAGAGAGTATAATAATTACATTCACACTTTTTAGCCGCGTCGCAGACGCTGGTCATAGAGTGCCCTCTGCTGTTGTTGTTGTTGTTCTTCTTGTTCTTCTTCTTCTTGTTCTTGCACAGAAGACAAAACCTCAAAGCTCCACCCATTCTGGGAACCATAGCGCCACCCATTCTGGGAGAGCCTTCATATAAACAAATATCCACCATTTTATTAACTCGCATAGCTTTGAGGCCTGTTTTGTAGGCCCGTGGTGTCTTCCTCTCTCACACAGTTTTATTTCAAATCAAATTCGATATATCATTTCATTTTTCATAGTCGCTAACATAGTTTTAGACTCGGTTGAAAAAAAACGGGAAGAAAATCCGATGAAAGTTGCCCTTTATAGAACGAAATGAATTCTCAAAGGCCTGTAACTTCAAGTCCATTGAGATATATATATTTTTAAATCGCGGCATGGTCAGTCATACACCGCCCGAAATAAGAGATGGGAAAATGCCGAGATATATATATATTTTGTTTAAATCGCGGCATGGTCAGTCATACACCGCCTGAAATAACAGACTGGAAAATGCCGAGATATATTAAAAATTCGTCACCACACACGGGAAATTGCCGAGATATATTTTCACTTTGCACAAAAATAACATCAAGTAATCGAATCAATAGGAATGCCTGTGCCTATAACATCGACGTTATAGGCACAGCTGCATCTAGGCATTGTGTAACATCGACGCGGCTTTTGTTTTAATTAAAACTTTTTGTACTTGTTTCTCTAATAAATGAGAAACACAGTCCTGAATTTTAATTTTACAACAAGTAATCACACATCATTATTCCCATACCAAATACAACTTGACCCGACAAAAGAATACGAGGCATCATTCTTGTCTTTGGAAACGTACAATCCCCTTTATAATATCGCAGAGAAAAACAATAAGTTTAGTTGTAATTCAGGAAGTCGATACAAAACTATAACAGATTCAGGAAGAGCATATGAGATTTCCCAAATATCTTCTGAAATTTACCACCTCATGAGAGAACAAGGTGATGAACCAAAAAATATTGCAATAGATGTTCAAAAATATACTTCAAAATCAACTATTGGTTCACGAGTTATCAAGTGACCACTATAGTCGTCATGTGTGTGTGTCTGTGTGTGTGTGTGTGTGTGTGTGTGTGTGTGTTTGTGTGTGTGTGTGTGTGTGTGTGTGTGTGTGTGTGTGTGTCTGTCTGTGTGTGCCTGTCTGTCCGCAGCATAACTACCCGATGATATCATCCGATCTTGATGAAACTTGGGTGGGAGGTTGATATCATGATCTAGTTGTGTCCTACCCAGAGTGGGCGTATTGCGCCCATTGTGGGCGGAGCCACGCCCGAAAAAGATGTCTTTTTAGGGGGTAATCGAGTTCAAGCTACGTCTTCTCCGAGGGGTTTGGTGGAATCTGACAGGGGTTTCGGTATTTGGTTAGGCCAATGTCATGTGTCTAGCCCCAAGGAGCACGATTTTTCATTTTTTTTTTCTTCTTTTTTTTTCTTCCCATTTCATTTCCCATTTCCCATTTCATTTCCTAAATGGGCACGACATTTCCCATTTCATGTTAATAAATCATCTATTAACCCCCCCCCCCGCCCCCATATCATTTCCCCCCGAATTTTCGGTATTATGTAGCTAACTAACCTCATAACTGATTATACATTATTTTCTATCTCATTTCCAGGTCAGTAACCTTCGTTTTGACATTTCCGGGCCTGACCTGTCCGGGCCTGTTTCGATTACAGTCCGTCTTTTGTGATTGAATACCGCTCGCTCGTGAACCATCGTTGTCTCCTGACTTGTTAGACATTAAAATAATTGCAACGTTGATTTCACGATTGATAATTCATTTAGAGAGCTATTGGGTTTCTCTTCCCAAAAGATTGAGATTAACGGGATGTTTTACATCGAAAATGTCATTCAAATATCCTCCGGTATAAATTCGGTTTTAATTCATTGTGATTTCATTGATGGTGCTTATTACGAGGGAACAAGAACAAATACAATATTTCCATTCAGCGCATACTCCACCCCGATTTGTTTTAAATTCAATATGGAACTGAAAAATCTTGTCTATTTACCCATCAGGAAAAACCATTTAAAAAGGGAATTTTTGGATAACCGACCAAAATAATCATATGATTTCTTTCAATGGAGAAATTATATCCATCAGAATTCACCTACGTGAAGTTTTTCAAAAAATAAATACAATGGTTATTGTGAGGAAACACGAGTTGGGTAAATATAAAATAATTACGAAGGATGGGATGTTCCTTTCACCATACGAAAATGGGGAAGGTGTAGGAGTTGCGGATGATGAGAAGGCGAGACACTTCATAGCTTGATCAAAGCTCCTTTATTCCAACAGAACTAACACATACCGGAACTCACGCATCTCTTATAACGCAACTCACTCTTAAGGGGGCGTGGCTCCAACAACCGAGCGCATGCCACACCCATACAATCAATAGCCCCACTGGTCCCATGCCTGTGGATTATGTCCTAATGGGTTAACCCCCACATGCGCCCTCCCAGAATTCACTCGCACGGGCAATGTCCGTTTTCGGCGGTTGAGCCAACCGAGGGGGCTGGTCTAGGACCAAGTGAGCCGGCTTGAGGCGGTCCACCGAAAGGTGGTCTGGTTTGCCCCCGATGTCGACCACGAAGGACTTGTCCGTGGTCTCCAGAACGCGGAAAGGCCCGTCGTAAGGCACCAGGGCCACGTTAACCTGGTCAAACCATCGCTCGGGGCGATGCACCTTCGAGCATTGACACTCGACGCAGGTGTTGGCCCAGTCGTGCACATCCTTCCTGAGCCCGTGCCAAATGAACCTCGCCACCACCAACCTTCCTGCCTGGGTGAGAAAGACTGTGGATGGCATCGAACACCAGCCGTCTCCAGCTGGTGGGTACGACGGGGCGAGGCTGGCCCAAGGAAACGTCCCACAGTAGCATGGTGCCCGTGTCCTTGAACGGCACGTCAGATAGTCAAAGCCCCATGACCACCGCCCTGCAGGCCTGGACCTCCGGGTCGGCGATCTCATCGGCCGCCATGCGGGCGTAGTCGATGCCAAGGTGAACCGCGCCGACTATGGACCGGGAGAGACAATCCGCGACCGTATTATCCTCCCCAGCAACATGTTGGATGTCCGTCGTGAACTCGGAAATGAAGGAGAGCTGGCATTGTTGATGCGCGGACCACGGCTCCGAGACCTTGGCCATGGCAAAAACCAGGGGCTTGTGGTCCACAAACGCCGTGAATGGGCGGGCTTCCAACAGGTAATGGCAGTGTTGGACAGCTAGGTAGAGGCCCAGGAGCTCACGATCGAAGGTACTGTACTTTCGTTCATTAGGGCGGAGCTGCGGGCTAAAAAGAGCAAGCGGCTGCCATGCCCCGGTGACCCACTGCTCGTGCACGGCGCCAACTGCGTAGTCCGAAGCATCCGTGGTGAGAGCAATCGGTGCATCGGGCGATGAATGCACCAGCATGATTGCGCTGGCGAGGGCCAGTTTAGCATCCGTGAAAGCCTTGGCCATCTCCTCGGTCCAGTCAATGGCGCATTTGGTAGGATGGCCCTTGAGGGCCTCATAAAGGGGCCGCATCAGCTGGGCCGCGTGGGGCACGAAACGATGGTAAAAGTTCACCATGCCCAAGAACTCCTGCAGGGCCTTGATGGTGAGGGGCGCAGAAAAGCTTTCACAGCCTCCACTTTAGACGGCAGTGGGACGGCCCCCTCCTTCGTGATGCGGTGGCCGAGAACGTCAATTGAAGCCACCCCGAACAAGCACTTGGCCGGGTTAATGATCAGGCCGTGCTGACTAAGGCGTTCAAAGAGCGCTATGAGGTGAAGTATTTGCTCCATCCTGGAAGTGCTGGCGATGAGGATATCGTCCAGATAGATGAACAGAAACGGCAAATCCAGCAACACGCTGTCCATCAGGCGCTGGAAAGCCTGGGCCGCGTTTTTGAGCCAAAAAAGCAGACGGAAGAATTGGAAAAGCCCGAACGGTGTAATCACCGCAGTCTTAGGAACGTCCTGCAGCTGGACGGGGACCTTGTGGTAACCACGAACGAGGTCCACCTTAGAAAAAAAAACTTTACCGGCCAAGCGGGCAGGAAAATCCTGGATGTGCGGGATTGGGTAGCAGTCGGGGGTAGTGGCGTCGTTAATCCCTGCACGGGTGCCAACCGCCACCGGCTTCGGCGCAATGTGGAGAGGCGAGGCTCAAGGGCTGTTGGACCATCGCACGATGTCAAGACGCTCCAACGTGTCGAACTCTGCCTTTGTGATAGTGAGTTTCCCCGGGTCGAGGCGCCCAGCCCGGGCATAGACAGGCGGGCCGGTGGTCGGAATGTGATGCTCCACCCCATGCTTGATGGTAACGGCCAAAAGGGTGTTCCGTGTAAGGGCCGGGAACTCGGTGAGGAGGCGGGCGAACTCATCGGAGGTCGAGAGCATGCACTTTTGCCTCGTCGAGGCGGACCGCTCAATGAGCATGGAAGAGAACTGAATGTCTCCGCATTAATGAGCTGCCGATTTTTAACATCCAGCAATAGGCCATTGGCGCAGAGGAAATCAGTGCCCAGCAAGGGGGTGGACACCTTCGCCGTGACAAAATCCCTTGTAAACTGCTGCCCGCCCAAGCACAGTGCCACGGTCCGTTTGCCAAAAGTCTGAATAGCACTGCCGTTGGCGGCTTCCAGGGCAGAGCCGTGACTCCCGGCCTCCCGGTCCAATTCCAACGCAGGTAGAACGCTCACCTGGGCCCCTGCATCGCAGAGGAAACGACGTCCGGAGTCGGTGTCCGAAATGAACAACAAACTGCCTGAACAGCTGATGCTCATGGCAGTTAACGAGCGCAGGCCATCCCGTTTCCCGACTCGCTGAAGCTGCAGGGTGGCCGGCATGCCTTGGCCTTGGGCCCAAACCTTGCGTGGTAAAAGCACAAGCATGGGGCTTTCCGCCATTGGGCCATAATGGCGGCCGCGATGGTGTCCGCCAGCGGCGCAGGCTCAATGGAGCCGGGGTCCCATGCGGCCGCACTACATTGCTGGCTGGCGGAGAAATACTTGTCTGCTTCCCTGGCCAGGGCGTGGAAATCCTTAACAGACGAGTTGGCCAGGGCTGCCTGCACCTGACCTGGCAGCTGTTGCAGGAACAGTTCTTTGAAGAGGAAACATGGTCGGTGGCTGCCCAGTAGAGACAACATGTAGGCCATGAGCTCCGACGGCTTGGAGTCACCCAGCCCGGGTAGAGAAAGTAGTTCGTGGGGGCGCTCAGCCTCAGTGCGCTCGAAGGTTACGAGCAGCAGCGCCTTTAGCATCTTGTACTTGCGTCCCTTCGGAGGATCCTGAAGAAGGCTCACCACTCTGGTCGCAGTGGAGCCGCTGAGCGCAGACACAACATAATAATACTTTGTGTTGTCCGCAGAAATGCTCCGAATGGCGATTTGGGCCTCAGCTTGGGCGAACCCGAACGGCAACTCGTCGCTCCCAAAACTCTGGCAGTTTAATCGAAACTGCGCTTGTCGCCATGTTCGTTTGAAGCTCCGAAAATGTTCGAGAGCAAGACGGGGGTCACCAATGAAGGAGTTGCGGATGACGAGAAGGCGAGAAACTGCGTAGCTTGATCAAAGCTCCTTTATTCCAACAGAACTAACACATACCGGAACTCACGCATCTTTTATAATGCAACTCACTCTTAAGGGGGCGTGGCTCCAACAACCGAGCGCACGCCATGCCCATACAATCAATAGCCCCACTGGTCCCGTGCCTGTGGATTATGTCCCAATGGGGTAACCCCCACAAAGGTATGTTTCTTGGTATAGGATACTATAAACTTAAGATACAACAGGGTGTAGGACATCAATTGAGAAATAAAGGAGATGGGACAATTGATACTCTAATCACTAATGAGTATTGGTTCAACTATTCTTAAACATAAAGACCTAATTGGTTCAACCACTTCTGCCATGGGAAATGTAGCGGGTGCTATGAAGAGTATAAAAGACATTCAAAATGAGTCTCATGAATTACAAGCAATCAAATCAATTAAGAAAGGCAAAACTCAACAATCTCCACAAGAACGGCAAAAATATTAAAAATACTTGGGGCAGGGTTTCAAAGGTGTTAACAACTTTTTAGCCGCGTCACAGACGCTGCTCATACAGTGCCCTCTGCTGCTGTTGTTGTTCTTCTTCTTCTTGTTCTTCTTCTTCTTCTTGTTGTTCTTGCAGAGAAGACAAAACCTCAAAGCTCCACCCATTCTGGGAACCATAGCTCCACCCATTGTGGGAGAGGCTTCATATAAACAAATATCCACCATTTTATTAACTCGCATAGCTTTAAGGCCTGTTTTGTAGGCCCGTGGTGTCTTCCTCTCTCACACAGTTTTATTTCAAATCAAATTCGATATATCATTTCATTTTTCACAGTCGCTAACATAGTTTTAGACTCGGTTGAAAAAAAACGGGAAGAAAATCCGATGAAAGTTGCCCTTTATAGAACGTAATGAATTCTCAAAGGCCTGTAACTTCAAGTCCATTGAGATTTTTTTTTTTTAAATTGCGGCATGGTCAGGCATACACCGCCCGAAATAACAGACGGGAAAATGCCGAGATATATATATTTTGTTTAAATCGCGGCATGCTCAGTCATACACCGCCCGAAATAACAGACGGGAAAATGCCGAGATATATATATTTTGTTTAAATCGCGGCATGCCCAGTCATACACCGCCCGAAATAACAGACGGGAAAATGCCGAGATATATATATATATTTTTAAAATCGCGGCATGGTCAGTCATACACCGCCTGAAATAACAGACGGGAAAATGCCGAGATATATTTAAAATTTGTCCATTTGATGACAATCGTCACGATGAAATATTTAATTTATACGTCGTCACAATAATGTGGAGAGAGGAGCATAGCTTCGTTCACGTGTCGCCACATACGGAAAATTGCCGAGATATATCTTTTTTTAATCGCGGCATGGTCAGTCATACACCGCCTGAAATAACAGACGGGAAAATGCCGAGATATATAAAAAATTCGTCGCCACACACGGGAAATTGCCGAGATATATTTTCACTTTGCACAAAAATAACATCAAGTAATCGAATCAATAGGAATGTCCTGTGCCTATAACATCGACGTTATAGGCACAGCTGCATCTAGGCATTGTGTAACATCGACGCGGCTTTTGTTTTAATTAAAACTTTTTGTACTTGTTTACTAAATAAATACAAGTATGAAAGCAATTGATAGTATCAATGATTTGGATGATAAGATTATCATTTCAAACTCCACTAAAAAGGAAGGCTATTTTAAGGTAATTGCTATTGCAGGAACCGACTGGAATACAAACGGAACAAAAAGTTTTGAAATAAATAATCAACAAACTTACTTGAATCCAGCTGAGAGTTTCTTGTTGTGTAAATTTAAATTCACTAAGGCTGCGAATAACACGAACGCTACACTCGTAAATGATTTCTTCTGGAAGATGTTTGATCGTGTTTGTTTGTCTCAATCTCAATTTTAAAAATCTCAATTTAAACCATTTTAAATTCAGGCTGTAACACAGCAAAATGAGAAAAAAGGGAAGGCACGTAAATACTTTCTGAAGAAGAGTAGAATTTTTCAAAATAAATAATAAAGGAAAAATCATTTTGATGGTTTCACTAAGACAACCTTTTCAAATTTCTAAAATCCTCAATTTTCATCCGATCGACTTGAACTTTGAATAGGATTCGCATATCAGCTAACTCAATTCAACCACCATCTATTTTGGAGATCAACATAGGCCAAAAGGTCAACATAGGCCAAAAAAGATCAACAACATTTTCAAATTAGTAAATTTATCAATTTTCATCTGATTGACTTGAAATTTGCAATGGATTTGCATATCAGCTAACTCAATTCAACCACCTACTATTTTGGAGATCAACATAGGCCAAAAGGTCAACAACATTTTCGAATTTCTAAAATCCGCAGTTTTCATCAGATTGACCTGAATTTTGAATAGAATTTTTATATCAGGTCACTGAATTCAACCATAAACTATTTGTGACGTCAAAAGGATGCTCTACCGAATACCATTCTACTTTGTTCTCTTTTGCCAAGTGTCACTCTATTGGTGATCTTTCATTTTTGTTGTTGAGATATGTGTTGGAAAGAATTGGCTTTAGCAAGGTTTTGAATCTGAGTGCGACGGCTATTTTTGATAACATAATGAAGCACCTCTCTTAATGGCTTGCTTCGTTTGCCAAACAGCAAGGTGAGCGGCTTGCAAAGCGGTTGATACGGACTGACTGGCTTGTAAAGCGACAGCAAGCCACTTGCTTACGGAACACACCCCATCCCCTGACTGCTTGTTCTGCTTGCCAAGAGGCTTGGCAAGCAGCTTGCAAAGCGGTTGATACGGACTGACTGGCTTGGAAAGCGACAGCAAGCCACTTGCTTATGGAACACACCCCATCCCCTGACTGCTTGTTCTGCTTGCCAAGGGGCTTGGCAAGCAGCTTGCAAAACGGTTGACAGAGAATGGCTGCCTTGGCAAGCGATATCAAGCTTTTTACGAATGAAACATACTCCATTGTGGTTTTATATTGAACTTTGTTTATAAATTACCTTCATCTCCTGCACCTGTGAACATTGAACATTTGTGCTGCACTCTTCAAATCCCAACATGTTCTACAGAGAGTGAGATGTATTATTATCGGAAATTATCCTTGTTTTTCGAATTAATGAAATATGTAAACTTCTTCCTTTTTATAGATCAGTGGTGCAGCGGCCTGCAAGTGTTTAAGTAACAAGCAGACTTTCCCCACCTTCATGAGAACCGTGCCCAATGACTTGCATCATGCCGAGGCCGTCGCCCGCTTGGTGCTCCATTTTAAATGGGTGTTTGTTGGTGCTTTGGCTGTTGATGATGATTTTGGTCGAACTGGTTTAAATCAGATTCTCAACGAAATTGAAAGCAATGGTGTTTGTGTTGCATTCAATGAGCTGTTACCAAAAGTGAAAAGCCAAGAAACTTTTCAAAAACTTGGTAACTCCTGCATTCATTATTTATTATATATGACTTTATAAACCTGTATAGGTGAGGGAGAGACTACCGGAAGTAAGCTGTAACACGTGCCCTTTTGTGGTTTGTTTTCAACATATCCAATCACGTGACTGTTGTCGCGAAGGGAGCACTAACCGGAAATTACGTAGTTCTGCGGGTGCCTATACAAACATTTCGTATTATTTTTCATAAAACTTTATATTGTTAGAAAGAGAATTACCTCTTGCTTGTCGGAAAGTTAAAATTTTAAAGATCAGACAAGAATTAAGCGAGTTATGATCAAATAACCTACACCGTTTCCATCATATCCGGCTGTAACACGTGCCCTTTTGTGGGTCGTTTCAAACGTATCCAATCACGTGACTGTTGTCGCGAAGGGTGCACAAACCGGAAGTACGTAGTTCCGCGGGTGCCTATCCATTGTTTTGATACCTACACTGTATCCTGGCTAACTTTATAAAAAATAGGTCAATGAAACCATTTAATATCATTGTTATGATAGTGGAAGTGCGGTGGGGTGCCCAAATCCGATGGGGAATGAATGCTAGAATGGGGTGAGAATTGTGTGGACCGTGTTTGTTTCGGATACAGTTACTCCTTTATTTGGGATCTGTCAGTGGTAAGTCGTATGTAGTAAACCATGCTTTACATGTGAGGCCGGGTGGAAGTTTTGTGCTCCATTTTATGCCAAGACCAGCCTCACGCCTGAACAAGTCCGAGCCTGCTCCCTTCGCATCATCCACTCAATGTACAGTGCCTTCAGGAAGTATTCACACCCCTTGACTTTTTCACATTTTGTTGTTACACCCTGAATTTAAAATGCTTTTTTTTGTCACCGATCTTCACATAATCCCCATTAGGGGAATTTTATTTTTTTGAATCTTTCAATATAATTAAAAATGAAATACAGAAATATCTAATTTACATATGTATTCAACGTCCTGAGTCGAATACTTCATAGAAACGGCTTTGGCAGTGATCGCAGCTTCAAGTCTTCTTGGGTATGTCTGGATCAGCTTTGCACATCTGGATATATATATATATATATATATATATATATATATATATATATATATATTGTTGCGGATATGAGGACTGTATATTTTTTTGATTGTGTGAATTATTATTATTGTTTATGCTGCGCCTCCTGCCTCCAGAGCTGTGTAAAGGTCAAAGGGCATCCCATAATTAGTCCATAAAGCATCCACACCACAGCCAATCATAGAATACCCCTGTTCAATAGTTATATCTTATTATGTGTTTTAGGGTAAGGCTGTGTCTCCCATTCATTGAAATACTCCATTGCACCAGTGAAAGAGATAGATTCCCTTCATTCCCACTCCCAACACTTCCATTCCCCCCTTTTCGTCAATTGCAATTCGCATTGCCAACTGCATGTTGGGCGGTTTTCCCTTCATCCGCCATTGACCACGAGGCAGGGTTGGGGAAGAAAGGCGGGTCCCCACCTCGTCATAGAGGGGAGGAGTGAGTCAGCCCCACTCAACCAACCACGAACAAAGGGTTGGACTTGGAGAGGGTGTGGAGAGAAACATCGAGGAGGTTCGCGAAGGTTGAGGGGCGGGGCCTATATAACCCGCAGGCAGGGCGTGTCCAAGGCAGATGAGCTTTGACGGGATGAGCTACGACAAGAGCGGAGTGTGTGGTTTTTTTGGTCAGAGCTGGGTTGGTCGTCAGTGGTGGTCAGTGTTTGCGGAGAGTGGAGGGTTTGCGTTGAGTTGTCGGTGGTGAGGAAGAGTTGGACTAAGCAAGAGAGAAAGAGTCCTGGAGTTAGTAAGAGAGAGAACCCGTCACGCGAGAGAACCCGTCACGCCAGACCCCCCACCAGCAGCGTTGGCTTGGCTCCACCAAGCAGCTCCGACCCGCTACCCCGCGCACACGACAGGATCGGTGGCATCGGCGGCCGTCGAGGTCCAGCCCGACATCCCGTGCGGGATCAAACTCCAGCCAGCTCCAGGCCTTCCTCCAGCCACCCACCTCCTGTCATTCCTGCCTGCAATTTCCATCCATTTGCGTACGTGAGTTTGTTTTGTTCATGCTGTCCTGGGTAGTAACAATAAGTCTGTGTAAGCTAAAGATTGCACTGTGTCACCTGCGTCTCATGTCCCTGTAAATAAACGTGACTGCTTGCTTCCTACTTATATGTGTAAATAATAAATCTAATTACTCTTCTGTCCGTCTTCTCGTCTTATTCCTTTTCCTCTTTGCATTCGGTCGTTTTAGAGTTTTCCAGATTGGGCAGCTGCGGTGCGATACGGCCAAAGTTTGGGTGGAATCGGGTTCTAGTCGGGGAATAACTGTTCGGTCGCGGTCATACCAACCGCTCGGTCAAAATAACATCTTAACCGCGTCCGCAACAATATCTACTCAACCCTCGGCTATCGCGCCTCATTGGTGCCGCTATTGGTGAGCGTTAGCCGAAATCGCGATAACCGAACTGAAGAAGGTATGGTAATAATTCTAATTGGTGCCAGGACCCCCAAGTTGACCACATATTTAACCTATTTCTGCCACTTTTTTACCAAGTGTTTCTACCATATAAAGACCTACCTATGTAAACATAAAGACATATGTTTCTACCATTTCTACCATAAAACAAGAATCACAATATGTAAATAAAAATAAAATGGTAAAAAAGTACTTTTTTTACCATTCTATTTACCTTTTTGGGGACGATGAGGGGCTTAGGTGGTTGGGTAGGTTCCGAGGCTTGGGTGGAGTCTTATTGACCACCCCTATGTGCCTCTAACTCGTCCAGGATTGCGCCAGCTGAAGCACCAGAGAAGCGCTCAACGTCAGAGGGCTCGTCAAAGACAGAGGGCTGTGCCTCGTTGCGACGCCGTAAGCAGGGTCGGCGTCATGGGGGGGCATTCGCGGGCCATGCCCACCTAAATGAGTTATTGTGCCTAGAGTACCTACATAAAGAGAGTAGCGACAACTTCCGCATTGGCGCCATTTTGTTTCACTCGCCAGCGCGCGGTGCGAGCGCTTGCCGCACCGCCAGTGAACTAATATCTACATGGTCCAAACCTTGGCTGTATGGCAAAGTCCCCCCCCCCCCCCTTATGCAACTCATTATCCTCTCTCTCTCTCTGTGTGCATGTGCCAGTCCGTGCACGTCTTTTATCGTCCGTGCACGTCTCTGTCCCTGTCGTGCACGTCTTTTATCGTCCATGCACGCCTTGCAGTTGCACAGTTCCTCAGTTGATTTGATGCATTGCAAAGACGGTATTTGGGACATATTTAACACAAAATACTCGTCGTGTGTGTGTGTGTGTGTGTGTGTGTGTGTGTGTGTGTGTGTGTGTGTGTGTGAGAGAGAGAGATTGGGACTGGGTGCGTGTGATTGTGACTGGGTGCGTGTGATTGGGACTGGGTGCGTGTGATTGGGACTGGGTGCGTGTGATTGGGACTGGGTGCGTGCGACTGGGACTGGCTGCGTGCGACTGGGACTGGGTGCGTGCGACTGGGACTGGGTGCGTGCAACTGGGACTGGGTGCGTGCGACTGGGACTGGGTGCGTGCGACTGGGACTGGGTGTGTGCGACTGGGACTGGGTGTCTGGGACTGGGTGCGTGCGACTGGGACTGGGTGCGTGCGACTGGGACTGGGTGCGTGCGACTGGGACTGGGTGCGTGCGACTGGGACTGGGTGCGTGCGACTGGGACTGGGTGCGTGCGACTGGGACTGGGTTTATGCGACTGGGACTGGGTGTCTGGGACTGGGTGTCTGGGACTCTGGGTGTGCGACTCGGACTGGGTGCGTGCGACTGGGACTGGGTGTTTGCGACTGGGACTGGGTGTGTGCGACTGGGACTGGGTGTGTGCGACTGGGACTGGGTGTGTGCGACTGGGACTGGGTGTGTGCGACTGGGACTGGGTGCGTCCGACTGGGACTGGGTGTGTGCGACTGGGACATTGACATCCCAAAACATTGGGGTCTATGGTGGTGCTCGGCCACAAACAAGTGGTCCATAAGGTGGTGCCCCAAGTTCGTTTGCTCGAGAAAAGTAAAATTCTTAGTCGAGGCAATGGTAGATCACATATTGTCATCGCAAAATCATTTTATGACTGAGGGTAATATGATTACAAATAGGGTTTTTGGAAATAATGTACTATTATATCGAGTATGTCTTATTGAGTTTTATAAGCAAAATGAAGAAAAAAAAAGATATTGTCTTCTTGGTAAATAATTAAATAATACAAATACACACATATACACACACACATATATACACATACACACACACACAGACATATATATACACACACACACATATATGCACGCACACACACACACACATATATGCACGCACACACACACACATATATGCACGCACACACACACACACACAGACATATATACACACACACATATATGCATGCACACACACACACACAGACATAATATATATACACACACACACATATATGCACGCACACACACACACACAGACATATATACACACACACATATATGCACGCACACACACACACACACACACAGACATAATATATATACACACACACACATATATGCACGCACACACACACACACACACAGACATAATATATATACACACACACATATATGCACGCACACACACACAGACATAATATATATACACACACACACATATATGCACGCACGCACACACACATATATGCACGCACACACACACACACAGACATAATATATATACACACACACACATATATGCACGCACACACACACACACACAGACATAATATATATACACACACACATATATGCACGCACACACACACACACAGACATAATATATATACACACACACACATATATGCACGCACACATGTCGGATTGGGACTTAGAACTTGGGACTCAGAAGACTCAGAGAAAGGAGCAACGGATATATTTATTAGAACTCGATACACAAGCTTGCGGAGAAGCAGGGAGTTGCAGGAAGCTCACATGAAATGACCAACACTACAACAAGATGCTCTGAAATAATTCGATTAAAACTGGCTTTATATAAGGAATATCGGGTGTGGTTTTAGCTCACAAGATACAGAGACAGAATGGGCTCATTGGCCCTCCCACCATAGTCCCATCCTGTTGTTCAGTTAGTTAGAGGAAGCTCATACAAGGCCACTCATAGGTTAGCTCAGATAAGGAGATGGTCAGCCATATGTGGCAACATGTTTACAACTTTCTGTATAGAGACCTTGGTTGGGAAAGTACAAAAGGAGGGGACACTCATAAATGTGTCAGCCCACAGGATATTGGCAAAGTTATGAAGGAGGCAGAGAGATAGCAGCTGCAACCAAGGCCAGGAAGGGGAACAAGAGATTGTGCCCACACAGGCCAAGAGCTCACAAGCACAGTACTCCTTATTAGGATATTACACATCCTCAATGCACAAGAAAGGACTAAGTATTATAAAAGAGTACAGCAATCAGTCAAAACAAAACATATAATTGGTTATACTTGGTAATTGGTAAAGCAGCAAGAATTAACAAAGGGGGAGGGGCATAATAGCTCCCTACATACCGCCCTTTTGGATCTAAGATACAAAGTTATCTACGAGCCAATCAAAGGCCTTTATTTCAAACAAAGCAGAAACAAATCAAATCAGGAAAGTCATTCAACATATCACGCGAAGGCAGCCCAGTGAGCATGTCCCGTACCCAAAGCACCACACATAGCACTCAGTAGGATGATTCGCGTCTGTATGTGAGTATACAATGTAAGTCCGTAAAAGCAGGGTGATCAAATGGCATGAAAAATCCTCCAAGAGAGGTGAGATAGACAGTGTAAAGGGTTCACTAAACATACCACGCGGATGCAGCCCAGTGAGCATGTCCCGTACCCAAGTACCACACATAGCACTCAGCAGGATGATCCGCGGGTATGTGGGTGTATGTTGGTGTATGTGAGTGTATGATGTAGGTCAGGTGTAGATGGGTGTATGAGGTGAGACCGTAGAGGCATGAAGATCGAATAGCGCGTCAAATCCACAACGAAGACCTCTGGTTCCGCCGGGGTCCACACCCAGGAAGATCTCCCGACCCACCCTTGGTCCACAGAGGTGCGGCCAGGACTCCTCCCCGACTGGAGCTCGCCCAGGCTTTCCCAGGTGAAATCCTTGGAGATCTTCAGCGCTCAATCGATATTCATGTTCATGAGGTCTCTTACATGCTGGTGATCTGGGGAAGACACAACATCGTCAGTATCAGGTGGCTCAAACCTATGGCCATAAAACAAAGCATAACGGTCCAAAGGAGGGAGAGCAACTTCCTTTGGGTCAAAGTCGAGATCGTCCGAGGCGATGCTGCTTCCATCGCTGCTATCCCTGGACGAATTCGTAAAACAATCAGATTCGGAACTCAGAGTATCTTCATGATTGAGTTCCTCTCCATCCGGGCTTGGGGTTGCAGTTGGGTCCAAATCCCGGACTGGGTCAGTGGCGTTTGACTCACTGTGAGCTTGTGAGACATAAAGGTGAGCTCGTGAAACATAAAGAGGCAAGGCCTGCATTGAGACATAAACATCAGTCGGGGACCCTTGCAAGTGGCCCACATCATCATTGGTAACATCATCAGTAACATTATTCTCAGGTGGCGTAGGCCTGCGGCGTCGGCGGCCAGCAACAGTCATAGCCTTACACATCGAGAAAAAACGAGAGGAGTCCCTTAGGAACTCGTTGGCGTCTGCATGCGACATGTTGGGGTCCAGAGTAATCGGCCTCCTGGCAGCCTGAAATGCTCTGAGGTCCGCAACTGTGTAATCAAAATCATTATCGGTAATATCAACAATGGAAGAACAATCTTCGGAAGCGGAGATCTCATTGTCGCGGCCCAGTGACTCGTTCGGGTCGTCGTTCCAGGATCCGCGGTCTGCAGTCACGTCGACGGCCGGTGTGTCATCTGGACCCGCGATCAGCTTATCGATCATCACCATGGCCTTTTCTGTTGTCGTCTTCAGTGTCCATCCTGTGGAAAACTTTCTCACACACGCAAGGACTAAAGCCTTGATTATTACACAACTGACCACGATTCCAAGGACTATTGCCAAGGCGGTCAATACCCACTTTACTATCGTACCTGTCCACCCTTTAAACCAGTCAGTAAGCCACTGGTGGGAGGCTTCTCGATCCATTCGATCCCTTGTCAATATATGAGCACTTTCCCTTAACCTTATAATAGCAGCACTGACCCCCTGTGAAGGATCAGGAATAAAAGTACAACATCTACCCTCAATTATCCCACATACCCCTCCTCGCTCTGCCAGTAGCATATCTAACGCAACCCTATTTTGCATAACCATTGTACGCAGGTGGACAACCGTGTCCAACATTTCGTCATGTGCTGTAGCGGTGGCGTTGGCCACACTTTCTAAGATTAACGCAATTTTGTCAATACGGTAACTGCTCATGACCGTCCCAGCCCATGGGAAGAAGAAACTAACGGCCTTCTCCCAATCAGCGCCGTGTAAGGTGGTGGTACCGTCGTCGTGCCAATAGGTGCTTCGTTGTGTCCTTATGAGTGCAGGGGTATTATGCAAGTGTTGTCGCATTTCCATTTCTGGGAAAACTGATCCTAAATAGCAAATTCCTCCCCAATTATCAGGTAAGTACGGGTAAGCTTTGTTCCCGCATACAAACATGGTCCCGTGCGGAGCCACTAAATGAGTGGTCATGCAAGTGCGAAGGTCTGGGATAGTGTTTGTTCCGTTTTCCCCTTCCCATGCCAACTGGAGGTGTGTGAGGTTATGTAAGGGCGAACTTGAAACATTCACTAACAGCCTATGTTTCCCTGGCCTAGGGTCTGCGGGGAGGGTATCTCTACACACGGATTTGCCTACCATTACTTGGCCCTTTCCTTCTAAGCAGAGGGCCCCCTTAGCCGGCTTAACCCAAACCGGCGCCGGACGTTCCTCAAAGTGTCGGGGCTGGATGGGGGGCGAGTACTGGAAAACTCGTTTACACGCGGTTCCGTCAGAATTGTACTAAGGCATTTGGTGTCTAGTGGCTTCGAGCACAAATCATTGAGTGATAGGGGTAACACTACCATTGGTATTCCTGCTGTGCTGGTGCGGGGAAGGTGCATACACATCCAACACCATGTCCTATTCTGTAATGTGGCCATATGCCGTGCGACCTTCCAGTATGTGTTCTCCTCTGGCTTCCTTCTTACTTCCTGGGCAGGCTGGGTTTTAATGACATAGGCGGCGCAACTAGGTCGTAAGTAGGGTGCAGTTCCCTTTGGGATTATCGTGCGAGGGGGCCATATTCCACATTCAAGTATCATTGTTGTATCCGGGCCAATGGGGGTATAATGCAATAAGAGGGTAGTATTTTCGATGCCCTTGCCCCATCGATATCCTGGGGCATATCGGCTGCTTATGTCCCCAGTGTATGTTCCATTTTCCACTTTCCTAACCTTAGTCAGGACTAGGCGTGGTCTTGTCATGCGTGCCTGTGGTGTCTTATTGTGTACCACTATGGCTTCCACCCATCTTACAGATAACCACTTAAAGCTTGTTTCCAGGTTACAGCAATTCACCGCTATTTTGTCTCCCCAGCGAGCCGTTATATACTTGACGGGGTAGAGGGGAAATGCTGAATAGTTGTCGGGTCCTGGGTACTTGGGGAGGTCCTTTCTCGATAGCTCAAAGTGCAAGAGCCTATCTTTGGCAGGGGGTTTTCGGCAGCTGCCCAGAATTCCCATCATCATGACCATCATCGCCGCCCTTAGGAGACTGTAGTGCCCTAGACGGTGCATTATCTTCAGCAATGTGAGGTGCGGTGTCTTGTGTGGCTTGTGGTGCGGGGATGGACAACTTACAATGGGTGGCGTGGATCCACGAAGGTTTACCCTCGCAGAAGACTGCCGTTGGTGTGACCAGTAGCACCTGGAATGGTCCCTTCCACCGTGGCTCCAAAGCAGCCTTGCGGGTGAAGTGCATTACGAGCACCCAGTCGCCGGCTTGGAAGTCGTGGATGGCGTGGCCTATTGGTTCAGGCAGCGCCTCTCGTACTCGAGCATGGATGCTGCGTGCCACATTGGACAAGCCTATGCAAAATCTCAAAAGCATGTCATCCATTACTGGCAAAGCAAGGGTGGACATGTCCGTTGGTGCTGAAACGGGCAAGCTCATAGGTCGTCCCATTAATATTTCGTGGGGGGAAAGGCCCGTAGTGCGACCCGGGGTGGAACGGATGCTCATCAACGCAAGCGGGAGAGCCTCTGGCCACCTCAAGCCTGTGTCTGCGCAAAGTTTCGCTAGTTTATTCTTTAAAGTCTTATTCGTTCGTTCCACAAGTCCCGATGACTGTGGGTGGTAAACGCAATGGAAGGACTGTTTAACGCCCAACGCCTTCAGGATACCCTTGACCACCTGCGCCGTGAAATGGCCCCCTTGATCTGACGAAATTATCTGGGGGATGCCAAATCTGCACATAAAATCCCTTACGAGGCGCTTCGCTACTGTCGGGGCATCGGACTTGACGCATGGGTATGCTTCGACCCATTTGGTGAACGTATCTACGATTACCAACACATAGCGAAACGACATGCTTGGTTCCAATTCTGTAAAATCGAACTCGATAGTTGCGAACGGCCCACTAGGCGGGGGCCGTCCCCCGTCATGTGCATGTCTCGGCGGCGCCCCTCTATTGTGTTGCTGGCAGACCACGCACGATCGGCACACTTCGGATACAATCCGTGACAGTCCTGGCGCTGCCCAAGTGTAGTTTATCTGTCCCATCACCCCCCTCTGGCACACATGACCATTCTGATGAGCCATGCGTGCCAGCCAAGGCAGTAAGGCCTGGGGTGCTATAGGTTTCCCCTCAAGGGTCCATATTTCTCCTGGCCCAAGGCGTATCGCCCCTCGCTTTAGCCAGTCCTCGTGTTCGGCCGTCGGTGCAGCGTTCTGCAAATTTATGATATCGTCCTTAGTTGGTGTGGCGGGTGGTCCCACAGTCGGTATGTCAGCAATCTGTGCGGATGTCTTCTTTGCTCGTGTCACCATTGGCATGTTGCGTTCTATCTGTTGGTTGGCGGCCTTTCCTGCCGCCTCGTCCGCCCTTGCATTGCCCCGGGCAACGTCAGTGTCCGCCCTTTGGTGGCCACGACATTTAATTACCACGATAGCGCGGGGAAGTAAAATGCTTCGGAGGAGCCCTTCTACCAACGCGCCATTTTTTATCACTGAACCTGCAGATGTGAGAAAACCTCTCATCTTCCAGATGGCCCCTTTATCGTGGACTACGCCGTGAGCGTAGGCCGAATCTGTGTAAATGTTGACGGCAAGGCCTTCCGCCAAGCTGCACGCTCTGGTCAAGGCGCACAGCTCCGCCTACTGTGCGGAAAATGTAGGTGGAAGACGCCCGCTTTCCACCGTTTCGCTATCCGAGCACACGGCGTACCCGGACAACAGGGACCCGTCCCATGCGCGCCTAGCTGATCCATCGACATAATATGTACAATCGGGGTATTCTAGGGGATTGTCCTTTAAATCCGATCGCACCGTGGAGACTAGTTGCACAACGTCGGCGCACACATGGGGTTCGCCCTCCTCAGGGGTGGGCATCAGTGAAGCTGGGTTGAGTGTCGTGCAGCGTTCGATCGTGATGTTGGTGGCAGTGATCAGTGCGGATTCGTATTGCATTAATCTAGTGTTAGACAAATGCTGTGTGCTTCGCTGTAACAACAGCGAAGTGACGCAATGCGGTACCCGTAGCATTACTGGGTGTCCCATAACGATGTCCGCTGTTCTTTCTACTGCGTACCTGGCCGCTGCCACGGCTTGCAGGCACACCGGAAACCCTCGTTCGACCGGGTCTAACTTTTTACTAAAGTAGGCTACCGGCCGCTCCTTATCCCCATGGGTCTGTGTCAAAACTGACTGGGCGAAACCTCCCACGGCGTGAGTGTAAAGGGTAAATGGTTTCGCATAATCCGGGAGTCCTAATGACGGTGCCGTGACCAACGCCTTCTTCAGCCCATCAAAACATCGCCTCAATTCCTCCGTCCATACCAATTCGTCCGGGGCATTTGATTTGGTCGCCTCGTACAGTGGCTTAGCCAGCAGCGCAAAATCAAGTATCCAAGTGCGGCAATATCCCGTCATACCTAGGAAGCGCAGCATTTGCCGTTGCGAGCGAGGGCGAGGCAACTCCATGATAGCGGTCACCCGTCCAGCATCCAATTCTCGTTTTCCGTGTGAAATGGCGTGTCCCAAGTAAGTAACAACCTTCCGCACAAACTGAAGTTTTGGTCTGCCTACTTTGTGGCCTTTGGCCGCCAAGGCCTTTAATAGGGCCATGGAATCCATTTCGCACGCCTCCTTTGAAGGGGAGCAAATCAACAAATCGTCAACTTATTGCAGCAACACTGACCCTCCCTTCAATTCCACATCCGCCAGGTCGCGGTGTAGCGCCCGGGAAAACAGAGTGGGGCTATCTGAAAACCCCTGAGGTAGTACTGTCCAAGTATACTGGCGCCCCCTATGGGTGAAAGCGAACAAGTATTGTGACTCAGCCGCGATGGGCACAGAGAAAAACGCAGAACAAAGGTCGATAACGGTGAAGTATGTTGCGTCCGGCGGGATTGACATCATGAGGGTTTCTCCATTTGGAACTAGTGGGTGTATGCCCTGTATCACCTTGTTCACCTCCCTTAAATCCTGTACAAACCTCCATTTGTCCTTTGACGGATTTTTTACTGGCAAAATTGGTGTATTACATGGGCTGTTAGTTTCCACGATAATTTTCTGTTCCACTAGGGATTGGATTACTGGTGCTATGCCTACGTCGGCCTCAGGTCGTAGCTTATACTGTTTTACGTTTGGCAAGCGCATCCCCGGCTGCACTGATATCACTAGAGGTTCGGCGTCTCGCATCCGTCCAACCTCACCGTCGCTCTTAGGCCATAAATTGTCTGGCACCTCCGCTAGGAGGTAATCTGACTCACCCGGGTCCGTCAGCACTGCCCTCATGGCATAGGTGCCCTTAGGGGGCAACTCTGCTACTTCGAACACTCCATCCCTCCATTGTGTCTTGAAGTCAATTGAGAACCCTTCGCCATTTTGGAGCCGTTTCAAAGTCCAGCGGCCCCTCTTACACCGATAACCTTGTAAGGGAACTTCTCGTAACCGCCCCACCATCCAACCTACACTTTCCGGCGGCCACCCCTTGGCAGTGGTGAGGGTAACATGGGCGGCCGCTCCTTCGGGGTATTGGGTCAACGCACGCTGACTCGAGGTTAGGACTGCTTCGATTCCTATTCCCTCACGGCCGATCCATATCCGTGATAAGTGTAGAGGCGTGCGCTCGCCCAGCTTTTCCTTAACCTTCTCTCGATAATTCTCGTCCTCGCCCGTTGCATCATAGTACGCAGTGCAATGGGGTGGATTATCCTTTACGTTTTTTATCGAAATTTGGTGCAGTTGTAGCCAATCTCGCAGAACTGGACTGTCCAAACACACATTATCTATGATATGCGTCCAAGTAGCCAGAGCCCCTTCATCCAAGCACCACCAATACGCGGTGGGGCCGGGCCGAGACAATGCCGTCATCACCAAGTCGCGTTTAGATTCCGCGACGTCTACGAAAACTCCCTCCTCTGTACATGAGATTTGACAGCCCAATCGGCACAACAAGTCCCGTCCCAACAAATTTGTCGGGGCGGTAGTAGTCATCAAGAACGCATGTTTAGCCTCCAGCGGGCCGCATGTTACTCGCACTTCCTCCGAAATAGGAAGCGCTTGGGGTAAGCCCGAAACACCCAGTATTTGAACGTTCCTCGCCGTGGGGTGCAAAGAGGGCAATTGCCCCTTGTTAATTGTGCTGCGAGTCGCACCCGTATCGACGAGAAATTCTAATTGTCTTCCCTCCACGTCCAACGTCAAGGTCGGTTCCTCTGCCGGTGTCATGGTCAAGAGAGGACACTCCTTGGGCGACCCGCCAGCGTCCCGTCAATAGGCCCCTCTATTGTATTGGGGCGGAAACCCCTTACGAGCACTTGGGCAATCACGTCTCCAGTGTCCCATTTGCTTGCAATAAAAGCACGGTTCCTGCGGAACCGGTGGTGCGGAGGGCATAGGTCGTCCCTCTACAGCGCCCCTTCCGCCCAGCCGGCGTTCTGGCGGCCCCCACTGTGACTGGTTTACTGGTTGCCATTGCGGCGGACCCCGAGGCGGGGCCCAGTTCCCCCTTGGTCCATTCTGCATCCCACTATTGGGGGGTGGTCCAGGGGTTTGGAGAAGGGGTCTTGGTGGATACCAATTTTGGGGAGGGGGCCCTTCTACGGTCCAAGTTTGAGGGTTTTGAGGAGGAGGGGGAAGAGGGGGTGGTATTGTCCATTGCTGTCTTATCTCGTCCATATTAATTAGTCCAAAGTCCTCAGCAGTACAACCTTCGCAGTCGTTACCTTCGCGGTGGATCCACTCTCCGTTGGGGAATTGGCCCCTATAGAAAGGCAAACCGCTCCTCCCGTGGTCCTCATAACCCCGGACAGGCCCCCACTTCTGGCACTGTTCGCGTATGTAGTTCTGACTCTGATCCCCCTTTTTATTTTGATTAAATTGAGCCCGTTTCTCCTGGACAAACATTTGCAATATTTCCTCCTTAATATCCTTCTTCTCCTCTAAGGAGGAGCCCGGGCATTGTTCCAGCTTGTCGCATAATTCGTTGGTTGTCATTCCCTTCCAGCCGAAGAGGACGGACTGTACCTGTTTCTTTAATATCGGCCGAAGCCCCTCGATTAGATATTGATTTACCAATGGTTGGGGTAGCCCTCCCAGCTGCATCGGACCCAGTCCTCCCCAGCGCGCGATGGCCTTTTCCAACCTTTCTCGGTAATCTCCAATTTGTTCTCCTGGTTTTTGTTTTATGGCCCCGATTTTTCCCCAATCCGGACCCCCTGCTGGCAACAGCGCCAGCTCGATGGCATCCAGCAGCCGGACCTTCAGTGCCTCCCATTGCGCTAGTGTTATCTGGCCCGCTCCTGCTGCCCTTGGATTGACCGGCGGCCAGTGTGCTCTTTGTCTAGCCCTTTCCCATACTTTGGGTGGGAGCACGTATACTCCCATATGAGTTATGTCTCGATAGTCGCACTCGCCAGCTAAAAACCAATTCGACATGGTTGGCACTATCTGCCGTGGATCCTCAATAAGCAGATGTTGAATCCTTTCCCGCATTACCGTTAAAGAGGATTCTTTCCATGGTACCCTTTCTCGAACCCCCTGACCTTGAGCATTAACTCCAATAATTTGTACGGGGCACAATGTTTTCCTTCCCATTGTTTCCTGACATTCCAATGGGGTCGTTTGTGAGGTCTCTTTCCCATTATAGCCTACCAGTGAGGGGTATAACCCATCCTGTCCTATCGGTGGCGGGAACCCGGCGATGTCGGTCCCGTCATCTATCCCGTTAGCCCCGAGTTGTGCAAACGGACTTCCCTGGCTCGGATGGTTCTGGGGTAACTGGGGCGCGATGGTAGCGGGGTTGCAGGGAGGTGGTGGCGGGAGCGCAGAAAGGGTAGGTGATGCCTGAAACCCCCGGGACAGGGCTTAGGTCTGGGGCTGGGGAGGGTAGATTGGTCACTACTTCCCCTACCGCGGGGTCTGGGTTTTCAACGAGCGACATCAGTCGCGCGTTGGCCTGCCTCTCTATTTCTTTAATCGCTTCATCCTGTATTTTAGTCGCCTGTTTCCTCAGACCCTTGAGTTTTGTTACCTCACCGGCCAAGCTGGCCTGTTTCGACTTCGCGTGTCGCTTCATCGCCTCTTCCTTCCACCAGCCAAAGACTTTCCAATAGTCAGGCGGGAAGTGTTTCGTGGCCTGTTCCAACTTTTCTAATGCCTCATACAACACGTCCAATTTTTCCAGCGCAAAAGACCCTCCTTCGGGCCACGGTTCACCTAAATCCTTAGTCAGCGCAACCCATGACTTTCCTGGTCTCACAGCATCATAGCCATACCTCCGAAACATGAAAAATGCTGGGGTATTTCTAAGCGGTTCACCTGCCTTTACAGTCTTATTACCCATCCTGTTCCCCATCCTAAGAAAATTTAGTTTACCGACGTAGCCTTGTACCCGTGAGGATCGCCCGCCTCGCGGTACAGCCGTCTACCTAACTCTGAGAGGCTCGCAGCCTTGTACCCGTGAGGATCGCCCGCCTCGCGGTACAGCCACGCTACCTACTCTCCTGAGAGGTTCGCCCGCCTACTCAGCCGTCTATCCTACCCTTACTATACTCTCCTGGTGTCCTACGCCCTTATAATACTTGTAACCTTACTTATAATTCCAACGTCTCCCGGGTAGGCCTCGGATCGGGACGCCGCCATTATCCTTACCCTCACAACCCAGAGATCTATTACCCCTTACCCTCAGGCGCCCAACGTGGGGCACTTCCCCTTACATAACGTTACTCTGACGAGTCCATAAACAGTCAGTTGCTCCGGGACCCAAGCGGTCCGTATTTAAATTTAGGTTCGTGGATCAGGTTTGAGCAGGGAACGGAACAAACGGCATCCGAGCAAGAGAGTGGGTTACAATTTGGACTGACCCCCAGGCTAAAAAGGAAAAACAAAAGAAAACCACAGCTCACCTGACCCGGATCAATTGCCAGCTGGTCTCACCACTCACTTGCCTGGGACCGCGTCCCGGACTGCACAGACTGATCCCACCGCTGCCACCACTTGTCGGATTGGGACTTAGAACTTGGGACTCAGAAGACTCAGAGAAAGGAGCAACGGATATATTTATTAGAACTCGATACACAAGCTTGCGGAGAAGCAGGGAGTTGCAGGAAGCTCACATGAAATGACCAACACTACAACAAGATGCTCTGAAATAATTCGATTAAAACTGGCTTTATATAAGGAATATCGGGTGTGGTTTTAGCTCACAAGATACAGAGACAGAATGGGCTCATTGGCCCTCCCACCATAGTCCCATCCTGTTGTTCAGTTAGTTAGAGGAAGCTCATACAAGGCCACTCATAGGTTAGCTCAGATAAGGAGATGGTCAGCCATATGTGCAACATGTTTACAACTTTCTGTATAGAGACCTTGGTTGGGAAAGTACAAAAGGAGGGGACACTCATAAATGTGTCAGTCCACAGGATATTGGCAAAGTTATGAAGGAGGCAGAGAGATAGCAGCTGCAACCAAGGCCAGGAAGGGGAACAAGAGATTGTGCCCACACAGGCCAAGAGCTCACAAGCACAGAACTCCTTACTAGGATATTACACATCCTCAATGCACAAGAAAGGACTAAGTATTATAAAAGAGTACAGCAATCAGTCAAAACAAAACATACAATTGGTTATACTTGGTAATTGGTAAAGCAGCAAGAATTAACAAAGGGGGAGGGGCATAATAGCTCCCTACACACATACATATATGCACACACACACACACACACAGACATAATATATATACACACACACACATATATATACACACACAGACATATGCACGCACACACAGACATAATATATATACACACACACACATATATATACACACACACACACATATATGCACGCACACACAGACATAATATATATACACACACACATATATGCACGCACACACATATATATACACACACACACATATATGCACACACACACACACACAGACATAATATATATACACACACACACATATGCACGCACACACAGACATAATATATGTACACACACACACATATATATACACACACACACATATGCACGCACACACAGACATAATATATATACACACACACACATATATATATACACACACACACATATATGCACGCACACACAGACATAATATATATACACACACACACACATATATGCACGCACACACATATATATACACACACACACATATATGCACACACACACACACACACACAGACATAATATATATATACACATACACACATATATATACACACACACACATATATATATACACACACACACACATATATATACACACACACACATATATGCACACACACACACACAGACTTAATATATATACACACACACACATATATATACACACACACATATATATATATACACACACACATATATGCACGCATACACAGACATAATATATATACACACACACACACATATATGCATGCACACACACGCACACACACACACACACACACACACACACACATATATGCACGTGCGCACACACACACACACACACACACACACACACACACACACGACAAGTATTTTGTGTTAAATATGTCCCAAAGACCGTCTTTGCAATGCATCAAATCAACTGAGGAACTGTGCAACTGCAAGGCGTGCATGGACGATAAAAGACGTGCACGACAGGGACAGAGACGTGCACGACGATAGACGTGCACGACGATAGACGTGCACGGACGATAAAGGCGTGCACGGACGATAAGGGCGTGCACGGACGATAAAGGCGTGCACGGACGATAAAGGCGTGCACGGACGATAAAGGCGTGCACGGACTGGGACATGCACACAGAGAGAGAGAGAGAGGATAATGAGTTGCATAAGGGGGGGAAACGACTTTGCCATACAGCCAAGGTTTGGACCATGTAGATATTAGTTCACTGGCGGTGCGGCAAGCGCTCGCACCGCGCGCTGGCGAGTGAAACAAAATGGCACCTGGAGGCACGTGACCCTACATTTCTGGTCCCCCGATGTCGCTACTCTCTTTATGTAGGTACTCTAATTGTGCCCCCCCCCCCCACACCCACCCGCAGGCCAAGCCTTTGGCGCCAAACTTGCATGTTGGCTATAGTGTGTGTGTGTGTGTGTGTGTGTGTGTGTGTGTGTGTGTGTGTGTGTGTGTGTGTGTGTGTGTGTGTGTGTGTGTCTGTGTGAAAGAGAGAGACTTTGCAGCATGTTTTTAAATTGGAACTGGGTTGGTGTGTTGGTTGTTGACGGCAAACTCTTATTATCAAGCATTTACATCATAGATTGAGGTCTCGAACGGCAGTTTGTTCCCCCCCCCACGGTTATCCTAATGTCCCCCGATTAGATTTGTTCTGATGCCGAATCTGCCCGTAAGAATTCGGTGATCTGGCGTTGGCGGAGGGAGTTGTCGTGGGCATGATTCTGCTCCTCGTAACCTGCCAGTGCCGTATTAGTAAAGGAGCACCTTGCTTCACTGTTGAATGTTAAATCTTATCGACGTTTCTACGATAATCACGGTTTTGGTAAATACCTCGCACTTTTGACTCATTTATCCCAAATTTCTTTCCAACACTTCGCTTTGTTTCACCATTGTCTATCAACTGCACAATTTCGAATTTCTGAGCGTAAGTTAAGTTCTTCCTCTTCTTGATTGCCCTTGATTTCTCTTTCCCCACGCTCGGTGATGACGTAGCACCCTTTCCACCATTTCCGGTGCGCTAAAGCGCGAATTTGGGGCGCGATAGTCGTGTGTTGTGCAGTTTTTTAGGTAGCTGCGATAGCAGAGAAACGCGATAGCCGAGTTCGTGACAGCCGAGGGTTGTATATATATATATATATATATATATCTGTGCAGTGTCTGTGTTGTGTTGTGTTGTGTTGTCACTGAACTACTCCCTCAAACTTTTGTGAAATCGTACCAAACTTCTGGTATGCACCTATCTCTCCCGTCGGTATGTCCTAAGGGTATTTTTTTTTTTTAATGTTCCAATTTTTTGATTTTTTGGGGGGAATTTTTTTGGGAATTTTTTTTAAACTTAAGTTTTCAACTTCAATTGTTTATAAAATGTAATATCACTTATATTACAAATACATTTGTGCATTATGATTGTTTGAATTATGATTGGTGTAAACCATGACAAAACAGCAACTCAGGTACAGTCATTTATCTATATATCTACATATCTGGCAAATGTCTGTTGTCACTGCACTACTCCCTGAAACTTTTGTTTCCGTGGTTCCGAAGTGTTTTTAATAACGTGGTGGTGAGGTGTTTTGAATTACTTGGTGGTGAGGTGTTTTGAATTACTTGGTGGTGAGGTGTTTTGAATTTCGTGATGTTGACGTGTTTTGGATTACGTGGTGGTGAGGTGTTTTAAATTTGGTTGGGGTGAGGTGTTTTGGATTACATGGGGTGAGGTGTTTTGGATTACATGGGGTTGAAGTGGTTTGAATTACATGGGGGTGAGGTGTTCTGGATTACGTGGTGGTGAGGTGTTTTAAATTTGGTGGAGGTGAGGTGTTTTAAATGACTTGGTGGTGAGGTGTTTTAAATTACTTGGTGGTGAGGTGTTTTAAATTACTTGGTGGTGAGGTGTTTTAAATTACTTGGTGAGGTGTTTTAAATTACTTGGTGGTGAGGTGTTTTAAATTAGGTGGGGTAAGATGTTTTGGATTACGTGGTGATGAGGTGTTTTAAATTACTTGGTGGTGAGGTGTTTTAAATTACTTGGTGGTGAGGCGTTTTAAATTACTTGGTGGTGAGGTGTTTTAAATTACTTGGTGGTGAGGCGTTTTAAATTACTTGGTGGTGAGGTGTTTTAAATTAGGTGGGGTGAGGTGTTTTATAACACTTGGTGGTGAGGTGTTTTAAATTAGGTGGGGTAAGATGTTTTGGATTACGTGGTAATGAGGTGTTTTCAATTACTTGGTGGTGAGGTGTTTTAAATTACTTGGTGGTGAGGCGTTTTAAATTACTTGGTGGTGAGGTGTTTTAAATTACTTGGTGGTGAGATGTTTTAAATTAGGTGGGGTGAGGTGTTTTAAATTAGGTGGGGTGACGTGTTTTAAATTACTTGGGGGTGGGGTGTTTTAAATTACTTGGTGGTGAGGTGTTTTGAATTACGTGGTGGTGAGGTGTTTTAAATTAGGTGGGGTGAGGTGTTTTAAATTACTTGGTAGTGAGGTGTTTTAAATTACTTGGTGGTGAGGTGTTTTGAATTACGTGGTAATGAGGTGTAATCGTCCCAAACTTCCAGTCTGCATCTACCCCTCCCATATGTATGTGCTGAGGGGCTCTTTTTTGAATTTTATATATTTTTTCAACCTAAATCTTCAACCTAAATTGCTTATAAAAATGTAATATCACAAACACTACAAATACATTTGTGCAAAATAGTTGTTTGTATTATGATTGGTGTAAATCATGACAACATAGCAACTCAGGTACAATCATTATCCTCAGCTAAAATAAGCCCGTTCCTCAGTAAAGACACGTGGTGAAGCGAGCGCAGCGAGCCGAGCCCGTGGTCTGATCCCGTGGTCTGATTGAATCCCGTGGTCTGATTCCATGAGAATGTGTGATGGTGTGTGTGTATGTGTGTCGCAACCAATGACGATGACAAATTGGTGTTCAGTGAGCCTTGTGGTTAAGTGTTTGGATGTTTGGCCCACATAATTGTCTTCAGAATCTTCACATTCTATGTTGTAGACGACATTCTTTCTGTCAAATTTGTTCATGTGGTCTTATGGTCTGACAGGATTGTTCGAAATTTGTTCACTTGGTCTTTTGGTCATGGCATGGAAATCTCAAGGTGACAAGTCCATCTCCAGAGACCTTGATGTTCCTTGTCCACCTCACGCAATGTTAGCAGGAAGTTTAAGGCCCATGGCACTGTAGCCAACCTCCTTGGACGTGGAAGCAAGAGAAAACTTGATCGAAGATTGCAGCAAAGGATTGTTTGAATGGTGGAGAAAGCCAAACAAACAGACTGCCAAACAAACTGCCAAACGGATTCAATCTGACCTTCAGATACAAGGTACAACAGTTTCGACTCGCACCATCCGTCACCAACTCAATGAAAGGGGGTTCTCTGGTAGGAGACCCAGGAGAACCCCACTGCTGAGAGAAACATAAGAAAGCCCACTGGAGTTTTCCAAAACACACCTGAAAAAGCTAAAATCCTTCTTGGAGAATGTCCTGTGGACAGATGAGACCAAATTAGAGCTTTTTGGTAAAGCACATCATCTCTATGTTTACAGAAAACAAAACGAAGCCTTCAAAGAAAAGAACACTTTCCCTACAGTCAAACATGGAGGAGCTTCAGTAATGTTTTGGGGTTGCTGTGCTGCCTCTGGCACTGGGTAACTTGAATATATGCATGGCATAATGAAATCAGGAGATTGCAAAGGCATTTTTGTGTGCAATTTTCAACCCAGTGTCATAAAGCTGGGTCTCCGTCGAAGGTCATGGGTCTTGCAGCAGGACAATGACCCCAAACACCCTTCAAAAAACACCCAGGAATGGTCAAGACAAAATGCTGGACTGTTCTGAAGTGGCCAACAATGAGACCAGATCTAAATCCCATTGAACACTTGTGGGATGATCTGAAAACAGCAGTTGGGAGAAGGTACCCTTCAAATCTGGGAGAACTGGAGCAGTTTGCACAAGTAGAGTGGGCCAATCTGCCAGGAGAGAGGTGTAGGAAGCTCATTCATGGCTGTATAGTCCGTTTGCCACGTGTATATGTTATAGGTAGTGACCTTGTTGTTGTGAGAAGTGTATTGTTTTTTGATGGTTTCTTACAAATATAGGTCTATAGAGAAAATTTAGCATGGTTGCCAGATTGGGGAAATCCTGTAATTTGCATAAATCCAAAATGGCCACCTCGGATGGCGGTGGATTATGACTTTTTAACCAACTAACTTACAATCGCATATGATATGTGTTTTCCATATATATTTGACCACAGGAATCGATATCTGGAGTCAGTTTTGTGATTTGGGAAAAAATTCAGGGTTAAAATTAAAAAAGAAAAAAAGAAAAGAATAACAGGTTTATTCATTAAATTTTACAAATTATAATGCACAACATAAATCAATGAAATAAGAATAGCGAATAAGAATTTTATAATAAAAAAATCAATCAATTTACTGCACAATCAGGAATAAAATATGATTATAACTAGTTTTATACTTTGTTTCATGCATTCCTCACTTCCACTCATCATCCGAATCCATATCGCTATTGTCAACTCCCTCGTCACCTTCTACATCTGCTTCTATTCTTCCATCTTCAGTCTCATTTTCTTCTTCTCCTTCCGTCTTGAATGGGTTAGAGCAAGTATCACTGCAAGCACAACTGCAGTACACAGTGCATAAGATCTTGCCATGGTGACAACTGCAACGTTCGGTGCTGCATGTCTTCACTGCAGTCTTGCAACCACACCGCACTACGTCCATGAGATCCTTGGGTCCTGGGGGTTGATCAGAGGTTGATGGTACTGGGATGTTATCTTTGATTTTCCACCCATACTTCGTTATGTCAAGTTCAGGTGGAGCCACCTTGTCAGCAGATTTAGCAAGTATGGTCTGCAGATGAGCGTGTAAGATGTGTAGGAAGAGATTTTGTTCAGTTGGTGCTCGTGACATTACTTTGAGCAGCTTACCATACTTCCTTGTGTATATGCTGTATCTCACCTCGCTCAACGGGGTCCCTTTTGGGTGACCATATAGAGCACAGAAGAACGCCCGTCCTGTTTCCATAAGTTCTGCATAGGTGGCATCAAGTTCACCCAAAACAGGCAACTGCAACAGGCCAGGGAAGTCGCTAGCTCTAAGGGTCTTCAAAGCCAACACTTTTCCCTTGCCATACAGGTGTGAGGTGGCATCTGAGCCAGTAAGATAGTGCATCCCCAGAATTTGTCGGCATTTCGAGCCGAGTTGTGCACAGGTTGCGTTAATGTTGTGCACAGGTTGTCTGATAGGATGCGGATCACTTGCGTGCCAGACTCAATAGCCATGAGGAGGTATGAAATCATTGTTATGTCCGCTTCGTCATGAGTGAACACACCATTGCTAGGACTCTCCACAATGACTCCTCCAAAGGAGGTACTTAGCACTGCAGGTACTTAGCACTTTCAACAGTTGCAGCTTGTTGTGCTTTTTCCTCATGATGGCTTCTCGACTAGGAGGCGGTGTGTTGATAGTGAGGTTGTTGTTGATGGAGCCGAGGCCAGCACGTCACATACGTTCATGGTCCTTTGCAGAAACACTGTTGTACTTATCAAAGACTAATATCTTCTTACCAGGTAGAAAAGACAACCTGGTTTTGATGGACTTAACTATGACCGATGCATTACCTTTCGATAGCCAAACAATGTCATAAAGAAGCTGGCTCATGTCAACGATGGTGATCTCGGGTAGCCTTGGTTGTCTTGTCTTCACACACAGTTTGCCAGCCAGAGGTGCTTTGCTACCTTTCCTCAAGAAGCCATACTCGTCGATGAGTGAGGGCTGTATGGGACACAACTGGTACTGGAAAATGGGTGCTAGCTTCATCTGCCACTGTTGTACAACGGTCAATAGCCTGAGGAAGATAGTTTCTAGGTCGAAGATCATTTTGTCTCCAACTCTCACACCTTTCTGAATGTGTTCCATGGTCTTGATGGGGCTAGAAATGATTCCATGGAATCCTGATGGGAGGGATGTCTGGAAATCTGCAGCCATTTTTTCACCTATTTCGACTGATTCAGCGACATTCACCTCAGCATCATGGGAACGGAATTTACCATTGACGATGTTGTGGAGGTGTGGTGACCCATTCTCCAATGGATGAGACAGTTTGGACAGTTCAAGCGAGATTCGACGTTGGTCATCTGCATCCATCTCACTCCTTTTTTCTCTCTCTCTCTCCTGATCAGAGCTCACGCCATTCCAGTAACCCTCTTGGTGATGACATACAAATGCTCCTGACATGATCTCTGTCTTGGCTGTGTGTGGTATCAGGTGGCGCATCTCACGAATGTGATGGGTAATGTAACGGGCATAGTGGAGGTGGCCAGCAACAAAGAAGTAAGGGAGCATACGCTCGAGCATGAGCTGCTGAAGTAGGAAATCTCCCTCCCTCTCACTACGACGCAACTGATGGAGTGGCAGAGTAGGCTTGATGAGGTTATCAACCCAGTGCCTGCCAGTTAGGTGGTGCCAACACATTTCAAGGCAGTCCTTTAAGTCCTGGAATATATTGGGACCAGTGATGAGAAACCTGTTAAGAAGAGTCGTTGAAACCATTCGGAATGCTCTCATGGCCCGAACCCAAGACTTGCCACTCATGATTCCTGCTAGTCCTCTGAACGCTGAGCTGATAAGAGCCTCAACACCTGATCCTCGCATTAATTTACCGATGCAGCCACAGAAGGACTATGGTATGCATGATCCCAGGCCTAAGAATAACATTTTTGAAGCAATCAATGTTATCCCATTTGATTTGGCAGGCGACCATGTACAACTGCATGTCGACTGAGATGTGGACATGCGACATTCCCATGTCATTCAACGACTTCGTCAAATACACCAGTGAAGTCAGAACTGCATCCGGATGAGAGGCTTTGGCATCGGTGAGAGGTCCAAACATATAGGTACGAGCTGGCTTCTTCTGAGCTTCATCATTGCATGCCTCCTTATTGTTGAACCCACTCCACTCCATTGCCTTTTCCTGTGTGTTGAGTGTGTTAAGCCATGCCATGTCCTTTTCCTGTGCAGTAGCTAGATTATCCTGCCGGGCAAACACTTCCAAGTAGGAGATGCCAGAGGTGACCTTTATAGCTGGTGGGTTCAGCTTGGTCGCCCCGGTGTAGTGTTGCAGAGGAAGGTTACCCAATGAGCTGCGGCTGGTTCTAAATTGGGCGACTATTTTAGAGTCTGGGGAAGGAGATTGCTCATCCCTGGCTTAGCATGGCCATACTCCAGAATACCTGCAGAATGTGGTTGCTGGAATTCATGTGAGAGGACATGGGTAGAGCGTCGACCATTTGGCGTGAAGACCTGGAGATCGAGGTTGTCAAACCATGCAAAGATGACACCGACAGTTTTACTCAACCCCATGAACTGGAGGAGAACCTCTACATTGTCACCTAAATGACGTGCTGCTGATTTTCTAAATCTTAAGGCCTCATCATAAGAGTTCGTGAATCCATGCTCATGAAGGAGCTTGAGAAGTTCGGAACTACCATACCTGTGCTGTAGTTTGATGGCCAGTCCTAATGTTGTCTGATTCCTGGTACTTGTTATGTGACTCTGAATTGCCTGACTGAGGCTCAGAGATTTCTTTGTCACTTCACCATCTGAGACCAGTTCCGAAATCAATCTTAACAAACTAGGGCTGGTTGCCTTGAAGGTGTTGGCCTGTGTAAACTCTGATAGATCATAATTGGCACTGTTGCATTTGATTGACCTTGCTTCATGCTTGATCTGCCTCGCTACAATAGCAATGCTACTCTCATCAGTATCATCCACTGTAACTGCTTTGAAAGTTTTATAAACAGACTCTCGAAAACCGATCATGGTTGCACAGCCATCACACCGAATAATGGTAATGTCCTTACAGTAGTGTATATATGTTGCTTCTGGGACACTCTCATTTTCCCATTGACTTACATGTTAATTTTTCCCCTCCCTCATTGCCCCTAAACACCTCTATTTCTCTCACCCTGTTCTTTACGAACCTTCTAACCTTTTGACATGTTATCCTTATTCATTAGACCACTTAAACAATGGTCCTTTTGTGTGAACCTGTGATCCTTCTGACCTTATGGACCTTTTAACCTTTTACTCTTAATATCATCTGGTGAATCATCTTTGACCCACTCAAACAACGACCCTACAAATATTTGTTTATGCGTGGGAAATAATTTAATTCTCTTGCCACTCCCTTCACCATCTAATATATTAACAAAAAAGATGTTTGAGTTTGGTTCTTTATTAAGATATTTTAACTCAGCTAAGATAAAATGGTAAACCTCCCTCAATGTTCTTGTTTGAGTGCCTCCAGTGCCGCCCACTTTTTGGTAAGCCCCGCCCACTTTTTGGTAAACCACACCCACTTTTTACTAAGCCCCGCCCACTTTTTGTTAAGCCACGCCCGCTTTTGCTAAGCTCCGCCCACTTTTGCTAAGTCCCACCCACTTTATAAACTCTTCAGCATTGTATCATTTCCAGGTAATACATTACATCATTTTCAGGGAATTTCCATCACATCATTTCCAGTTAAGACACGCCCAGGTTTGCCCAGGGAATTTCCATAGGAAATGACACACAACCAGCCCTTCTTATAAAAGGCACCGACCACACAGGCGTTTTCAAACACGCTTTCTGCTTCACTTGAGAATGGACTACTATGCCGAAATGGAATGGGATAACTTTGCTATTCCTTGGAGTCCTACTACCTGTGTAGAACTCAACCTTCAGATTGATGAACTGGACTCGAACCTCTTATCAATGGAGGTAAGTTTGTTTATTTATTTATTTAATTTTAATTTTAATTTTTTTTTTTTTTAGATGAGACTCATGTAAGAGTTAACAAAGTTTATTTTAATATTCATAGAGCTTGATTTATACAAATAAAAATATTGTATTAAATTAATACATTGTTATTTTCTTTCACAGGAAATTGTATCTGAGATACGAAATGAAAATTCTGCTTTTAACACAACTTGGGATGAAGTTATTTTTTTGTTTGAAGACATTTTGGACAACCAAGACCCCCAGAACGAGTTCTACCTTGATGACCCAGCCAAAGAGTTATACCTTGGAGATCCACAAAATCCTGAAAAAGAGTTTTACCATGATGATACTTGTTGTGAGTTATCAAAACAAAACCCACTGAACAAGTTCTACCTTGATGAGCCAGAATACAAGTCATACATTGGAGACCCACAAATTTCTGAAAATTGGGAAAGGGGAGTTCTCCCTGATGGTCTGCAGTTATACTATGTGAGACACATCATAGAAACCCTAAAAATTTGGGCAAGGAGAGTTCTCCCTGATGGTCCGCAGTTATACTATGTGAGACACATCATAGAAACCCTAAAAAGTTGGGAAAGGGGAGTTCTCCCTGATGGTCCGCAGTTATACTATGTGAGACACATCATAGAAACCCTAAAAAATTGGGAAAGGGGAGTTCTCCCTGATGGTCCGCAGTTATACTATGTGAGACACATCATAGAAACCCTAAAAAATTGGGAAAGGGAAGTTTTCCCTGATGGTCCGCAGTTATACTATGTGAGACTTATCACGGAAACCCCCAATATTTCTGAAAATTGTGGTTCTACCTTGGGGACTTGGAAAGATGGTTATATTTTTGGAGACTCAGAATGGGGGTTTTGTTTTGATGACTCAGAATGTGATACCTATCTTGGAGGCTCAACAGGAATGTGGTTATACCTTGGGAACTTGGAAAGTTGGTTTTATTTTGGAGACTCTACCTGTGGGGTCCATCTTGGAGACTCTTTGGATTCTAAAGCAATGAACAATGTTCTTTGTTTAATGACGCTTGATTTAAGCAATATCAAGAAAGTTCGAGGAAGAAAATGCTGGAAAATTCTTTCTTCCCATTTCTACTTCTTCAAACTTGAAAGCCTTGAAAGACAGAATTGGCAGAAGAGGAAAAAAAAATAAATGAAATACATATTTTAAAAAAAGAAGAAAAAAAAGATTATGTTAGGGTTTGGGTGGGATTTTGAATGTGAGGGTTAGGGATGGGGTTGGGTTAGGAATGGGGTTGGTTTAGGGTTGGGATTTTGAATGTGAGGGTTAGGGTTGGGGTTGGGTTAGGGATGGGGTTGGGTTAGGGTTGGGATTTTGAATGTGAGGGTTAGGGTTGGGGTTGGGTTAGGGATGGGATTGGGTTAGGGTTGGGATTTTGAATGTGAGGGTTAGGGATGGGTTGGGGTTGGGTTAGGGATGGGGTTGGGTTAGGGATGGGGTTGGGTTAGGGATGGGGTTGGGTTAGGGATGGGGTCGGGTTAGGGATGGGGTTGGGTTAGGGATGGGGTTGGGTTAGGGATGGGGTTGGGATAGGGATGGGGTTGGGTTAGGGATGGGTTGGGTTAGGGATGGGGTTGGGTTAGGGATGGGGTTGGGTTTGGGTTGGGTTAGGGATGGGTTTGGGTTAGGGATGGGGTTGGGTTAGGGATGGGGTTGGGTTAGGGTTTGTATATTATTATGACTCACTCACACATTCACAAAAGTTAAGCCCCAACTGGAAAGTTGAGGGATTCTGTGTTTGGGGTTCACAGATTTAAAAACGTATCCCCATTATACACACACAAAAGTTAAGCCCCAACTGAAAAGTTGTGGGATTCTGTGTTTGGGGTTCACAGATTTAAAAACGTATCCCCATTATACACACACAAAAGTTAAGCCCCAACTGAAAAGTTGTGGGATTCTGTGTTTGGGGTTCACAGATTTAAAAACGTATCCCCATTATACACACACAAAAGTTAAGCCCCAACTAAAAAGTTGTGGGATTCTGTGTTTGGGGTTCACAGATTTAAAAACGTATCCCCATTACATTTTATTTATTTATTTATTATTTTCAAGGGTATAATCTGCTTACTTGTGTTTTTTGTAATTCTTGTGAGTAAAATGAACCCAAGATTTCTTCTCCATTTAAATCATATAATTTGTAGGTCCAAGGGACTGTATCCATTACATCAATGATTTAAAATAATTCACGAGTCCATTTTTGTGTATAACCTTTCTCAAAATGACTTTTCCATTTGTATATTCTTACAATATCACCAACTTTAAACTTGGGCTTTCTCAAATTAATCTCCTTTTCATATTCTAATTTTGTAAATGTTTCCGATGGTTTTGATTTTGTTGATGAATGAACTGTATTATTGTAATTATCTACAATATCCTGAATTAAATACACCCATTTTTGAGAACCGAGTTGGGTGAATTTTTTATATAGTCTCTCTTTCAAAGTACGATTAAAACGCTCAATAACAACTGCTTTTCCTTCATTAAAGGTGCTGTATAATTTAATACCCTTCCCCTTAAGAAATTTCATGAATATTTTGTTATAGAACTCTGTTCCCTCATCAGTCCATAACTTCTTTGGTTTCCTTTTATCCCGATCAAATATTAGCTTAAAGGCTAACATTAAAGTATCACCCCTTTTATTTTTTAAAGGGACAACCCAGGCAAATCTACTCCTCAAATCAATAACGGTTAAACCATACCTGTATCCCCTGTCATTATTCAATTCAATTAAATCAGCAGACCATATGTGGTCGGTGTATTTAGAATAAACCTTCCTTCTTTTAAACTTTGTGATTATAGGTTTGTGTAATTCTTCAGCCAAAAGCTCCTCAGTCTTGATGACATCATTAGAGCCTAATAGTTTTTTGAGGAATAACCAAGACCAAGTTTCAATTTAGCATTTATCAAATTTCTCACAATAAACCTATCAACTTTCTCTCTCAACGTTGGATTTTGTATCAAAGACAAATTATACAACATTTCGCTGTCGGCTTTATGTTTTTCAGTCAACGTAGTGGTTTTCCCATAAGCAATATCATGCTTCATACACACTTCGTCAACCCTATTTGTAGGTTTAGACCAAGGTTTAGGATTGTCAGCCTCATCTAATCTTTTATCCAAGTTTGTTCCTGGACCACAGAAAGAATACACTGGAAGGTGTAATTCCCCTGGAATTCCAGTTGTTGTAAATTTACTTCCTGACAGAAACTTTTGTATGTCTCCTCCTCTTTTAGGAGAGATGAATTGGCACTTTTTAGAGCCACATACTTGACATATTCCTTTTTGATAAACTCTATTATTTTTAGCTTTAACATAAGAGATATTTTTAGATTTAGTTTTCTTTTTACATTTGAGACAATAACTCATATTTATTTATCAGAAAAATTCCGACAGAGTATCAAAACCTTTTTGGTTTTCAACATATACATTTCAATCTTTATTTTTAAAACATAAAGAATCCTAAGGAATGCCTTCACTCTCTCCTCCATTTATTTACAAATAAAAACTAACTAAAGTCAATGACACCAACATCATCAATCACATAATCTTTTCCTTCTTCTTCTTCACCACTTTCTCGTTTAAATCTCCTCCCTGAAATTGAAGACATTGACGTTATTTTTGAAACCATTATCTTCATAAGAGTTGTTAATTCTTTAATTTCCTCTTCGGTGCGTTGAGATTGATTTATTTGCTGTAATACACTCAATCTTTTACGAATCTCACTGATTTCCATCTTTTTATATTTTTCCTCCCTCTCTCTTTGCTCCCTTTCCTCCCTCTCCTCCTTCTCCTTTTTCTCCCTCTCCTCCTCCTTTTTCTCCCTTTCCTCCTTCTCCTTTTTCTCTCTTTCCTCCTTCTCTTCTTTAACTCCTTCCTCATTTATCTGAGCAATTTTTGATATCAATATTTTCACAGCATTCATTCTTTCTTTATTTTCCTCTTCGGTGAGTTGAGATTGATCTTCTTGCTGTAATACATCCACTCTTTTTTGAATCGCTCTGATTTCCATCTCCCTCTCCTCCCTCTCTCTTTGTTCCCTCTCCTCCTTCTCTCTTTTCTCTCTTTCCTCCTTCTCTTCTTCAACTCCTTCCTCATCCCTTGCTACCCTTGAGTTTGAACCCCAAAGAATATTATACATATACTCATCTGGATTTTGAGATATTCTTGTATCTATAATTATTTTTCTCATAATAGGATACCAATAAGATTTGTTGACGATTTCTAAAAGAGTTTTATATTTCATAACTTTGAGAAGTTCATTTTTATTTAATATTTTAAACAAGTCTCTATTTATGGGTTTAACAATATCATTATAAGGCCAGTTTTTAATGACAAAATTCCCATATATATGCTCCAAATCATAAGGTATGTAATACCGAGCACCCTTTTCTTGTAGGTATCCTTGAATACAAAAATTATAATTCTCTTGTAGTCTTCTTCCTGCCATTTATGTATCAGAAATATATGTGAGATTAATATTATGACAGGTAATACCACCCCATCTTCCCACTACCAAATTGGTTTGTATTCCTTGGCTTTCTATCCTTATCTCATGACCTTCCTTCTTTGTCATGCTAACCATCGCTATACTATCATATATTTTTCTTTTCTTAAAACCATGTATTTGTTGTTTATTAATTGTACTTCCACATAAATCCTTATCCTCACCAAGTGGATAATATTCTTCTTTACGAGACTGATTAAAATCATGTAGGTCTTCTATGTTTATTGAAAAAGACCAATTTTACCCTAAATCAGGCATATCATACCCCCATTTATTAATTCGCATATTAACTATATGTCCTTCTTTATAAAATTCAATTGTAAGCAAGTAGTTAAATTCAATGAGGAAAGGTGTATGGTCAGTATAACCAGGTGTTGTGGTTGTAAATTTTACTTGTTTAACAAGTTTCTTGTTTAACAAGTTTAACAAGTTAACAAGTTTAACTTGTTTCGCTCTTTCACGAGCCTCGATCTTGTATACAAAAAAAAACAAAAAAAAAACGTGCTGTTTTCTTTAAAAATATATATTGTGATAAATCACTTAATCTAATTAAGTCATTCGCATCTGTAGGGTTTGGATAATTGATTAATTTATAAGTATTCTTCATATTAATATTTTTACTTACACTATATTTTTGTCGTTCAGCCTGTGCCTTTGTATAATAATTTGATAAATCAATATCCTGAGAGGATTTACCAAAGATAGAACCATCTTTTCCAACATAAGTCATTTATATTAGATTAAAAATGATATCATAAAAATTTTCATTATTGTTGAGTTGAAATAATACATATAAACATAATTGACCACAACATTTAGAATTAATTTCTTGAACTTGAAATGTTTGATAAACACCATTCTGTAAGAATTGTATTACTTCAACAGGCTGTGGCATACCATAACTATCAAAATAATATTTATCCTGACTATTATGAATACAAACCCAATGAGAACCATTCTGTGTGTCTAAATTCATAATAATATTATTTGTATTCTTATTTATATGTATTAATTCATCTCTCATACAAATAACCACATTATCAATTTTTAGTGTTTTACAATACTTAACTAGTTCTATATTTGACGTTGTATTCTTTCCAAATTGTTTAAACCATTTATCCATTTATTTATGAGAAAGATACAATCCATTACCCCGTTTAGTTAGTTTAACACCCGCTTGAGCGATAGAGGAAAGCATATCTCCAACCAACAATCTAGCTTTATCAGGTAGACTTTCAAGTTTTTGAGCAAAATCTACAATTACACCACTTCCACTAATTTGTTTCTCCAACTCCTTGTTATGTCTTTCCAATTCTTTTTGAGCTTTTAGTTGTGCCTTCCTTTCGTTAGCAGTTTTTACCGCTGCTGAAATACCACCAGTCAATGCTCCCGCCGCACTTAAACCAGCAAATAAAGGAATTAGAAACGGGAGAAATCCTCCTCTTGACTCGTCTATTGAATATTTCTTTAACATAGGTTTCGTCATTTTAATTTTAAGAGATCCAACATCATTTAGTGTTTTTACTTGTGTGTGTGTGAGTAAAACATCAATTCTTACAGCTCCTTTTCTTTGAATTGTATTAACATTAATAATACAAGGCTTTTGATTTTGAATACAAGATGTTAATTTATTAAGATTGATTTGATTAACATATACCCCAACCATTTATTTATGAGAAAAAACCTATGTGATATTAATCATAACACCATTATCTGTATTAATCTGTAATTCTGTTTCCTCCAAAAGCAAACAATATGCATTAACCTCTTCACTCTCCCCTCTTTCAATGTATAGAGAAGTATCCACTCGATTAGACTTTATAGTTTCCTTTTGAGAACTCAGGTCAATTGCGTAGATTGTATAAAGTTTTTGAAACGCAACCATATCCAAAATAGGATCATTATTACCATTACTTTCACACACCTTTTGGTAGGACTTGTAGGCTTCCGCATAATCATTTTTTCCCCAATCAATTTCCAATCTATCTCGCGGATAAAATGTGCCATCAAGAGAAACCCGAAGTTGTTTCACCTTAGCATTATCACTCAGCGCATTATTCTTATCAGTGCCTTCATCTCCATCTGGTTTCTTAAAAATGAGCCATAGGTATCGTGGCTTTCCTTGAAGAACACCTAAATTCCAAGTGTAGGTAGTGTGTTCCAGTTTAACGTGTTGACATCTTCTTTTAAGGTATGATACATTTAGTGGTTTCTTTGAGTTAAGTCTTCTATTTAACATCTCTTCCGTTTTAAGATTAGGAGTATATTCACTAATATACCAACACAAATCATTAATAACAAATTTATTATTATCACCAAAAGCATTTTGAGCCCCAAAAAGCAATCTATTTACATTATCATTCCTTTGTAGTTGAAATCTAATTTTAAGACCATACAAAACTTTGTCATCTATCTATAATTCCAGTAATCTCTGTATGTCTGTGACCGCTGTTTCTCGACAACCACGGGTCCGATATACTTTAAACTTGCCAGGTATATTGCTGGGGACCCGAGGATGTGCCTTTTCAAGGTTTCATATTAATCGGAGAAGTAGTTACCGAGCTATGTCCAAAAAACGATTCAACCAATCAGAGAGCAGCGAGCTATCACGTGTGCCGAACGTGGCGAACAGACTCTGCCTCGGACGGCACATTTGAGAGCGTATTCATTTATTTCACGTTGGCAAACTATGTTGGCGTTAAACTATGTTTTAAAACTAATTAAAACTAATTTGCGATTCTTTCGCTTTCCTGCGCGTTTGTGCACGCTATGGCGATTTCTTTACCAAACTCCGCAAGCCGTTCGCTTTGGACCAAACCATTTCATGTAAATAGAGGGGGGGGGATTGTCACCGTACTCGCAAGCCGTTCGCTTTGGACCAAACCATTTCATGTAAATAGAGGGGGGGGGATTGTCACCGTACTCGCAAGCCGTTCGCTTTGGACCAAACCATTTCATGTAAATAGAGGGGGGGGATATAATTTTAGATATATATATAGTACGGGCATGCCCTAGTAATCACAAAATCCAAATATACCTTTCAGAGGTACTGCTACGGTAAAACTATTCTCTGGTTTTGTGTCATCATTATACATTGCCTTCGTTTGACTATAACCGGGGTCAGCATTTGTTCCCGTTGACATATCAGGAATAAAACCTTCAACAGCTCCCTTACCCATTCTATCACTAAACGAATATAGTGTAAATTTCATCATTTCAGATGTAGCAGAGACATAATCAACCGCTTCAACCTCTTGTGTTCCAATATACAGGCGGACACTGTCAAACATTTTCCAGAAGAAATCATTTACGAGTGTAGCATTAGTATTATTCGCAGGCTTAGTGAATTTAAATTTACACAGCAAGAAACTATCAGCTATATTCAAGTAAGTTTGTTGATTATTTATTTCAAAACTTTTTGTCCCGTTTGAATTCCAGTCTGTTCCTGTTATAGCATTTACCTTAAAATAGTCTTTCTTTTTTGTGGAGTTTGAAATGATAATTGTATCATTCAAATGATAGATACTATCAATCGCTTCCATACTTGTATTTATATAGTATTAAAATCGTTGAAACCCTGACCCAAGTATTTTAATGATTTTTTGTCGTTCTTGTGAAGATAGTTGAGTTTTACCTTTTTTTATTTCTTTGATTGCTTGTAATTTATGAGACTCCTTTTGAGCATCTTTTATACTCTTTATAGCACCCGCAACGGAGCCCACGGCAGAAGCAGTTGAACCAATTAGGTCTTTATGTTTAAGGATGGTTGAACCAATACCCATTAGAGTATCAATTATCCCATCTCCTTTATTTCGAAATTGATGACCTACACCTCGTTGTCTCTTAAGTTTATAGTATCCTTTACCCACATACCTTGTATAGTATGGTGAAAGGTACATGCCCTCCCCTGTAATTATTTTATATTTTCCCAACTCATGTTTTCTCACAATAACCATTATTTATTTATTGAAAAACTTCACGTAGGTGAATTCTGATGGATATAATTTCATCATTAAAGGATATCATACGATTATCTTGGTCGGTTATCCTAAAATTTACTCTGTATATGGTTTTTCCTGACACAGGTAAATAGACAAGATTTTTTGGTTCCATATTAAATTTATAACCAATCGGGGTTGAGTATGCACTGAATGAAAATATTGTATTTGTTCTTATTCCATCGTTATAAGCACCATCAATCAAATCACAATGAATTAATACTGAATTTATACCGGAGGATATTTGGATAACATTATCACTGTAAAACGTCCCGTTATTTTCAATCTTTTTTGAAGAGAAACCCAATAGCTCTCTAAACGAATTTTCAATCGTGAAATCAACTTTATAATTATTTTTAAGTTTAATAGTTGATTTTGAAGTGTGTTTTTGAATATCTATTACAATATTTTTTGGTTCATCACCTTTTTCTTTCATAAGGCGAGAGACTTCTGAAGATATTTGAGAAATCTCGTAAGCTCCAGGTGAAACGGTTATAGTTTTATATCCACTTCCTGGATTATAACTAAACTTGTTGTTTTTCTCTGTGATATTAAAAAGGGTATTGTAAGTTTCCATTGACAACAAAGATGCCTCATATGAGGTAAGGGGGTCAAGTTGTAGTGGGTAAGGGAATGAAGCTGTGTAATCGCTCGTTGTGAAATTAAAACTAAGAATTGTGCTTCTCATCTTATTTAATATCTAATAAAATATCTTTGTATTGACATTTATTAATTATTTTCATGTTCATCAACTGATCTAAAATGGCTGAGGATTCATTAAAACAATTGTTGTTTCCAGCCTTCTTACTACCTAACAACAATAATAGCCTATTAACTAATTGTGATGGGTCATTTGGAAGAAAACTAACACCCGAACCAAGCTTACTTAAAGCATCAATAATATGTTTCTCCTTCTCAATCTTCTTACTTTTACCAGCAACAGAAACTCCATAATCAAGTGCATTTAGCAACTCAATATATACCCTATCTTCCTCTCTTTCCATATCAAGTGGTTCCTCAAAATATTTTGAACCGCTGAATCCGGGGTTTGTTAGAAGAAACATTAATCTTGGAGTTAATTTAACATTTGGTTGAGTAGAACTCAAGAACATCAATTCATCATTAAATATCAATACCTTTTCTTCCACAAGATGAAACACTGCTGGTTCTTCTGTTGGAATGAGACCTGCTCTGGTTTTTGAATCTGCCAAATATTCATTGTTTTGAAGAGCTTCCACTACATAATTAGGGGGTTGATTTACCTCCTCAAGTTTCTGAAATAATTCTTCATCATTATATTCTAATTTTCCAAGTTCTTGTTTTGTTATCTGACTAAAATCTTTGAGCATTTGAAGTTTTTTCGGAGTAAATTCTACCGTGGGAACTGTAGGGTGTTGAGTTTTTAAAAGCGGTTTAAAAAATTTCTCTTGTTTTCTTTCAAAGGCTTCTTCACCAGTTAGTTTCTGTCTCCGTTTCTTCTTTATCTCTTCCTGTTGCTTTACAACTTTTGAAACCAACTCTTGATGTTCTTTAAACTTTCTTGCTCTTTCTTCGGTATTCATTTTCTGTATTTATTTATTGAAAAATATCATTTAATGAATTGTAAAGGTCAATGGGAAAATTTTCCTTTTCTTTGTCATTATAGTAAATGTGTTGAAATAAATCCTTTTCTTTAAATATTTCATCAAATTCTTTATTGGTATTAATACGAGTTGTTATTTCTTCTTCACTAATACTTGTATCTCTGCTTTTCATACGTTTGCGTTGAGTCTCCTCATCGATATCAAAACCGAATGATAAAATCTTAACTCCATCACCACACAATTGTTTAATAATTTGTCTCATTCCTTCAGGATTAGTTTCTAAAATCCCAAGACCATTATATTTTACTTTATTTAACTCACTCTTACAATGTGAATATTTTGTAGAACCAAGAGAGACCTCCTCAAATATTTGACCTTCGTTCCTCAATCGCATATGTTCCTCCATTGAAATGTAGTAATAATCTTTCCCTTCTACTTCTCCTGGTCGCTTTGCTCTGGTTGTAGTACTCACAAAACGAATCATAGGGTGTTTTTAAAAAAAACTTACAATCTTTTCATTTTTACTATTCAAGAGTTTAGATTTATGAAAGTTCTTTCCAGAAGCAGATTTACCCACAAGGTTAATAATAATTGTTGTCATTTATATATGTAATTATGTTTAAAATAAAAATACATCCTTTAATATCTCATCTTGTTTCACAACAATATATTTATATTTTTCAATCGTGTGTTTCATATAATTTTCAAATTCTTTTTTACTACATAATGTAGAGCAATTATCTCTCCAAAAATTATTTACATCTATTGAATTTAACTTAAATAAAATAAAAGTATTGGCATTGTTTCTTATTGAGCGTCGAGGGAGTTGAAAATATGATTGACTAAGATATATACAATTACAAGAAGAATGTCTCCCTCTTGTATAGTAGCTATCCATTACTGTTTGGTTTCTCTCATTAACACAATCATCAAAGATGATGAGGTTCTTTTTTGATTTATCTAAATCTTGAGGTGAAGGTATATCATCTGTATTATCACTGAGAATACAAGTTATGGGTTTTGGTTTCGATTTTGATTTCTGTGTATCACAAAATAATTGTATTATATCTTCAATATTATAATCATTTAGTTTGTTTTGAAGTTTAAATAAACCGATAATGTCTTCCTTTTTAAGACCCGCATTAAAACCCTGTGAGAGTAGTTGATACTCGGGTTGAAAACTTGACTTTGTAAAAATTATTAAATTATCATAATCTAAAAAATTAGGACCAAGGAGCATCTTTAAAAGTAAACAGGTTTTCCCACATCCGCTTGAACCAACTATTAGACATCTCAATGAATTTGGAATGTTTTTATGGTTATTAAATTTTATCTTATTTTCCCAAACGGGTAAAAAATCATTCATTTATATATTTGGAAAACAAGTCATTTAACTTTTTTTGAGCTATTTTAGAAACTCTATATTTTATCCTGAGTTCGGGTTTAATTTCAAAATAATTCATTATTTTATTTATATAGTATCTTGTATTAACATTTCCATTAAAATTCTTTTGAATAATAAATATCATTAAACCCTTATACATTTCCTCAATACAAATAGTCTCTTCCCTTGAAAGAAATGGTGTATTATCATCACAATACTTAACATTCATCTCTCTTAATAATCTTGTTAAGTAATTCATTTTTGGTTCTAATTTAAAAGAGTTATATTTTTTTTTTTATATTTTTTATTATCATTAATTAAAATTAAATCACAGAAAATACATTGTTTATATGAACCCTCATTATTAAGCCCTATTCTATCACAAGCCGGACAATTCTCTAATTTATCATATGGAGAGTCTGGAAATTCTAAATATCCTTCAGAACTTATCATATTTATATAGTAAATTTTTACTTAAACTAAACGCAAGTTTATTCATTAATAAATACAATGTTTCAAAGCACAAAAGACAAATTTCAATCAATCTCTACTTCGGTGGAAGATATAGAAAAATATGTCAAAGATGTTAAATTGAACAAAGATAAATATGGAAATTTTTGGGTAAAACCAGTTATGGAAAATAACATGAGCCCCTCTATTTCATTTAAAGGAAGAGCTCTAACTATACCTGGAAAGACATCCATTAAAGTAAATCTAACAAAAGTTTCTCCTCTACTCCTGGCAATTTATTCAAAGCTTGAAAAAGTGATTGACCACGATACTTTGAAAAAGAATGATAAGACCATCAACAATACTCGTGGAGAAATTTGTATTTACTTTAATAATCCAAAGGGTGTAGATCTAAGTAAAATGAATGATGTTAATATTTCTGGTGAAATGTCATTTCGTTCTATGATAGTTAGAGATTATTTAAAGATAACTTTTGATATTAAAAATGTAGAGATTGAATCCGTTAATGAAAGAAAGTATATTGGTATAGATGGAAAGGTTTTTTCTGCTAATTAAATATGAGTCATTACAGCAGTGAAGATTTTACTATTTCATTGAACTCGGACGATAGTGATGATAGTATTTCATTGAACTCGGACGATGGTGATGATAGTATTTCATTGAACACAGATGATTGTTATGATACTAATAGTTTGTGCTCAAATGATAGTTATGAGAGTAGCTTTATTGATGACTCTGAGTATGATTCTGAGTATTCATGTGATAGTTATGACTTCGATGATTCTGAGTGAAAAAGTGTTTTAGTTTAAGCACAGCGATATATATAAAACGGAGCTGTAAAGCTCAAAAGTGTTTTATTTTAAGCACAGCGATATATATAAAACACCACGTTTTCTCACGCTATAAATATGGTTTATTGTGATACTTGCGAGAAGGAAGTAAAATATTATAAACAACATATTCTCACCGCAAAACATACATACAACATTCTTAACCAACTTTCCCCTCTTCCACCTAAAACAAAACATTGTAAGGTCTGTAAAACAACCATCCTCAAGAAGGGGTTTAAAGCCCATCTTAAAACTAACAAACACTTGTCAAAATTGTTTACTATTAAAAACTCTGATGGTGCATTCAAAGGACATATTAAATAAGAGTCTTTAACTTCAAACCTCCTGAACCAGAGTCTATAGTTGATGCTGTAGAAATAGTTACACCATACATGAGAACTGAGCCACACTTTATATCTTCATATCAAGATTTTAAAACATCAGGAGTCTATGATGAACTTATTAAACAAGAGCAAGATGTGGATAATTCAATCGTAGGAAGTGGATTCAATATAGGAAAAATTATTTACATAGACATTCATATTCTTAAATCAGATCCTCTAAAAGCTTCTTCTTACATTGATTTACCCAGTGTTATCAAAAATAGAAAAGCAGTTATCAATATCAAAAATAAAGACAATAAATGTTTTCTCTGGTCTATTCTAGCACACTTACATCCTCCACATTTTCATGATGAAAGAGTATCTCATTATAAAAAATATGAGAATACATTAAATACGAAAGATCTAAAGTTTCCGATGACTTTAAATGATATTCCTAAATTTGAAAAGTTGAATAATTTATCAGTTAATGTTTATGGTCTAACAGAAACAAACAACATTCAGGTTTTAAAGCTTTCTGACAATTGTAAACAAACTCATATTAATCTTCTATATTTTAATTCAGATGAAAATTCACATTATACATACATCAAAGATATTACAAAATTAATAAAACCACAAGTATGTAAAAGAACAAATAAAATATATATTTGTATGCGTTGTCTTAACTTCTTCCATACACAAGAAAGATTAGATAAACATTCAAATTATTGTGGTGAACATAAATCAACGGTAATCAACATGCCTAAAAAAGACTCAAAGATCACATTCAAAGATGAAAAGAAAACAATAAAACATCCATTTGTTATATATGCTGATTTTGAAAGTATTTTAGAAAAAATTGATACTGCTTCTCCAGATCCAAAAGAATCATACACAAATAAATATCAAAAACATACTCCTTGTGGTTTTTGTTATTATATCAAATCATCCGTTGGTGATAAATATAACAAGTCAGAGATGTATAGAGGCTCAAATACCCCAGAGGAGTTTGTGAAACGACTAGAAAAAGACTGTGTTCGATTAACCAAGATAATGAGAGAAACCAATAAACCAATGTCCTTAACAAGTAAAGAAAAAAGGGAATTTATAAAAAACAATGTCTGTCATATTTGTGAGGAGAAAATTGGTAAAGGTCGAAAGGTTAGAGACCATTGTCATCTCACTGGTAAATATAGAGGTCAGGCTCATCAAAGTTGTAATATTAATTATCAACTCCCCTCTTTCATTCCTGTCTTTCTTCATAACAACGCTCATTATGATACACATCTATTTATCAAGGAACTCTCAAAGACTTCTGGAAGAATCTCAGCAAATCCAAACACGGATCAGAAATACATTTCATTCACAAAAACAATTCACACATCTCCTATTACTCATATCAGATTTCTTGATACATTTAAATTCATGGCAAGTCCATTGGCTAACTTGGTTCAAAATCTAAAAGAGTTTCCATGTCTTTCAGAGTATTTTTTAGATAAAGATTTTCTAACACAAAAGGGAATTTACCCCTATGACTATATGGACTCATTTGAGAGATTCAATGAAACACAACTTCCTTTAAAAGAAAATTTCTATAACAAATTAAATAATAGTCATATATCTGATAAAGATTATGTACACGCACAAAATGTTTGGAAAAAATATAACATTAAGAATCTTGGTGAGTATCACGATTTGTACCTCAAAACTGATGTGCTTTTGTTGGCTGATGTGTTTGAGGCTTTCAGAACAATCTGTCATTCTGGATATGGATTGGATCCTGCTCACTATTACACTGCTCCTGGATTGGCTTGGAGCGCGATGTTAAAAATGACAAAACAAGCTTTGGATTTGATAACCGATGTTGATATGCTTTTGACGATTGAAAAGGCAAAGAGAGGAGAAATTTCACAAGTCTGTTCAAAGAGATATGCTAAAGCAAATAACAAGTACATTCCAAATTATGATCCATCGGTAGAGAGCTCCTACTTGATGTATTATGATGCGAACAACCTGTATGGCTGGGCAATGTCTCAGGCTCTTCCTTATGGAAAACTTAGATGGGTAAAGGAAAAAGATTACAAAAAGGTTTTACAAGATGTATGTATCTCTACACAAAAAGAATTGGATGATTCAAAGGTTGGTTATTATTTTGAGGTCGATTTGAAATATCCAGCGGAACTTCATAACCTACACAAAGATCTCCCATTTGCTTGTGAAAAGGAAAGTCCAAAGAAGGAGTGGTTAAGTGATTATCAACAATCATTTAATATAGGTGAATCAACAGAAAAATTACTTACTACATTATATAACAAGAAAAATTATGTTCTACACCAAAGAAATTTGCGACAATATTTATCAAAAGGTCTAAGAGTAGAGAAGATCCATAGGGTTCTAAAGTTCAATCAAAGTCATTGGTTGAAGGGGTACATTGATTTTAATACACAAAGAAGAACAGAGTCAAAAACAGATTTTGAGAAAGACTTTTATAAATTGATGAATAATGCGGTCTTTGGTAAGACCATGGAGAATGTGAGGAAAAGACAAAATATCAGACTATCAACATCTTGGGAACAAGCATCAAAATTAATTAATAGACCGAGTTTTACTAGAGCTGAGGTCTTTACTGAGAACTTTTGTGCGATCCATTTGATTAAAGAGAGTATTGAAATGAACAAACCTATTTATATTGGAAAAACAGCAATTCTTGATTTATCAAAGTCATTAATGTATGATTACTTTTATAATAACTTGAGGAAGAAATATCAAAATGATGTTAATCTACTTTTTATGGATACAGATAGTTTTATTTTGCAAATTAATACTGATGATGTTTATTCAGACATGAAAAAGGACATTAATATCTATGACACTAGTAATTACAGTCCAGGGAGTGAGTTATTCTCTTCTAAAAATAAAAAGGTGATTGGAAAGTTTAAGGATGAATTAGGAGGAAATGTCATGAGTGAATTTGTGGGATTGAGGTCTAAGGCTTATGCTTATAAATACTTTGTGAATAACGTTGAAAAAACTGATAAGAAGTTAAAAGGCATAAAGAAAAATGTCATTAAAGAAACAATAAACTTTAAGGATTATTATAACTGTTTAACAACAAAGAAAGAAGAGTTTAGAAAGATTAATGGAATAAGAAGTTATAAACATAAATTATATTCATAAGAGGTGAATAAGAAAGCATTGGGGGCTTTTGATGATAAGAGGTTTATTTTAGAAAATGGAATTGATAGTCTCCCTTATGGTTATATAAGTATATAAGTGATAAGATATATATAAGTGATAAGATATATATAAGTGATAAGATATACATAAGTGATAAGGTATATATAAGTGATAAGATATATATAAGTGATAAGTTAAAAAGGGGGGGTTGGGGATTTTAACGGGATACCGCCGCCTTTTTTACTATTATATAAATGATAGAACCAAGTATCAACCAGACTAAAGAGTGGAGGTGTAATCAACCTTGGTATATAAATGGAAAACATAATGAATGTGAAAAATATCAAATAGGTATAATTGAAAAGGCAACTGGTAAAAAAGTTCACAAAACAAATAAGAGAATTAATTTAAATACCGGTGAGTTGGGTAAAAAAGATAAAAATATTTTTGAGTGGACGGAAAACTTTGATGGTTGTCAGGAAAATATATACATTAATTTAAAAATGGTATGTGGGAGAGGAGGCGCTCAGACAAGAACATTGAGGGAGGTTTATCATTTTATCTTAGCTCAGTTAAAATATCTTAATAAAGAACCAAACTCAAACATATTTTTTGTTAATATATTAGATGGTGAAGAGAGTGGCAGGGGAATTAAATTATTTCCCACGCATAAACAAATATTTGTAGGGTCGTTGTTTGAGTGGGTCAAAGATGATTCACCAGATGATATTAAGAGTAAAAGGTTAAAAGGTCCATAAGGTCAGAAGGATCACAGGTTCACACAGAAGGACCATTGTTTAAGTGGTCTAATGAATAAGGATAACATGTCAAAAGGTTAGAAGGTTCGTAAAGAACAGGGTGAGAGAAATAGAGGTGTTTAGGGGCAATGAGGGAGGGGAAAAATTAACATGTAAGTCAATGGGAAAATGAGAGTGTCCCAGAAGCAACATATATACACTACTCCTTACTCATGCAGTCAGCCAGCTTGCTAAACATTTCACGTTGAGTGAGTTTACCACCGAGATCCGAGTACAGAAAATGCAATTCAACACTATTCCATAATTTTGACCTGTCTCGGTTCATGCACTCAATCACTTGATTTAGAGCAGTATCATCTGTAGAACCAGTTGGCAAATCAGCATATTTGGAGACTTTGTTAAAACTATTATAGCAGCGTGCATGGTACTTGCACTCAGCAGCAGATAGGTCAGAAACACACGCAAGATGCAACTTGACCCTTCTAGCTATTTCATCATTACACTGTTCAGCAACGTCAAGGAGCATATCTTTCATAGTAGGGTGGTGATTGCCTTCTTTGTCAAAACGATCGCTCGTCAAACACTGACGAACACGGTTCCATCTACCAGGGTCTCTTTCAAAAATGGGCAAACATTCCTCAGCACAGAAAATACAATCCCATGTGTACTCAAACGTACCTTTGTCAGCTACCTTACTTTGAGATCTTGTAGATGTCTTAACACCCTCATCTTCTGTTTTTATTGTCTTTGACTTCTGAACCCTTGCAATTTTCTCTTTTGATGTATAAGTACAGTAGCAACCTTTGTGGCAGACTATACTTACACTATCACTATGGTACCACCATTAACAATGTTCTGTAGCTTCGCCTGCAGATCTCCATCACCACGGATTTTGGCGCATGAGATCAGCTTCTTGATTCCGACTTCAGTGAATTTATTTTCTTCTCCACCTCCATGACACAATGGGATGATACACTTTGAGGTAGCCATCATAGTATTAGGATTCTCTGAAAAAAATAGAGAAACATGGGTATAATATGTATTGAGGTGTCTATATAAATGAATATATATGTATATATATATATATATATATATATATATATATATATTGTTGCGGATATGGGATTTGGCCTCCATCCATATCCGCTTGTAAATATTCCCCTATTTCCCCAATACTCCCCAACTATCCCCAATCCCCCATTCCCTAGTCCCATTGTCTGTAAACAACACTCTGTAGAACCGACCTTCCCCTTTTTCCCCCATTAAATGTCGTGCCCAGGTTCACCGCATCTCACGTAGACAACTATAGGACATCTTGCTAGTTATTCTTAGTCTATGTCAGTTAAGGACTCGTTTCCATTAATTCTGACTCTTCGTTGCACCAGAATGTGATTGTATGGCACCAGTAGTAAGTTTAGGACCTCCCCATACCTCCTCCCATCTTCCTCATGAAACTACAACAACAACAACAACTACAACAACAGCGCGCGGGGAGTGTGCATCCTCACTCCGGCTTGGTTAGCCGCCATTGCCCATGTGCTCGACGGGGTTACCAAATAGGGGCTCCCTGTCAGCTCCTCGTCAAGGGCGGAGCCCGGTAACCCCCCGCACCCAATAAGAAGCGGCGGGCCGATTCAATCTGGGGCGGAGCTAACGGGCCGAGGGCGTGTCACTCCCCGCTGGATATACGCAGCCACTTACCGGACGTGACGTAAGATGCGCCCCCAGCTTGGAAAGAGAAGTCGCCACCTCCGAGCGCTGAGAGACCTCCCTGCATCTTTTGGACCGCGCTTTATCCTGTCCCTGAGCCAAGGTGCACCTTGTGCTATCCATCGACTACCTGCCCTTCCTTGCCATCAATCCCTGTGTGAGTCAGCCTTGTCCTGTTTATCTGTGGTCTGTCGGGGCTACAATAAGACCGTGATTAAGTGCCCACCTTCCTATGCTGTACATCTTGTCCTTGTAATCTAAACGTTCCGCATACAAATATTATAACCTCCTCCGGAGGTCTTGAGAACTGTACCCCTGTTGTCGTGTCATTTAACCCAGCCGTTGTGTCCTTTCCTTCATTGATCTAGCGTAGCGCGACTCGGCCAACGTTCGAGTATAATCGGGTAAACTGTGCAGACGCGGTCATACCAAACCTCTCGGTAAACTAACATCCAAAACCGCGTCTGTAACATTTGGTGTCGAGGAGTTGGATTCGGACCTGGGACTAAATTCATTTAGCCCAAATTTTGGAACACCAATTGTACTATTAGAGTAACATTTGGTGTCGGGAAGTGGGATTCGATCCGGAGCGCGTTTCACGCGCTCGAAATTATAACAGCGAAATTTGATTGTGTTTTACAAAAAAAATAAAAACCCGAATTTTGAAAGTCGCGCTATGGCAGACCAAGACGGATGGGTTCCGGTAGAAGAGAGTGAGGCAGGGTCGATCCAGGACCAAAATGAGGGACAAGAGGAGAGCGAAGCAGTGAGGGTAGCAGATTCGCAAAATAGCGTCGTCGCGCACGAGGTAGCAGACGCACAAAATGGCGCCTCGCACATGGCCACAGCGACCACGCCCGCGACCGTGGTAGCGCCGCTGGTGGATTCGAACCTTTTCCTCCTGCAAATGAGGGCCCTTATGGAACGAATGGGAGACCAAATTGTGGGAATGAGGGCTGATAGTGAGCGGTTGGGAAACCAAATGGGGGTAATGAGGGACGAAGCGAGGGGTACCGGTGAGGGATTAGACAAGAAATTAGAAGGGGTGAAACATGGGTTAATGGGGGTGGAAAATAGAATGGCTGCCCAGGAGAATCAGATAGAGGGAGTGAAAAATGGGTTAGAGGGGTTAGAAAACAGGATGGAAGGCAAATTGAGGGACATGAGGGACCAAGCGGAAAGGGAAGTTAAACAAATGGGGCAGCAGATAGAGGGGGTCAGAATGGGGGTAGAAACCAAACTGGATGCTCACAGGGAGGAAATGGAGCAGATGAGGGTGGCATCTGGGCAGGAGATGCAAGTGATGGGAGAGGAGATCAGAAGAGGTGTGAGTGAGGAGGTCGGAGGAGTGCGCGAGGAGGTGAGGCACTGTAAGGAGCACATGGAGAAGGAGGTGAGAAAGGGGACTGTAAAGTTACAAGGGGGCATAGAGGACCTGACGCAGGAGGTGGAACAGCTGACGGGGGGACAAAAAGGACTAACGGAGCAGGTTCAAAGGAACACTGCGGTAATAGGAGGGTTAAAAGCGACACAAAATGACCTAAAAAATGACTTGGTAGCGACGAAGAGGGAATGTCAGATGGTACGTGAGGGACTGACAACGAGGTTGGATGAGGTGATAGAGGTAATGGAGACGAAGGACCGGCAGGTGAGGACGCACATGGAAACGGTCAAGGTAGCCTTAGAGGACGAACTTGAGGAGACGTACCGGGAAATAAAAGAGGTGAAGCAGAAATTAGAAGAAGTGGAAGAAGGGGTGAGCGAAATTAAGAAGCGACGGAGAGGGGATAAGAAAGAGATAAAAGAGGAAATAAAAGAATTGGTCCAAAGTCTGTGTTCGGATCGTGATGATGTGCTCATTAACCGGATGAGGGATTCGCAGGTGATGGAGGAGAAGCGAAGAGAAAGAGGACCCGGTGTAAGTGGTGACCAATATGGTCGTGCGTATGATGCGCCAGGTGATTTAATAAGCTTGGGGGTCGAGATGGACCCGGGTGTTCGTGAGAGGCCGTTGGTGAAGTGTGCGACAGGTCTGGTGTGCGAAAAAGGAGGTGTGCGAGAAAGTCCGACCATGGGGTGTGTGAGGAAAAAGTGCGTGCCAAGGAGTGAGGGTGCTGGCGAGAGTGAGTCGGTCGTAGCGCGTGTGCGAGGGAGCACATGGAAGCGCGGTGTGGTAAGTGTTACAGAGGGTGTGACGGGAGAGTGTGCGCAGGAGTGTGCGCGAGAAAGCTGTGTGATGGACAGGTGCATGGGGAAAGAGTGCGCTGTCAAAGGCAAGGAAGAATGCATGCCTGTGGTGAGTGTTACAGAGGGTGTGACGGGAGAGTGTGCGCAAGAGTGTGCGCGAGAGAGGTGTGTAACGGACGGGTGCATGAGGAAAGAGTGTGCTGTCGAGAGTAAGGGTGAGTGCGCTGTCAAGAATGGAGGTGAGAGTAGTAAGAGTGACACGGAGCGTGAGTTGGTTGTGACAGGGGAGAAAGGATGTACACCTGGAATGGAAGGATGCACACCTGGAATGGTAGAGCGTGAGTGGGAATGCACGCTGGAATTGGTAGTGAGGCACGTGGTTGGGTGTGCGAGTGAGAGCACACCTGTGGTTGTCACAGAGGAGGTGACCGAGGAGGGGGCGCGAAGAGGTGTGTTGGTGAGGTGTGCGAGCGACGAATGTGTGCCAAGGTGCTCGGTGGTCAGGTGTGTGACCAAGGCTGTGATTGGAATGAGTGTACCGAGGTGTGTAAGGAAAGGTACGAGGAGCATGGAAACGGCTGGATGTGTGAGCAAGGAACGGGCTGCGGGGTGTAAGCATGCAGGTGAGGCATCGAAGGTAACCGGGTTAGAGGTTAGAGCGACTTTTAGCCGAATCGGGCCCTCGGTGCGTGCCGGGCTTCGCGTGCCGCGAGGACCAGCGGGGGTCCGAGCCACGGCGGGTTCGAAAGGACCGCCGTGCGCGATCCACGCTGGGCCTCGCTTTGAACGGCCGCGTCTGTGCTCCACTAGGCGGAGCGGGCAGCCCGATAGGAAGGATCGTCATGGCGACCACTTTTTGTTGAGGCATACCGGCAGGTCGAGATCGGGCCATGGGATGGCTCCGTGCCGAGATGGTGCGTGGGGTCTCGGGCCGGGTAAGCCCCCGTCCCTGCCCCGAATGCGGGACGCATCCAGCCGCTGGCACAGAACAACCCGCATTCATGGCTTGGCTGTACGCAGCCGAGCTTTAGAAGTCAATTGGCGCACCGAGAGGATCTAGTAAGTAGACTGTAATGAGGAGGTTAGTGTTTTGGACCCAAAATTAGAAAAAAACAAAATTTGATGATTGGCAAAGGATTGGCAGTAATGAGTGGCAGATGATGAGTAGTGATTGGCCAATTTTTGATTTGTTGAAATTTGATGTGCAAAATTGGTAGTGAGCGATGGGCCCGGTGGGTAAGGGTGGCATCCCTGCCACCCTTCCCATGGTGGGGCAAATGCGCAATAGATTATGGGGTGTATGGCAGTGGAAACTAGCCCGGGTGGGTTAGGATATTGATAGGGATCTAGCGAAGATGACATTAGGTAACGTTAAGTTTAGTTAGTGACTGATACCTGTAGTGGGGACGCAGGTAGATTAGTGTGGATGATAATGACGTGGGAGCGCAATAGTTTAAAGGGACGACTGGGAAGCGCAAGTTTCAGAAGGGAGTAGTTAGCTGAGATGATGCCGTGTGTGTGAGAATTGAACAGGTGTGATTGCACAGGTGTGCAACTGGACAGGTGTGTGGAGCAGTGTGTGAGTAGTGAGTGTTGTGGATCAGCGCGAATGCGCTTGGGGAGAGAAGGGTGCAGGTGGCACCAGGTGTGAGAGCACAGGTGTGCAAGTGCAGGTGTGTGGAATATATGGAGCAGAGAATAAGTGGTGTGGAGAGAGTTGGAGTAAGTGGTACGGAGTGGTGTGCATGGTGCGAAGGTGTGGATGGGGGAAGAGAGGACCCCTTTCACGAGTACCCGGGGCGGGTAGTGTAAGTATTAGGTAGAGGGTATAGGTAAATTGTGGTTGGATATTGGCATTTGTGGTGCGGTTGCAGAATGGTATTGTGGATGGGTGCATTAGTGTTGTGGAAATGGCTGGGCGTGTAGCCTGTTAGTGTGTGTAGTTGGTTGGGCACTCCACCACTGTGAGGATGTCGGCCAGGTGAGGCCGCAGGTGGGCTCTGGGAGCCGTTAGTGTCAGTGGGGCCCGAGGATCCGGAGGACGGACCCAGGTAGCCCAGTGCCACAGAGGGCACTGAGTGGGGAGAGCGCCAGAGGGCCTTCCCCAGGTAGTTAGGTTAGGGTAAGGAGCAGGTAAGCTCGGAGGCAACTGCAGTGGTGGAGGTGTGCAGGTGGGTAGACCTGCGGGGAGAGCCACACGTCGCGGCCCAGAAATTGTGCGAGGGCACCGGGAGATGAATCGGGTGAGTGAGACCCCAAATTGAAAAGCACCACAGTCTGGTCAATGGGAATTGGTTTTTAGAACCCATAGTGTAAGTTGGCCAATGGATTGGCAGGGAAAGACCCCGGGTAATGTAAAGTTGTTAAAGTCATTTCGGAAATAGTTAGGATTGATGAACCTGTCGCACCATACGCAGCCACTTGCCTGTGGTGATGATGATGACTCCACACCTGTGTTTTCTTTGTTCTGTGTGCAGGAAATGAGAATTGCTGTGTGGATTTGTGAGACGCATCATGATGTGGATGAGACATTGGGGTGATTCCATCTCTCCCTCCCTAGGAGGGACTGATGATGAATTGGTGATGGCAAATTATGATGTTGAGTTGGAGATGGCAAATTTTGATGAGAGTTGAAAATGGCAAATTTGATTGGTTAGGAGGGAGAGAAGACGAATTTGGTTTATGGGAGGAACGGGGAAGACAGTAGGGACGTTTGTTGATTGGTAAAGTAGATGTTTATGGGTAGTGTTGTGTTTTGTGGATACAGTAAGGGGTAAGGGAGGGGCAATGTAGGTTACCTGGTGGGGGGGGGGGGGCGTACGATAGGAACGTACCTGTCTCACCTGGTTCCCATGTGCCCCCAGTGTGCATCATCTTGTATTGCGTGCACTTTTGCGCCCTTACCACCTTACTCACTTGTTTTCTTCTTTTGTCTCCCACCTCCGAGGATCTGGCTTTGGGGCAGAGAGAGAGGAGAGAGAGGTGCTGGCTCCGCAGTTGTGGGCCTGCACTTTCGCTGCTTGCTGCCGGGATCGATACACCATATGCACCGCAATTTTTGTGGCCGCCCACCATGGACCGCAGTCTTTTGCGGGCAAGCACCACCCGTTGATGGACCTATGGGTCAACGTGGCACCTATGCCATACAGCTAGAAGGCCAAGCACTTCAGGAAGGCAAGACCAGCGGCAGAACATCGGCCGGCTGCGACACCACCGGTGACGTTGAACATTTTATTGGTGCACCGGATGGTGCTGACTGTGTTATGGGGTGGTGCTTTTGGTGCTTGGATGGGGTGCTCTGCACATTATTAAAGGCCGTAAGGCCACAGAGCACTCGTGGGTTGGTGTATCGATGCTGGCATGCGTGCTCTCTCTCTATGCATAACATCTGCATGTGTTCCTCCAAAAACAGGTCCTGGATCGTAGTGTAAATATCAGCGTAGTCTTGTGTAAATAATGCTCCCTACCGGCTGTATGTTTAGTTTGAGGATTCTTTCCGCGATTCGGTTATCCTGTGGGTGTGTTTCTGAGAGGAGAAGGGTGCAACATCGCAGGGGGACATATTTACTCATTTGTGAACATCTGTAAAACTGTCGCACTCAGGGTAGAGTTAATAGTAGAGGGAACTACATCTGAGTGCCACACTAAAGTAGGTAAAAATTTATCGGGTCGGGCCGCCCCGAGGGTAGAGAAGGGTGCAATTGTTACGTGGTCCCCTCGGTGACTACCTGGTCTCGGTGACCCCCGGACCGTGAGAGGACCTTCGCCAGAAAGTAGTATTATATATATGCGCTTTCGCAACGCAATCCCTATGAATTCCACCCAAGAGAAACTGATGTGCAATGATATATTTCCAGGGTAAGGATATCATACGATTTCAATGATACAATCACGGATATTCCCCGAGCAATCAACAACAAACAACCATCAACAATTCCCAATCCACAATCAATTCCCTATAGGATTAAGATGGCCATCTTATATAGGTGTGTCCACTTCTGTACTCATGACCCCCTTTTGGTCTCTGCCCCTCACAATGTCTCTGGGCCCCTCCTGACCGAGATGCTGGTCGGCGTCGCCGCACTCGGGCGGTTGAACGAACCCCGGGTGGACGTGTTTCCACCGGGCAGGTATCGTACCAGGCACCGCGGCTGCAGCCCCTCGTGGCCACGCGAAGCGGGTACGGCAAAGCAAGCCAAAAGCCCCACGCCGCTTGCAAGGCGTGTTAGGCCCCAACGTGCGACCCGTGCGCGTCTGTTTAGACGGTGCCGCGAACGGTGCCAGACGCGGGGTCGATGCACGGCCCCACGTCAACTTGACGTCTCCACCGGGTAGGTACACGTCCCGGTAACTCCTCTCGCCAGACGGGCTTCGGAACGCCGCTTTTCCACGCAGCGCAAGGTCGATCCCACCTTTCGTCGGAGCGGGGCGAGGAAAAAGAATAATCGTCGCTTTTCTTCCTCGTGTCTTTTTTTCTTCCGTTTCCGGACACTTTTCGGAAGGGCTCCTGACCCTCCAACCACAACAACCCTTAATCTACTACACATGGATAAGCCAAAGACCTGAATGGTAATTCACATACATTCACATAAATATGTAACACTCCCCCCCTTCAAGAAAGAAAGTTTGAACCCAGCGAAAACTTTCTTTGCCGGCCAATTTGGAGAAACAAACCAGATAACTCAAACCCCCACATTATCAGTTCCCCCCGGGCACAGTTATCACTTAAAAATAAAGCAACCAAAATTTCACCACAACCCCTCCAGATTACTCACTCTGGACTAAGCACCAGCAACGACATTGTCCCTGCCAAATCAAACTCCATCTCATGACCCTCTGACTTTGACCGTCAGTTTCTTGTGAATGAAGGTTAAGGGGTTGATCAAAGATCCAAAGTTAAGCAACTCGATAGCACTTTTTCCGGGAGGCCAAGCCGAGTATTCACTACATGGATGCCTTTAGGAACGTGGAGTTCACGGTTAGTCCGTGCAGGAAAGTTCTCTACATGGGCGCCTTGAGGAACGTGGAGTTCACGGTTAGTCCGTGCATGAAAGTTCCCTACATGGACGTCTTTAGGAACGGCGTTCACGGTTAATCCGTGTAGGAATCTTGGCTCGGCGGCTCCGCCGCATTCAGTGCTTCAACTTCTCAGAACTTCCCTAATAATTATGGTGGGACCACTTGTCCCTGTAATCCCATGAATAGCGGTCTCCTTCTCGGCCACTACTTTGCCAATCCTTCCTTCGGGAGCTGCCGTAACTCAGGGAGCCTCCATAATAATATTGATTGCGGCCACCACCAAAACTACCGCCCAGTTGTCCTCTCCTGTAGACCTCTCGACGCCTACGAAATGCCTTCCCTACTGTTATGGTCCGACCCTCCAAATCCTTGCCATTCCAATTCTTCTCTGCCTCTCTGGCATCTTTTGTGCTGGCAAACGTGACAAAGCCGAACCCTCTTGACTGTTGCGTTTCTCAGTCTCTTACCAACCGCACTTCCACCAGCGGCCCATATCTGTTGAAGACAGAGGTCAGAACTTCCTCCTCTGTTTTGAAGTTCAGTCCCCCTACAAATAACTTGGCACTTTTGTCACCATCCCGAGCTGGTGTGGTGTTATTTTCCCTGCTGGGCTCTTTACCAACCTTCAGGTTACCATAAACTTGACCCCCGGCCAAATCATTCCCGATAACCACAGATACACCCTCTACAGGAAGCGTGGCTTGTAAACCGACGGTGACCGGTCCTGACACCAAATCGGACTCCAAATGGATGACATGAAGTGGAGCACTAACACCGCCCCCGATCCCCTGTAAACGAACACTATCCCCCGTTGCCGTCTCCTCGGACCATGGCAAAATGCCTTCAAGCATTAAAGATTGATGTGCCCCTGTGTCCCTCAATATCCTAACCGGTTTCCGGTTAGTCGAGGCTCCATCCCGTGACACAAACCCCTCTGAAATAAATGGTTGGTAACCCTTTTGATGGCGATTTCTCACAATGGCCATTGCATTTGGAGTCGTAATAGTCGGACTCCGCTCTGGGTCTTCCCTTTTCATGCGGTAACAACTGGACATCAAGTGTCCAGGTTTCTTGCAAAAAGCGCAAGTAGGCCCGGAGGAAAAACTCGTGGTCTGCCTCGGGCCCCCCGAACTATAAGTTTGTCTTGGGCCCGCATCCCTCTGATTTCGAACAGGTGGGGTATCCGCGTTGTCCCATTAATCCTCTCGAGGCCGCCGCCATGTATGGTCATTCTCCGCACCTGCTGTTCCCCACCTCCCCTGCGGAGATCTAGGCGAGGAGTTAGGTTTGTGGACCCCTATTCGGTGGGTTAAGGCATAATCATCTGCCATGGTGGCTGCGTCCCACAACTTTGGTACTTTCTTTTCCTGCAGGTACACTTTGATGTCCTCGTGGACACACTGCTGAAATTCCTCCACCAGGATCAAGTCCCGCAATGTTTCGAAGTCTTTCCCGACTCCTTTTGACTCACACCACCGATCAAACATGTTTTCTTTCACTCTGGCAAACTCCACATGGGTCTCACTCTCCCTCTTCCTGGCATTCCTGAATTTTTGCCTGTAAGCTTCCGGAACCAACTCATAGGCTTTGAGGATGTGCGTCTTCAGTACCTCATAATCTGCACATTGGTCCATTGGTAGCGCCGAATAAATTTCCTGAGCTTTCCCCACCAGCACACTTTGCACGAGTATGGTCCAGGCCTCCTCCGGCCAGTTTAATTGTCGAGCCACTTTCTCAAAGTGTGGAAAAAATTTCGCGACTTCCTTTTCACTGAACGGTGGAACCAGCCTCACATGTCTGCCCACATCCCAGGTTTTCTGGTTAGGTGTCGACCCCGTCAGCAAGGGTGGTGCCTCTCCCCGTTCTCTCATTAACTCCAGCTCCTTGAATTTGATTTCTTGCTGAAGCTCCATGTCACGTTCCTTTAATTCCCTTTCCGCTTTTCTCTCCTCTGCTTCGAGGTCCCTTGCAGCTCTCCTCTCCTCTGCTTTTCTCCCTTCTAACCTTTCCTGGAGTTCTCGTTCCACTCTCCTTTCCTCTGCTTGTTTCTCTTCTCTCCTCTCTTCTGCTTTCCTTTCTTCTTCTGCTCTTTCCTTTTCTGCTTTCCTTTCTTCTTCTTTTAACCTTTCCTGGAGTTCTCGTTCCACTCTCCTTTCCTCTGCTTGTTTCTCTTCTCTCCTCGCTTCTGCTTTCCTTTCTTCTTCTTTTAACCTTTCCTGGAGTTCTCGTTCCACTCTCCTTTCCTCTGCTTGCTTCTCTTCTCTCCTCTCTTCTGCTTTCCTTTCCTCTTCTGATCTTTCCTTTTCTGCTTTCCTTTCTTCTTCTGCTCTTTCCTTTTCTGCTTTCCTTTCTTCTTCTTTGATCCGTTCCTGGCTCCGTAATTGCAACTCCAGTTTCCGGAGCTCAACGTCTTCTGGTTCTTCGGGTAGCCACTCCCAGGCTAACTCGTCCCATGTTCCTAATCCCACCATAGATTGTATCACCGTGGCCTGCAACTCTGCCTTCCTCAAATTAGTTCGGACCTCCAAGTTAAAATGTTTGGCCAATTTCAAGAGGTCCGACTTTAGTAACGCTCGGAACTGTGCCGCACTCGGTGTTACCGCAAAGTTCTGTGCCACAAACGCCATGGTGACTATCGTTAACACCTGTTAACCTTCACCCAAGACTTTACCCCAATTTCCCCAAAAATTTACCAATTAATACTTAATTAATAAATTTTAATTAATAAAAATATTATTTTATTATTTTATACAAATACCCTTTTAGATCCCGGACGTAGACCCAATTGCGAATCCACAAATCGTAATTTGGACAAGCCCCCAATTCTGTTACGTGGTCCCCTCGGTGACTACCTGGTCTCGGTGACCCCCGGACCGTGAGAGGACCTTCGCCAGAAAGTAGTATTATATATATGCGCTTTCGCAACGCAATCCCTATGAATTCCACCCAAGAGAAACTGATGTGCAATGATATATTTCCAGGGTAAGGATATCATACGATTTCAATGATACAATCACGGATATTCCCCGAGCAATCAACAACAAACCACCATCAACAATTCCCAATCCACAATCAATTCCCTATAGGATTAAGATGGCCATCTTATATAGGTGTGTCCACTTCTGTACTCACGACCCCCTTTTGGTCTCTGCCCCTCACAATGTCTCTGGGCCCCTCCTGACCGAGATGCTGGTCGGCGTCGACGCACTCGGGCGGTTGAACGAACCCCGGGTGGACGTGTTTCCACCGGGCAGGTATCGTACCAGGCACCGCGGCTGCAGCCCCTCGTGGCCACGCGAAGCGGGTACGGTAAAGCAAGCCAAAAGCCCCACGCCGCTTTCAAGGCGTGTTAGGCCCCAACGTGCGACCCGTACGCGTCTGTTTAGACGGTGCCGCGAACGGTGCCAGACGCGGGGTCGATGCACGGCCCCACGTCAACTTGACGTCTCCACCGGGTAGGTACACGTCCCGGTAACTCCTCTCGCCAGACGGGCTTCGGAACGCCGCTTTTCCACGCAGCGCAAGGTCGATCCCACCTTTCGTCGGAGCGGGGCGAGGAAAAAGAATAATCGTCGCTTTTCTTCCTCGTGTCTTTTTTTCTTCCGTTTCCGGTCACTTCCGTTTCCGGACACTTTTCAGAAGGGCTCCTGACCCTCCAACCACAACAACCCTTAATCTACTACACATTGATAAGCCAAAGACCTGAATGGTAATTCACATACATTCACATAAATATGTAACACAATGTTGCGGATATGGGATTTGGCCTCCATCCATATCCGCTTGTAAATATTCCCCTATTTCCCCAATACTCCCCAACTATCCCCAATCCCCCATTCCCTAGTCCCATTGTCTGTAAACAACACTCTGTAGAACCGACCTTCCCCTTTTTCCCCCATTAAATGTCGTGCCCAGGTTCACCGCATCTCACGTAGACAACTATAGGACATCTTGCTAGTTATTCTTAGTCTATGTCAGTTAAGGACTCGTTTCCATTAATTCTGACTCTTCGTTGCACCAGAATGTGATTGTATGGCACCAGTAGTAAGTTTAGGACCTCCCCATACCTCCTCCCATCTTCCTCATGAAACTACAACAACAACAACAACTACAACAACAGCGCGCGGGGAGTGTGCGTCCTCACTCCGGCTTGGTTAGCCGCCATTGCCCATGTGCTCGACGGGGTTACCAAATAGGGGCTCCCTGTCAGCTCCTCGTCAAGGGCGGAGCCCGGTAACCCCCCGCACCCAATAAGAAGCGGCGGGCCGATTCCATCTGGGGCGGAGCTAACGGGCCGAGGGCGTGTCACTCCCCGCTGGATATACGCAGCCACTTACCGGACGTGACGTAAGATGCGCCCCCAGCTTGGAAAGAGAAGTCGCCACCTCCGAGCACTGAGAGACCTCCCTGCATCTTTTGGACCGCGCTTTATCCTGTCCCTGAGCCAAGGTGCACCTTGTGCTATCCATCGACTACCTGCCCTTCCTTGCCATCAATCCCTGTGTGAGTCAGCCTTGTCCTGTTTATCTGTGGTCTGTCGGGGCTACAATAAGACCGTGATTAAGTGCCCACCTTCCTATGCTGTACATCTTGTCCTTGTAATCTAAACGTTCCGCATACAAATATTATAACCTCCTCCGGAGGTCTTGAGAACTGTACCCCTGTTGTCGTGTCATTTAACCCAGCCATTGTGTCCTTTCTTTCATTGATCTAGCATAGCGCAACTCGGCCAACGTTCGAGTATAATCGGGTAAACTGTGCAGACGCGGTCATACCAAACCGCTCGGTAAACTAACATCCAAAACCGCGTCTGTAACAATATATATATATATACATATATATATATATATATATATATATATATATATATATATATATATATATATATATATATTATATATATATATATATATATATACAGTGAAACCTTGACTTACGAGTGCACCAACTTACGAGTTTTCCGAGATACGAGCCGTCGCTCGGGCGGTTTATTGCTTTGAGATGCGAGCCGAGATCTGAGTTACGAGCTTACGCCACCCGCCACCAGGTGGGTTCCGGTCACGTGGTTATCTTGTCGTGCAAGCATCTCTGCCGTATATCGCTGCTGTTTTGTTTTCGCATTTTGGTTATTTTGGAGCTGACGCCACCCGCCACCAGGTGGGTACCGGTCACGTGGTTATCTTGCCGTGCAAGCATCTCTGCCGTATATCGCTGCTGTTTTGTTTTCGCATTTTGGTTATTTTGGAGCTGACGCCACCCGCCACCAGGTGGGTTCCGGTCACGTGGTTATCTTGCCGTGCAAGCATCTCTGCCGTATATCGCTGCTGTTTTGTTTTCGCATTTTGGTTATTTTGGAGCTGACGCCACCCGCCACCAGGTGGGTTCCGGTCACGTGTTTATCTTGCCGTGCAAGCATTTCTGCCGTATATCGCTGCTGTTTTGTTTTCGCATTTTGGTTATTTTGGAGCTTACGCCACCCGCCACCAGGTGGGTTCCGGTCACGTGGTTATCTTGCCGTGCAAGCATCTCTGCCGTATATAGCTGCTGCTTTGTTTTCGCATTTTGGTTATTTTGGAAAATTTCTTAGTTTTAACCATGGGTCCTAAGAAATTGAGTGCCAAGGGCAGTACTGAGAAGAAGAAGAGGATGATGTGCTTGGATATAAAACACGCAATCGTCGAAAAACATGAGCGAGGTGTGCGTGTTGTCGACTTGGCGAGGCAGTACGATCGCAGTACTTCTACGATATGTACGATTTTGAAGCAGAAGGAGTCGATAAAGGCTATAACGCCAGCCAAGGGCATTACGATTATTTCAAAGCTCCGGACCTCTATCCATGAAGAGATGGAGAAGTTGTTGTTTGTGTGGTTGACGGAGAAGCAGCTCGCAGGAGATACCATGACCGAGAGCATCATGTGTGAGAAGGCCCGAGACATTTTATTATAACTTTTGCCGAACTGATAGAAGCCGAACGATACATCCCCCAGCAAATCTTCAACTGTGACGAGACAGGGCTCTTCTGGAAAAAGATGCCGAGGAGGACGTATATAACGGCAGAGGAGAAGAGCATGCCAGGCCACAACTTGTTCAGAGTGCCGGCGATAGCTCGCCTTCTCTTTGTGGAAGACACGGTGAGATCCTCAACATCCAACAACTAATGGGACGCAAACGGGGCGCCCAGTTTAGCGGTACACACATTGATGAATCACCCTGCCTGTGATTCACCCATGACAGGTTTTAGCTGGGTCGGGATTCAAACCCAGGCTGGACAGTTTAGAGTCAAGTGTGCATACCTCCAGTCCAGGCCATCCTGCCAACTTGTATGCTGCATACAGGTGAAATATAAAGCGCGAGATATTTTTATATATACTGTATATTAAAAAAAAAATTGGTGTGGTTTTTGGCGGGCTGGAACGGATTAATAGCATTTCAATGCATTTTAATGGGGAAATTTAATTTGAGAAACGAGCAAATTGATTTACGAGCTCGGTCACAGAACGAATTAAACTCGTAAGTCAAGGTTTCACTGTATATATATATATATATATATATATATATATATATATATATATATATATATATATATATATATATATATATATATATATATATATATATATATATATATATATATATATATATTTATATATATATATATATACATATATATATATATATATATATATATATATATATATATATGTGATATAATATAACAAATATCATGAAACATTTACATTTTGTCGTCCATTGTATAATTTAAATAAACATAAATGCAAATTTCGCATGTGGAAAAAGTAAGTACACTCTTGGCTCTAATTGTTTTTTTTTTGTTGTTTTTTTGTATACAGAGTCGAGGCTCGTGTAAGAGCTAACATTTATCAAACAAACAAATCAAACAAAAAAGCAAACAAAGTATATAAAAAGGGGAGCGGTCGACAAGATGGGGAGAGAAGGGGAGGAAGCACACAAACACAACATTAGAGAGCAGGGACATCGGGAGATGTTTTTGGAGGGAGAGGGCCTGGGGGGAGGCAGGATAGGTATAAAACGCAAGGACACCAAGGACTTCCAGGAAACAAGTCAAAAGTCACCTCAAAAAAGTGGATTTGGGGTGAAATTAGCAGGGGTAGAAAAGATCAAGAGTAGTGTAATAATGTTGCTTCTGGGACACCTCCGTTTAACATGGGAAATCCCTATCTAATGTCATTTACCCCCTTGTCTTTTTCAAAAATCATAAACACCTCTATTTCTCCCACCCTCATCTTTATGAACCTTTTGTCTGTAGTACCTATCCTTAATGTTGTTCATTAGACCACTCAAACACTACAAATATTTGTTTTCTCTTATAGACCTATCATCCTTCTTCTACATATCATCTGGCAGATTAATCTTTGACCCATTCACTTCCATATTGCCCCTAAAGACCTCTATTTCTCTCACCCTGTTCTTTACGAACCTTCTAACCTTTTGACATGTTATCCTTATTCATTAGACTACTTAAACACCTGTGATCCTTCTGACCTTATGGACCTTTTAACCTTTTACTCTTAATATCATCTGGTGAATATAACCCACTCAAACAACGACCCTACAAATATTTGTTTATGTGTGGGAAATAATTTAATTCTCCTACAACTCTCTTCACCATCTAATATATTAACAAAAAATATGTTTGAGTTTGGTTCTTTATTAAGATATTTTAACTGAGCTAAGATAAAATGGTAAACCTCCCTCAATGTTCTTGTTTGAGCGCCTCCAGTGCCACACACTTTTTGGTAGGCTCTGCCCACTTTTTGTTAAGCTCCGTCCACTTTTTGTTAAACCACGCCCACTTTTTGGTAAGCCACGCCCACCTTTCAACTAAGCCCCGCCCACTTTTTGTTAAGCCACGCCCACTTTTTACTAGGCCCCACCCACTTTTGCTACGCCCCGCCCACTTTATAAACTCTTCAGCATTGTATCATTTCCAGGTAATACATTACATCATTTTCAGGGAATTTCCATCACATCATTTCCAGTTAAGACACGCCCAGGGAATTTCCACAGGAAATGACACACCCAGTCCTTAAAAAAGGCACCGACCACACAGGCTTTTTCAAACACGCTTTCTGCTTCACTTGAGAATGGACTACTATGCCGAAATGGAATGGGATAACTTTGCTATTCCTTGGAGTCCTACTACCTGTGTAGAACTCAACCTTCAGATTGATGAACTGGACTCGAACCTCTTATCAATGGAGGTAAGTTTGTTTATTTATTTATTTATTTATTTAATTAATTATTTATTTAATTATTTATTTTAATATTTTTTTTTAGATGAGACTCGTGTAAGAGTTAACAAAGTTAATTTTAATATTCATAGAGCTTGATTTATACAAATAAAAAATATTGTATTAAATTAATACATTGTTATTTTCTTTCACAGGAAATTGTATCTGAGATACGAAATGAAAATTCTGCTTTTAACACAACTTGGGATGAAGTTATTTTTTTGTTTGAAGACATTTTGAACAACCAAGACCCCCAGAACGAGTTCTACCTTGATGACCCAGCCAAAGAGTTATACCTTGGAGATCCACAAAATCCTGAAAAAGAGTTTTACCATGATGATACTTGTTGTGAGTTATCAAAACAAAACCCACTGAACAAGTTCTACCTTGATGAGCCAGAATACAAGTCATACATTGGAGACCCACAAATTTCTGAAAATTGGGAAAGGGGAGTTCTCCCTGATGGTCCGCAGTTATACTATGTGAGACACATCATAGAAACCCTAAAAAATTGTGAAATGGGAATTCTCCCTGATGGTCCGCAGTTATACTATGTGAGACACATCATAGAAACCCTAAAAAATTGGGCAAGGAGAGTTCTCCCTGATGGTCCGCAGTTATACTATGTGAGACACATCATAGAAACCCTAAAAAATTGGGCAAGGAGAGTTCTCCCTGATGGTCCGCAGTTATACTATGTGAGACACATCATAGAAACCCTAAAAAATTGGGCAAGGAGAGTTCTCCCTGATGGTCCGCAGTTATACTATGTGAGACACATCATAGAAACCCTAAAAAATTGGGCAAGGAGAGTTCTCCCTGATGGTCCGCAGTTATACTATGTGAGACACATCATAGAAACCCTAAAAAATTGTGAAATGGGAATTCTCCCTGATGGTCCGCAGTTATACTATGTGAGACACATCATAGAAACCCTAAAAAATTGGGCAAGGAGAGTTCTCCCTGATGGTCCGCAGTTATACTATGTGAGACACATCATAGAAACCCTAAAAAATTGGGCAAGGAGAGTTCTCCCTGATGGTCCGCAGTTATACTATGTGAGACACATCATAGAAACCCTAAAAAATTGGGCAAGGAGAGTTCTCCCTGATGGTCCGCAGTTATACTATGTGAGACACATCATAGAAACCCTAAAAAATTGGGAAAGGGAAGTTTTCCCTGATGGTCCGCAGTTATACTATGTGAGACTTATCACGGAAACCCCCAATATTTCTGAAAATTGTGGTTCTACCTTGGGGACTTGGAAAGATGGTTATATTTTTGGAGACTCGGAATGGGGGTTTTGTTTTGATGACTCGGAATGTGATACCTATCTTGGAGGCTCAACAGGAATGTGTTTATACCTTGGGAACTTGGAAAGTTGGTTTTATTTTGGAGACTCTACCTGTGGGGTTCCTCTTGGAGACTCTTTGGATTCTAAAGCAATGAACAATGTTCTTTATTTAATGACGCTTGATTTAAGCAATATCAAGAAAGTTCGAGGAAGAAAATGCTGGAAAATTCTTTCTTCCCATTTCTACTTCTTTAAACTTGAAAGCCTTGAAAGACAGAATTGGAGGAAGAGGAAAAAAAGAAAAAAGAAATACGTATTTAAAAAAAGAAGAAAAGAAAGATTATGTTAGGGTTTGGGTGGGATTTTGAATGTGAGGGTTAGGGATGGGGTTGGGTTAGGGTTGGGATTTTGAATGTGAGGGTTAGTGTTGGGGTTGGGTTAGGGATGGGGTTGGGTTAGGGATGGGGTTGGGTTAGGGATGGGGTTGGGTTAGGGATGGGTTGGGTTAGGGTTGGGATTTTGAATGTGAGGGTTAGGGTTGGGGTTGGGTTCGGGATGGGATTGGGTTAGGGTTGGGATTTTGAATGTGAGGGTTGGGGTTGGGTTAGGGATGGGGTTGGGTTAGGGATGGGGTTGGGTTAGGGATGGGGTTGGGTTGGGGATGGGGTTGGGTTAGGGATGGGGTTGGGATGGGATGGGGTTGGGTTGGGGATGGGTTGGGTTAGGGATGGGGTTGGGTTAGGGATGGGGTTGGGTTTGGGATGGGGTTGGGTTAGGGATGGGTTTGGGTTAGGGATGGGGTTGGGTTAGGGATGGGGTTGGGTTAGGGTTTGTATATTATTATGACTCACTCACACATACACAAAAGTTAAGCCCCAACTGGAAAGTTGAGGGATTCTGTGTTTGGGGTTCACAGATTTAAAAACGTATCCCCATTATACACACACAAAAGTTAAGCCCCAACTGAAAAGTTGTGGGATTCTGTGTTTGGGGTTCACAGATTTAAAAACGTATCCCCATTATACACACACAAAAGTTAAGCCCCAACTGAAAAGTTGTGGGATTCTGTGTTTGGGGTTCACAGATTTAAAAACGTATCCCCATTATACACACACAAAAGTTAAGCCCCAACTAAAAAGTTGTGGGATTCTGTGTTTGGGGTTCACAGATTTAAAAACGTATCCCCATTACATTTTATTTATTTATTTATTATTTTCAAGGGTATTAACTGCTTACTTGTGTTTTTTGTAATTCTTGTGAGTAAAATGAACCCAAGATTTCTTCTCCATTTAAATCATATAATTTGTAGGTCCAAGGGACTGTATCCATTACATCAATGATTTTAAATAATTCACGAGTCCATTTTTGTGTATAACCTTTCTCAAAATGACTTTTCCATTTGTATATTCTTACAATATCACCAACTTTAAACTTGGGCTTTCTCAAATTAATCTCCTTTTCATATTCTAATTTTGTAAATGTTTCCGATGGTTTTGATTTTGTTGATGAATGAACTGTATTATTGTAATTATCTACAATATCCTGAATTAAATACACCCATTTTTGAGAACCGAGTTGTGTGAATTTTTTATGTAGTCTCTCTTTCAAAGTACGATTAAAACGCTCAATAACAACTGCTTTTCCTTCATTAAAGGTGCTGTATAATTTAATACCCTTCCCATTAAGAAATTTCATGAATATTTTGTTATAGAACTCTGTTCCCTCATCAGTCCATAACTTCTTTGGTTTCCTTTTATCCCGATCAAATATTAGCTTAAAGGCTAACATTAAAGTATCACCCCTTTTATTTTTTAAAGGGACAACCCAGGCAAATCTACTCCTCAAATCAATAACGGTTAAAGCATACCTGTATCCCCTGTCATTATTCAATTCAATTAAATCAGCAGACCATATGTGGTCGGTGTATTTAGAATAAACCTTCCTTCTTTTAAACTTTGTGATTATAGGTTTGTGTAATTCGTCAGCCAAAAGCTCCTCAGTCTTGATGACATCATTAGAGCCTAATAGTTTTTTGAGGAATAACCAAGACCAAGTTTCAATTTAGCATTTATCAAATTTCTCACAATAAACCTATCAACTTTCTCTCTCAACGTTGGATTTTGTATCAAAGACAAATTATACAACATTTCGCTGTCGGCTTTATGTTTTTCAGTCAACGTAGTGGTATTTCCATAAGCAATATCATGCTTCATACACACTTCGTCAACCCTATTTGTAGGTTTAGACCAAGGTTTAGGATTGTCAGCCTTATCTAATCTTTTATCCAAGTTTGTTCCTGGACCACAGAAAGAATACCCTGGAAGGTGTAATTCCCCTGGAATTCCAGTTGTTGTAAATTTACTTCCTGACAGAAACTTTTGTATGTCTCCTCCACTTTTAGGAGATATGAATTGGCACTTTTTAGAGCCACACACTTGACATATTCCTTTTTGATAAACTCTATTATTTTTAGCTTTAACATAAGAGATATTTTTAGATTTAGTTTTCTTTTTACATTTGAGACAATAACTCATATTTATTTATCAGAAAAATTCCGACAGAGTATCAAAACCTTTTTGGTTTTCAACATATACATTTCAATCTTTATTTTTAAAACATAAAGAATCCTAAGGAATGCCTTCACTCTCTCCTCCATTTATTTACAAATAAAAACTAACTAAAGTCAATGACACCAACATCATCAATCACATAATCTTTTCCTTCTTCTTCTTCTTCTTCACCACTTTCTCGTTTAAATCTCCTCCCTGAAATTGAAGACATTAACGTTGTTATTTTTGAAACCATTATCTTCATAAGAGTTGTTAATTCTTTAATTTCCTCTTCTGTGCATTGAGATTGATTTATTTGCTGTAATACACTCAATCTTTTACGAATCTCACTGATTTCCATCTTTTTATATTTTTCCTCCCTCTCTCTTTGCTCCCTTTCCTCCCTCTCCTCCTTCTCCTTTTTCTCCCTCTCCTCCTCCTTTTTCTCCCTCTCCTCCTCCTTTTTCTCCCTCTCCTCCTTCTCCTCCCTCTCCCTTTCCTCCTTCTCCTTTTTCTCTCTTTCCTCCTTCTCTTCTTCAACTCCTTCCTCATCCCTTGCTACCCTTGAGTTTGAACCCCAAAGAATATTATACATATACTCATCTGGATTTTGAGATATTCTTGTATCTATAATTATTTTTCTCATAATAGGATACCAATAAGATTTGTTGACGATTTCTAAAAGAGTTTTATATTTCATAACTTTGAGAAGTTCATTTTTATTTAATATTTTAAACAAGTCTCTATTTGTGGGTTTAACAATATCAGTATAAGGCCAGTTTTTTATGACAAAATTCCCATGTATATGCTCCAAATCATAAGGTATGTAATACCGAGCACCCTTTTCTTGTAGGTATCCTTGAATACAAAAATTATAATTCTCTTGTAGTCTTCTTCCTGCCATTTATGTATCAGAAATATATGTGAGATTAATATTATGACAGGTAATACCACCCCATCTTCCCACTACCAAATCGGTTTGTATTCCTCGGCTTTCTATCCTTATCTCATTACCTTCCTTCTTTGTCATGCGAACCATCGCTATACTATCATAAATTTTTATTTTCTTAAAATCACGTATTTGTTGTTTACTAATTGTACTTCCACATAAATCCTTATCTTCACCAAGTGGATAATATTCTTCTTTACGAGACTGATTTAAATCATGTAGGTCTTCTATGTTTATTGAAAAAGACCAATTATACCCTAAATCAGGCATATCATACCCCCATTTATTAATTCGCATATTAACTAAATGTCCTTCTTTATAAAATTTAATTGTAAGCAGGTAGTTAAATTCAATGAGGAAAGGTGTATGGTCAGTATAACCAGGTGTTGTGGTTGTAAATTTTACTTGTTTCACAAAACGTGCTGTTTTCTTTAAAGATATATATTGTGATAAATCACTGAATCTAATCAAGTCATTCGCATCTGTAGGGTTTGGATAATTGATTAATTTATAAGTATTCTTCATATTAATATTTTTACTTACACTATATTTTTGTCGTTCAGCCTGTGCCTTTGTATAATAATTTGATAAATCAATATCCTGAGAGGATTTTCCAAAGATAGAACCATCTTTTCCAACATAGGTCATTTATATTAGATAAAAAATGATATCATAAAAATTTTCATTATTGTTGAGTTGAAATAATACATATAAACATAATTGGCCACAACATTTAGAATTAATTTCTTGAACTTGGAATGTTTGATAAACACCATTCTGTAAGAATTGTATTACTTCAACAGGTGGTGGCATACCATAACTATCAAAATAATATTTATCCTGACTATTATGAATACAAACCCAATGAGAACCATTCTGTGTGTCTAAATTCATAATAATATTCTTTGTATTCTTATTTATATGTGTTAATTCATCTCTCATACAAATAACCACATTATCAATTTTTAGTGTTTTACAATACTTAGCTAGTTCTATATTTGACGTTGTATTCTTTCCAAATTGTTTAAACCATTTATCCATTTATTTATGAGAAAGATACAATCCATTACCCCGTTTAGTTAGTTTAACACCCGCTTGAGCGATAGAGGAAAGCATATCTCCAACCAACAATCTAGCTTTATCAGGTAGACTTTCAAGTTTTTGAGCAAAATCTACAATTACACCACTTCCACTAATTTGTTTCTCCAACTCCTTGTTATGTCTTTCCAATTCTTTTTGAGCTTTTAGTTGTGCCTTCCTTTCGTTAGCAGTTTTTACCGCTGCTGAAATACCACCAGTCAATGCTCCCGCCGCACTTAAACCAGCAAATAAAGGAATTAGAAACGGGAGAAATCCTCCTCTTGACTCGTCTATTGAATATTTCTTTAACATAGGTTTCGTCATTTTAATTTTAAGTGATCCAACATCATTTAGTGTTTTTACTTGTGTGTGTGTGAGTAAAACATCAATTCTTACAGCTCCTTTTCTTTGAATTGTATTAACATTAATAATACAAGGCTTTTGATTTTGAATACAAGATGTTAATTTATTAAGATTGATTTGATTAACATATACCCCAACCATTTATTTATGAGAAAAAACCTATGTGATATTAATCATAACACCATTATCTGTATTAATCTGTAATTCTGTTTCCTCCAAAAGCAAACAATATGCATTAACCTCTTCACTCTCCCCTCTTTCAATGTATAGAGAAGTATCCACTCGATTAGACTTTAGTTTCCTTTTGAGAACTCAGGTCAATTGCGTAGATTGTATAAAGTTTTTGAAACGCAACCATATCCAAAATAGGATCATTATTACCATTACTTTCACACACCTTTTGGTAGGACTTGTAGGCTTCCGCATAATCATTTTTTTCCCAATCAATTTCCAATCTATCTCGCGGATAAAATGTGCCATCAAGAGAAACCCGAAGTTGTTTCACCTTTGCATTATCACTCAGGGCATTATTCTTATTAGTACCGTCCTCTCCATCTGGTTTTTTAAAAATGAGCCAGAGGTATCGTGGCTTTCCTTGAAGAACACCTAAATTCCAAGTGTAGGTAGTGTGTTCCAGTTTAACGTGTTGACATCTTCTTTTAAGGTATGATACATTTAGCGGTTTCTTTGAGTTAAGTCTTCTATTTAACATCTCTTCCGTTTTAAGATTAGGAGTATATTCACTGATATACCAACACAAATCATTAATAACAAATTTATTATTTTCTCCAAAAGCATTTTCATCCCCAAAAAGCAATCTATTTACATTATCATTCCTTTGTAGTTGAAATCTAATTTTAAGCCCATACAAAACTTTATCATAATCACAAAATCCAAATATACCTTTCAGAGGTACTGCTACGGTAAAACTATTCTCAGCTTTTGCGTCATCATTATACATTGACTTCCTTTGATTATAACCAGGGTCTGCGTTTGTACCCGTTGACATATCAGGAATAAAACCTTCAACAGCTCCCTTACCCATTCTATCACTAAACGAATATAGTGTAAATTTCATCATTTCAGATGTAGCAGAGACATAATCAACCGCTTCAACCTCTTGTGTTCCAATATACAGGCGGACACTGTCAAACATTTTCCAGAAGAAATCATTTACGAGTGTAGCATTAGTATTATTCGCAGCCTTAGTGAATTTAAATTTACACAGCAAGAAACTATCAGCTATATTCAAGTAAGTTTGTTGATTATTTATTTCAAAACTTTTTGTTCCGTTTGAATTCCAGTCTGTTCCTGTTATAGCATTTACCTTAAAATAGTCTTCCTTTTTAGTGGAGTTTGAAATGATAATCGTATCATCCAAATCATAGATACTATCAATCGCTTCCATACTTGTATTTATATAGCATTAAAATTGTTGAAACCCTGACCCAAGTATTTTAATGATTTTTTGTCGTTCTTGTGAAGATAGTTGAGTTTTACCTTTTTTTATTTCTTTGATTGCTTGTAATTTATGAGACTCCTTTTGAGCATCTTTTATACTCTTTATAGCACCCGCAACGGAGCCCACGGCAGAAGCAGTTGAACCAATTAGGTCTTTATGTTTAAGGATGGTTGAACCAATACCCATTAGAGTATCAATTATCCCATCTCCTTTATTTCGAAATTGATGACCTACACCTCGTTGTCTCTTAGGTTTATAGTATCCTCTACCCACATACCTTGTATAGTCTGGTGAAAGGAACATGCCCTCCCCTGTAATTATTTTATATTTTCCCAACTCGTGTTTTCTCACAATAACCATTATTTATTTATTGAAAAACTTCACGTAGGTGAATTCTGATGGATATAATTTCATCATTAAAGGATATCATACGATTATCTTGGTCGGTTATCCTAAAATTTACTCTGTATATGGTTTTTCCTGACACAGGTAAATAGACAAGATTTTTTGGTTCCATATTAAATTTATAACCAATCGGGGTTGAGTATGCACTGAATGAAAATATTGTATTTGTTCTTATTCCATCGTTATAAGCACCATCAATCAAATCACAATGAATTAATACTGAATTTATACCGGAGGATATTTGGATAACATTATCACTGTAAAACGTCCCGTTATTTTCAATCTTTTTTGAAGAGAAACCCAATAGCTCTCTAAACGAATTTTCAATCGTGAAATCAACTTTATAATTATTTTTAAGTTTAATAGTTGATTTTGAAGTGTGTTTTTGAATATCTATTACAATATTTTTTGGTTCATCACCTTTTTCTTTCATAAGGCGAGAGACTTCTGAAGATATTTGAGAAATCTCGTAAGCTCCAGGTGAAACGGTTATAGTTTTATATCCACTTCCTGGATTATAACTAAACTTGTTGTTTTTCTCTGTGATATTAAACAAGGTATTATAAGTTTCCATTGACAATAAAGATGCCTCATATGAGGTAAGGGGGTCAAGTTGTAGTGGGTAAGGGAATGAAGCTGTGTAATCGCTCGTTGTGAAATTAAAACTAAGAATTGTGCTTCTCATCTTATTTAATATCTAATAAAATATCTTTGTATTGACATTTATTAATTATTTTCATATTCATCAACTGATCTAAAATGGCTGAGGATTCATTAAAACAATTGTTGTTTCCAGCCTTCTTACTACCTAACAACAATAATAGCCTATTAACTAATTGTGATGGGTCATTTGGAAGAAAACTAACACCTGAACCAAGTTTACTTAAAGCATCAATAATATGTTTCTCCTTCTCATTCTTCTTACTTTTACCAGCAACAGAAACTCCATAATCAAGTGCATTTAACAACTCAATATATACCCTATCTTCCTCTCTTTCCATATCAAGTGGTTCCTCAAAATATTTTGAACCGCTGAATCCGGGGTTTGTTAGAAGAAACATTAATCTTGGAGTTAATTTAACATTTGGTTGAGTAGAACTCAAGAACATCAATTCATCATTAAATATCAATACCTTTTCTTCCACAAGATGAAACACTGCTGGTTCTTCTGTTGGAATGAGACCTGCTCTGGTTTTTGAACCCGCCGAATATTCATTGTTTTGAAGAGCTTCCACAACATAATTAGGGGGTTGATTTACCTCCTCAAGTTTCCGAAATAATCCCTCGTCATCATATTCTAATTCACCAAGTTCTTGTTTTGTTATCTGACTAAAATCTTTGAGCATTTGAAGTTTTTTCGGAGTAAATTCTACCGTGGGAACTGTAGGTGAGTGTTGAGTTTTCAAAAGTGGTTTAAAGAATTTCTCTTGTTTTCTTTCAAAGGCTTCTTCACCAGTTAGTTTCTGTCTCCGTTTCTTCTTTATCTCTTCCTGTTGTTTAACAACTTTTGAAACTAATTGTTGATGTTCCTTAAACTTTCTTTCTCTTTCTTCGGTATTCATTTTCTGTATTTATTTATTGAAAAATATCATTTAGTATCTCATCTTGTTTCACAACAATATATTTATATTTTCCAATCGTGTGTTTCATATAATTTTCAAATTCTTTTTTACTACATAACGTAGAGCAATTATCTCTCCAAAAATTATTTACATCTATTGAATTTAACTTAAATAAAATAAAAGTATTGGCATTGTTTCTTATTGAGCGTCGAGGGAGTTGAAAATATGATTGACTAAGATATATACAATTACAAGAAGAATGTCTCCCTCTTGTATAGTAGCTATCCATTACTGTTTGGTTTCTCTCATTAACACAATCATCAAAGATGACGAGGTTCTTTTTTGATTTATCTAAATCTTGAGGTGAAGGTATATCATCCGTATTATCACTGAGAATACAAGTTATGGGTTTCGATTTTGATTTCTGTGTATCACAAAATAATTGTATTATATCTTCAATATTATAATCATTCAGTTTGTTTTGAAGTTTAAATAAACCGATAATGTCTTCCTTTTTAAGACCTGCATTAAAACCCTGTGAGAGTAGTTGATACTCGGGTTGAAAACTTGACTTTGTAAAAATTATTAAATTATCATAATCTAAAAAATTAGGACCAAGGAGCATCTTTAAAAGTAAACAGGTTTTCCCACATCCGCTTGAACCAACTATTAGACATCTCAATGAATTTGGAATGTTTTTATGGTTATTAAATTTTATCTTATTTTCCCAAACGGGTAAAAAATCATTCATTTATATATTTGGAAAACAAGTCATCCAACTTTTTTTGAGCTATTTTAGAAACTCTATATTTTATCCTGAGTTCGGGTTTAATTTCAAAATAATTCATTATTTTATTTATGTAGTATCTTGTATTAACATTTCCATTAAAATTATTTTGAATAATAAATATCATTAAACCCTTATACATTTCCTCAATACAAAGAGTCTCTTTCCTTGTAAGAAATGGTGTATTATCACCATAATGCTTAACATTCATCTCTCTTATTAATCTTGTAAAGTAATTCATTTTTGGTTCTAATTTAAAAGAGTTATATGTTTTTTTATATTTCTTATTATCATTAATTAGAATATAATCACAGAATAAACATTGTTTATATGAATCCTCATCATTAAGCCCCACTCTATCACAAGCCGGACAATTCTCTAATTTATCATATGGAGAGTCTGGAAATTCTAAATATCCTTCAGAACTTATCATATTTATGTGGTAAATTTTTACTTAAACTAAACGCAAGTTTATTCATTAATAAATACAATGTTTCAAAGCACAAAAGACAAATTTCAATCAATCTCTACTTCGGTGGAAGATATAGAAAAATATGTCAAAGATGTTAAATTGAACAAAGATAAATATGGAAATTTTTGGGTAAAACCAGTTATGGAAAATAACATGAGCCCCTCTATTTCATTTAAAGGAAGAGCTCTAACTATACCTGGAAAGACATCCATTAAAGTAAATCTAACAAAAGTTTCTCCTCTACTCCTGGCAATTTATTCAAAGCTTGAAAAAGTGATTGACCACGATACTTTGAAAAAGAATGATAAGACCATTAATAATTCTCGAGGAGACATTTGTATTTTCTTTAATAATCCAAAGGGTGTAGATCTAAGTAAAATGAATGATGTTAATATTTCTGGTGAAATGTCATTTCGTTCTATGATAGTTAGAGATTATTTAAAGATAACTTTTGATATAAAAATTGTAGAGATTGAATCTGTTAATGAAAGAAAGTATATAGATATTGATGGGAATATTTTTCTTGCTAATTAAATATGAGTCAATACAGCAGTGAAGATTTTACTATTTCATTGAACTCGGACGATAGTGATGATAGTATTTCATTGAACTTGGACGCTGGTGATGATAGTATTTCATTGAACACAGATGATAGTTATGATACTAATAGTTTGTGCTCAAATGATAGTTATGAGAGTAGCTTTATTGATGACTCTGAGTATGATTCTGAGTATTCATGTGATAGTTATGACTTAGATGATTCTGAGTGAAAAAGTGTTTTAGTTTAAGCACAGCGATATATATAAAACGGAGCTGTAAAGCTCAAAAGTGTTTTATTTTAAGCACAGTGATATATATAAAACACCACGTTTTCTCACGCTATAAATATGGTTTATTGTGATACTTGCGAGAAGGAAGTAAAATATTATAAACAACATATTCTCACCGCAAAACATACATACAACATTTTTAACAAACTTTCCCCTCTTCCACCTGAAACAAAACACTGTTCTACATGTAATAAAAATATCCTCAAGAAAGGCTTCAAAATACATCTTAAAACAAATCTACATTTATCAAATTTTATCACAACTAAAAACTCTGATGGAGCATTCAAAGGACATATTAAAATAAGAGTCTTTAACTTCAAACCTCCTGAACCAGAGTCTATAGTTGATGCTGTAGAAATAGTTAAACCTGCTGTTCAAACGTTGATTGAAAAAACACTAAAGGAAATGAAACCACTTAAATTTTATATGGGAGTAAAATTAGAAATGACAAAGGATGAAGGAGTTATAGATGCACCATACATGAGGACTGAGCCACACTTTATATCTTCATATCAAGATTTTAAAACATCAGGAGTCTATGATGAACTTATTAAACAAGAGCAAGATGTGGATAATTCAATCGTAGGAAGTGGATTCAATATAGGAAAAATTATTTACATAGACATTCATATTCTTAAATCAGATCCTCTAAAAGCTTCTTCTTACATTGATTTACCCAGTGTTATCAAAAATAGAAAAGCAGTTATCAATATCAAAAATAAAGACAATAAATGTTTTCTCTGGTCTATTTTAGCACACTTACATCCTCCACATTTTCATGATGAAAGAGTATCTCATTATAAAAAATATGAGAATACATTAAATACAAAAGATGTAAAGTTTCCGATGACTTTAAATGATATTCCTAAATTTGAAAAGATGAATAATTTATCAGTTAATGTTTATGGTCTAACAGAAACAAACAACATTCAGGTTTTAAAGCTTTCTGACAATTGTAAACAAACTCATATTAATCTTCTATATTTTAATTCAGACGAAAATTCACATTATACATACATCAAAGATATTGCTAAATTAATAAAACCACAAGTCTGTAAGAGAACAAATAAAATATATATTTGTTTGCGTTGTCTTAACTTCTTCAATTCACAAGAAAGATTAGATAAACATTCAAATTATTGTGGCGAACATAAATCAACGGTAATCAATATGCCTAAAGAAGGCTCAAAGATCACATTCAAAGATGAAAATAAAAAGATCAAACATCCATTTGTTATATATGCTGATTTTGAAAGTATTTTAGAAAAAATTGATACTGCTTCTCAAGATCCAAAAGAATCATACACAAATAAATATCAAAAACATACTCCTTGTGGTTTTTGTTATTATATCAAATCATCCGTTGGTGATAAATATAACAAGTTAGAGATGTATAGAGGCTCAAATACCCCAGAGGAGTTTGTGAAACGACTAGAAAAAGACTGTGTTTGATTAACCAAGATAATGAGAGAAACCAATAAACCAATGTCCTTAACAAGTAAAGAAAAAAGGGAATTTATAAAAAACAATGTCTGTCATATTTGTGAGGAGAAAATTGGTAAAGGTCTAAAGGTTAGAGACCATTGTCATCTCACTGGTAAATATAGAGGTCCGGCTCATCAAAGTTGTAATATTAATTATCAACTCCCCTCTTTCATTCCTGTCTTTCTTCATAACAACGCTCATTATGATACACATCTATTTATCAAGGAACTCTCAAAGACTTCTGGAAGTATCTCAGCAATTCCAAACACGGATCAGAAATACATTTCATTCACAAAAACAATTCACACATCTCCTATTACTCATATCAGATTTCTTGATACATTTAAATTCATGGCAAGTCCATTGGTTAACTTGGTTCAAAATCTAAAAGAGTTTCCATGTCTTTCAGAGTATTTTTTAGATAAAGATTTTCTAACACAAAAGGGAATTTACCCCTATGACTATATGGACTCATTTGAGAGATTCAATGAAACACAACTTCCTTCAAAAGAAAATTTCTATAACAAATTAAATAATAGTCATATATCTGATAAAGATTATGTACACGCACAAAATGTTTGGGAAAAATATAACATCAAGAATCTTGGCGAGTATCACGATTTGTATCTCAAAACTGATGTGCTTTTATTGGCCGATGTATTTGAAGCCTTTAGATCTGTTTGTCGCACTGGATATGGATTGGATCCTGCTCACTACTACACAGCACCTGGATTGGCCTGGAGTGCGATGTTGAAAATGACAAAACAAGATTTGGATTTGATTAATCGATGTTGATATGCTTTTGATGATTGAAAAGGCAAAAAGAGGTGGAATTTCACAAGTCTGCTCGAGTAGATACGCAAAAGCAAATAACAAATATCTTCCAAATTATGATCCAACGAAAGAGAGTTCTTACTTGATGTACTATGACGCGAACAACCTGTATGGCTGGGCAATGTCTCAGGCTCTTCCTTATGGAAAACTTAGATGGGTAAAGGAAAAAGCCTACAAAAACGTTTTACAAGATGTATGTATCTCTACACAAAAAGAATTGGATGAAGAAAAAGTTGGTTATTATTTTGAAATTGATTTAAAATATCCAGAGGAACTCCATAACCTACACAAAGATCTCCCATTTGCTTGTGAGAAAGAAAGTCCAAAGAAAGAATGGTTGAGTGATTATCAACGATCGTTTGATATAGGTGAATCAACAGAAAAATTACTTACTACATTATATAACAAGAAAAATTATGTTCTACACCAAAGAAATTTGCGACAATATTTATCAAAAGGTCTAAGAGTAGAGAAGATCCATAGGGTTCTAAAGTTCAATCAAAGTCATTGGTTAAAGGGGTACATTGATTTTAATACACAAAGAAGAACAGAGTCAAAAACAGATTTTGAGAAAGACTTTTATAAATTAATGAATAATGCGGTCTTTGGTAAGACTATGGAGAATGTGAGGAAAAGACAAAATATCAGACTATCAACATCTTGGGAACAAGCATCAAAATTAATTAATAGACCGAGTTTTACTCGAGCTGAGGTCTTTACTGAGAACTTTTGTGCGATCCATTTGATTAAAGAGAGTATTGAAATGAACAAACCTATTTATATTGGAACAACAATTCTTGATTTATCAAAGTCATTAATGTATGATTACTTTTATAATAACTTGAGGAAGAAATATCAAAATGATGTTAATCTACTTTATATGGATACAGATAGTTTTATTTTGAAAATTAATACCAACGATGTTTATTCAGACATGAAAAGAGACATTAATATCTATGACACGAGTAATTACAGTCCAGAGAGTGAGTTGTTCTCTTCTAAAAATAAAAAGGTGATTGGAAAGTTCAAGGATGAATTAGGAGGAAATGTTATGAGTGAATTTGTGGGATTGAGGTCAAAGGCTTATGCTTATAAATACATTGTGAATAACGTTGAAAAGACTGATAAGAAGTTAAAAGGTGTAAAGAAAAATGTTATTAAAGAAACAATAAACTTTAAGGATTATTATAACTGTTTAACAACAAAGAAAGAAGAGTTTAGAAAGATTAATGGAATAAGAAGTTATAAACATCAATTATATTCAGAAGAGATAAATAAGAAAGCATTGGGGGCTTTTGATGATAAGAGGTTTATTTTAGAAAATGGAATTGATAGTCTCCCTTATGGTTATATAAGTATATAAGTGATAAGATATATATAAGTGATAAGATATATATAAGTGATAAGATATACATAAGTGATAAGATATATATAAGTGATAAGATATATATAAGTGATAAGTTAAAAAGGGGGGGGGGGGGATTTTAACGGGCTACCGCCGCCTTTTTTACTATTATATAAATGATAGAACCAAGTATCAACCAGACTAAAGAGTGGAGGTGTAATCAACCTTGGTATATAAATGGAAAACATAATGAATGTGAAAAATATCAAATAGGTATAATTGAAAAGGCAACTGGTAAAAAAGTTCACAAAACAAATAAGAGAATTAATTTAAATACCGGTGAATTGGGTAAAAAAGATGGAAATATTTTTGAGTGGACGGAAAACTTTGATGGTTGTCAGGAAAATATATACTTTAATTTAAAAATGGTATGTGGCACTGGAGGCGCTCAAATAAGAACATTGAGGGAGGTTTACCATTTTATCTTAGCTCAGTTAAAATATCTTAATAAAGAACCAAACTCAAACATATTTTTTGTTAATGTATTAGACGGTGAGGAGAGTTGTAGGAGAATTAAATTATTTCCCACACATAAACAAATATTTGTAGGGTCGTTGTTTGAGTGGGTTATATTCACCAGATGATATTAAGAGTAAAAGGTTAAAAGGTCCATAAGGTCAGAAGGATCACAGGTGTTTAAGTAGTCTAATGAATAAGGATAACATGTCAAAAGGTTAGAAGGTTCGTAAAGAACAGGGTGAGAGAAATAGAGGTCTTTAGGGGCAATATGGAAGTGAATGGGTCAAAGATTAATCTGCCAGATGATATGTAGAAGAAGGATGATAGGTCTATAAGAGAAAACAAATATTTGTAGTGTTTGAGTGGTCTAATGAACAACATTAAGGATAGGTACCACAGACAAAAGGTTCATAAAGATGAGGGTGGGAGAAATAGAGGTGTTTATGATTTTTGAAAAAGACAAGGGGGTAAATGACATTAGATAGGGATTTCCCATGTTAAACGGAGGTGTCCCAGAAGCAACATTATTACACTACTATCAAGGTTTTGGATTGGGGAAGATAAGAGATGGTGGTGAACAGCCATTTTAAAGACCTGGAGGGAGGAGTGGGATTGAAGAGAGTGAGCGAGTTTGTTCCAGAGGCGGGAGAAATGAGGAATGAAGGAGTGAAGGTGAGCAGAGAGCCGAGATTTCGGCAGTTTAACCATCAGAGGGTTGCTGGCAGATCTTGTGCGACCTGTAGGAATATTTGGGGGACAGAGCACAGAGAGAGCTGGGGGATCAAGGCCAGAGAGGGGTCGGTAGAAGACGGAAAGACCACCAACCTGCCTGCGGTGATTAAGTGAAAGACCCTCGGAGATAGCGTCATCGCGGGAGATTCCAATGATTCGGAACGCTTTGGTTTCAACAGCGTGAAGATGAGCTAGGTGTGAGGCAGGAGCACCAGCCCAGAGGGGAGAGCAGTACTCCATTGAGCTGCGGATGAAAGCCTTGTATGTGGTGAGGAGCTCAGGTGTGCCAAGGAAGGACTTCGCACGACGGAGGATGCCCAGCGGGCGAATGGCTTTGGAGGCCAGCTTGGAAATGTGCTTTTCCCAGGACAGATTAAATGGCAGATAGTGAGACCAGAAAGCTTGAGTGACAGAACTTCTTGGAGAGGATTATTCAGAAAGTAGATGGGAGGGTTGTCCAGTCGGTCTTTTCGGAGAGACATCGTAAGAGTGTGAGATTTGTCAGGATTGAAAGACATGTTCCACTTGTTTGCCCAGTCTGTGATTTTCTCAGGGTCTGCAGAGAGTGAGGAAGCTGCAGACTGCCGATCTGAGGGATGAGGAATGGAGCGGCAGAGAGTGGAGTCATCAGCAAAGAGATAGAGAGGATTTCTCAAGAGAGTCAGAGAGATCATTGATGAAGACCAGAAAAAGCACAGGGCCCAGAACACTGCCTTGGGGAACTCCAGCCTGAACAGGAAGAGGAGATGAGAGAAACCCATTCAGCGCCACACGTTGACTACGACTAGAGAGGAAGTCCGCCAGCCATGCGTGGAGATTTCCATGGATACCAAAGGAGGAGGGTTTGGTGAGCAGAGCGGGGTACCAGACCGTATCGAAGGCACGTGATATGTCGAGGGTCATAGGTGGTATTGCCCCCTTTGGCAGAAACATCCTCAAGTAGGCGTTTCTTATAACTGTCTACCAGTCTCTGACATCGACTGGGAGAAATTATTGCCCACTCCTCCATGCAGAATTATTTCAGCTGTGCGATGTTTGAGGGATTTCTTGCATGCACAGATAGTTTCAAATCCCCCCACAACATATTGATGGGATTTAGATCTGGGCTTTGACTTGGCCATTCCAGAACCCTCCATTTCTTTCTTTTCAGCCATTCCTTGGTGGATTTACTGGTATGTTTAAGGTCATCGTCAAGTTGCAAGGTCCACCTTCAGTTGAGCTTAAACTTCCGACAGATGGCCTCACATTATCCTCAAGCACCCTCTGGTACAATGAAGAATTCATAATGGATTCTATGATGGTGAGCTGCCCAGGCCCTGATGCAGCAAAGCTGCCCAAACCATAATATTTCCACCAACATGCTTTACAGTTGGTATCAGGTTCTTGTGATCATATACTGTCTTTGGTTTTCGCCAAACATGTATTCTGGTACTGTGGCCAAATAGCTCTACCTTTGACTCATCTGTCCAGAGCACATTGTTCCAGAGGTGCCGGTCTTTGCCTAGGTGTTCATTGGCAAACTTTAGTCTTGCCCTGATGTTCTTTCTGGACAGCAAAGGTTTCCTCCTGGCACACCTCCCATGTAGATCAAATTTGTGCAGCCTCTTTCTAATGGTAGACTCGTGCACTTTGACATCAACAGTGGCAAGAGCGACCTGTAGGTCCCGTGATGACATTCTGGGGTTCTTAGAGACTTCTTTCAGCATCCTGCGGTCTGCTCTCAGGCTGAACTTGCTGGGGCGGCCTGGCCTGAACAAGTTGGCAGTTTTTTGGAATCTTCTCCACTTGCAGATGATCTTCCGGACAGTCGAATGATTGATATCAAATTGTTTGGAGATCTTTTTAAATCCCTTCCCAGACTCGTAGGCATCTATAACCTTCTTTCTGAAGACGTCAGAGAGCTCTTTTGATCTCGGCATGGTGACGCCGCACACTTCAACAACAAAGAGCAAACCAAACTAAATGTCTGAGGTTTAAATAAGACAGGTTCCTCCAAGATCCTGTCTAACGATGTTCTAATCATTTGCACCTGAGCTGCTGCACCCGATTCTAATTTTAGGTATTTGAAGTTGTGATAAATGTAGGGGTGTACTTACTTTTTCACGTGACTGTATATACCTGGCCGATATATACCGATATATAATATATATATATTGTTGCGGATATGAGGATTGTATTTTTTTATTGAGTTGTATTGTGGTAAATTGTTGTGTAACATTGCTTGATTCTGAGCCCTCCTTGCTCCAGTGTGTATAAAGGTCAAAGGGCGTTCCGGTAGTTAATTCCATAAAGCATACATTGAAGGACACTATAATATCCCTGTTCAGTAGTTTATTTCCTTATTCTGTGTACTAGGGTAAGGCTGTGTCTCCCATTAATTGAAATACTCCATTGCACCAAGTGAAATAAGAGTAGATCCCCTTTCATCATTGCCAAGCCTCAATGGCCAATTACATCCCCTCCAAGTCTCCATTGCCAACTGCACTGGGCAGTTTGCCAGTTTGTTACAGCTGTGGGTTGTTTTCGCCCCAAAGCCGCCATTGAACATGTGCTCGGGTTGGGGAAGAAAGGCATGCCCGCCCGTCGTCATCAAGGGCGGAGCCAGAGGGTCGCGCGACCAACCAGGGCCGAGGTGAGCACACCGATGGGCGTGTCGTAAAAGCCGGCGGCTTAATCGACGGAGGCGCTATAAAGGCGCGCGCGCAAGAAGTTGCAAAGAGCTGAGTTGTGTGGTTTTGGAAAGAGCTGGGTTGGTCATCAGTGGTGGTCAGTGGTTGCGTTGAGTGGTCAGTAGTTGCGTTGAGTTGTCGGTGGTGAGGAGTGATTGGACCAAGAGAGAGAAAGAGTCCTGGAGTTGGTGAGAGAGGGAGAGAGAACCCGTCATGCCAGACCCCCCACCAGCAGCGTTGGCTTGGCTCCACCAAGCAGCTCCGACCCGTGATCCCACGCACACGACAGGATCGGTGGCATCAGCGGCCGTCGAGGTCCAGCCCGACATCCCGTGCGAGATCAAGCTCCAGCCAGCTCCGTGCCTTCCTTCCCCTCCAGCCACACACCTCCTTCCAGCCAATCCACTCTGCAATTCCCCATTCGTGTACGTGAGTTTGTTCTGTTTGGTCTGTCCAGGGAATAAGTTAAGCTTGTATAGTTAAGCTAGTAATTTTCACTGTGTCACCTGCTTTTTCCATGTTCCCTGTATATAACCGTGACTGCTCCTTTTGCTTGTGTGTGTAAATAATAACCGTTACTCTTCTGTACGTCTTCTTCTTCCTCTTTACATTCGGTCGCTTTAGAGTTTTCCATATTGAATATCTGTGGCGCGATACGGCCAACGTTCGGGTGAATCGGGTGAATCGGGGAAACTGTTAGGTCGCAGTGCCTCCGCTCGGCAAACCAACATCCTTAACCGCGAACCGTAACGATATATTCATTTATACAGACACCTCAATACATATTATACCCATATTCCTCTATTTTTTTCAGAGAATCCTAACACTATGATGGCTTCCTCAAAGTGTATCATCCCATTGTGTCATGGAGGTGGAGAAGAAAATAAATTCACTGAAGTCGGAATGACCAACTAGGCACATACACTACTCACAATAAGTTAGGGATATTGGCAGGTTCTTCGGTGTGGTTGATTTTGTGTATTAATTATGTTGAAAAAAGTTTTTAGTCCTAATTCTATGGTTATTAATGAGTGTGAAAAAACACAACATTCTTGATTTCAATACCATAACCACAGCCCCTAAAAAAAAATAAACTCACTCCCACAATATCCCTAACTTATTGTGAGAAGTGTATATACTGTATATATGTATTACATTTTAATCAAGCTTAGGAATTTAACAGTATAATTCAGACTCTGGTTGACTCAAGAGTTGCCTTTGTGATGGAAAGATATACATATCTCCCATTCATTTGCAGTCCTGTGGAAATACTAATTTGGGGATAAGTTCTGTGAAAGCTTTGTTGTACAAAGACAAACTTCTGCTCTCATCAAGTGACCCACTGAAAAGATAATGGCTTATTAAGAATCCCTCATCCTCCGATCTCCACCCTCCCCACTCCCTACTTTCTTATCAGTGATTCCCCATACCCCAATCTTCCCCTCCCTAATCTCGTATTAGAATCCCTCGTCCCCCGATATCCTCCCACTACCACCTCCCACTGCGAGGACCCAACCAATTCTGCTCCTTTTGTCTTGAATTACGAAAAATGAAGCAAAAACAGCTGACTTGAGGAAGAATACTCGTTTCGACCCGGGGTCCTTGTGCTGTGTGAGTGGGCTATACTATGTATTTCTGTTGTAAACCGAATGAGTGTTTTTCCAGTGTTATTAAATTTTTACAAGTGGTCAATGCATGGACATGGCTTTGTTTATGTACACAAATTGTTCTACAACAGTTGATAACCATTGCACAAGCTTTATGGGCCGAATGGTCTTTGTCTGTGTTGAAGTTCCTTGGAAGGGTAGTCATCTATTATATATTGCAAACCGTGGTGCCTATCCATGCATTCGTCTGTCTCCCTTTTATTGGTGGTCACTTCCTGTGCTGCATTTGAAAAGCTCAACATTCCCATTTGAAATGACGTTAATGCCACATTTTGTTTTGCATCCAGGATATTTTTCCCTCTTTTGAGACAAATCCAACCTCTGCAGCTCTATGTTGCACCACCATTTTACAGTGTGCGGTATAAGTAGCTCAGAGTTTTTGTTCTGAGAGAAACCAAGAATGCAACACAATTGACCTTTTTAAATTCAATTATATAATATTTGAATGAATACATTAACTTAAACTTGTCCTGTCACTGGGGACGGATGCTTTGGCTAGCTTTTCCTGTCACTTGGGACGGGTACTTTCCCGAGTAGTGTAGGGGAAGTATTCGGGAGACTCAAGACTCCAATGACCGGACACAGGTTTTACAAAAGGTCTGGTTTATTAACTGGTTATTCACTTCATTCCAATTACCAAATAATACCGCTTAATTCAATGGACCAGGTTAACTCTTTTCGCATGGTCCTTCTCGTTCGGCCGATGTTCCTCCGCCACTCCCGTCGGGCAGAGGGTCTGATGATGAGGAGTGCTCGTCCGTTCCGTCGGTCAGAGCTCCTGGTGACAAGTCCTCTCGACTCAACGTTTGCTCTCGTTTATATGGACAAACTGGACTTAATCCCCTGTCCGCTGAACGTTAATCCTTTCTCCGCTAATGCCCCGAGGTCATGCATGCACCAAGTCCTGGCATCAGCTCGCTCCCCTCCTGCTGTGAGTTCCATTTACCAAACGATAGGGGGGTGCTCCAGCCAGGGGCTGTGACCAGGTGGACAAGAGATTATCATGTTCGGGCACATTCCTGACACTCATTTACGAACTCGTCTTTCACAGAGTTTGCAGGTAAAATGTATCTGCTTCGTTACCAGTGTTAATTAATAAGTTACCCTGAGTTACACTTCCACAATTCCCTCATCTTTTTGTTTTTGTTTATATTAACCATTAATCTAAACATCAATATAAGTAAACAATCAATCACTACAAGTAAACATCATTACAAGTATAAGTAAATAATCAATCACTTTGGTAATCAAATTCCCTTGGGCATACACCGTCATCCTGCAAGAATCACAAAACATTTCGTTGGTCATTGACTCCTTCCATATCGTTCAATCTATTGCATTTGCATCACAAATATATTTTCAAAACAACACTTCACCATCACCAAGATACAACAATTTCACTTCATTTTCAAGTTTTGTAAAGCATCTGCACCATCTGGCAAAAACGTTTGCCTCCACACAAATGTTGACTTTGTTTGAAAGGAAGGGCTGATCACTTGTGTTTGAATCCTGGTATGAAACATTTTCTCCTAATGTCTTCATAGCTCCTGCACTACTTCGTGTAGGATTTCGCTGTTGTGGTAACATTGCGGAGTCATAGACTGACCCTGCTCTCCTTGTAGCATTCTTGCCACTTTTTGCTGTAAACCATAGTAATTCCTGAACAAGGCCTTCACCCAGTTGTAGTCGACTTGCCTCCTCCCTCATTGTGAGTGGGCAGCAAGTATTGGTGTGACGTTGATTGGCCAGCAAGATGTGGAACAGGGATGCCGGATGCATCCACAATGATGTTGGGACCATGGTGTTCAGGTCATTCATGGTCCTTACCAGGAGCAACCAGCAGAATCGTGCACAGCTGTTGTGACAAGGGCACAGCCGTTTTTTGCAGCTCCATGCTGGTTCCCCCCCGGACGTTGGTGAAGTAATAACATATGTCCCCGCATTTCACAGAGGTTGTAGGTAAAATGTCGTTGTCCTGCAACTTCTGATGTGGTGAATGTTCGAAGCCTTCGAACAAGAGTAAGTGATCGCCTTTCTTTCATATGTTGCAGTGTGATCCAGGCAAATGGTCACATAAATTTCCTTGGTGAAGGTAAGCATTCATCTCCAAGTTTCACGGGAGAATGTCTTCATCATTCTTTGAGAAAGAGGGTGTATGCCATGATTAACTTCATTTTTTAGCCACAAATTTTCTTTCTCGAACTTCTTCCCAATTCCGTTAGCAATCCCTCCAAAATGTGATCTCGTCTTATCCTTATGCTCAGTCACATCTGAATCTGCTTTCCGCACACACTGAATCAGATAGGGTACATCTTACCATGAAATCAGCATAATCATGTATATCTTCCGACAGTTTCACATTCAACAATTTGTTGTTTTTCCTTAACACAAAAGTTATATTCATTTATATGCGTCACACAAATAATATTCAATCAGGTATGTATTTTATTACTAAACTAAGAATAGCATCCACAATTGCTTTCAGGTTAATATAGTTCAAAAATTAACTCATGCAGGTATTTTAGCACTACTCTAAGAAAATAAATTGTATATGATTACAATCACAAACGGGAATACCTAATTCCCAACAACAATTTTCCCAAACCAACAAATTAAACATAATGTATTATTACCATAATTCCTCTCCACTTTTGCTTTTCCCTCTTTTTTTTTTTTTTTTTTTTTTTTTTTTTTAACAGTGTGTCACTCGTGGTGATATGAGTTCACTGATATTGTAATTGACACAACTCATAACATTGTTGTTATGCCATTATCTTAATTCTACTGTATTCATTTGCAACATCACTTGATTTAATCTTTTAATCTCAGTATTTATGTCGCCATAAAAGTCTTCCTTTTCTGGTTCCACATTTCTTTCCTCATTTGTCACTTCATGCGTTATCATCGTGTTGTTGGTTACCTTATTCAAACACACCGTCACTAAGGCTTTCAAGCAAGCCACCACTAAAACAATTGCCAATATAACTACTAAACCAACAAACAAATATTGGAGTATCTTAGCTACCACCCCTCCAAATGTGTTTCCCAACCATGCAAAGGCACCCCCTTTTATATAATCGTGGTATCATGCTCCCTCTTGTCTGATTGTATCGGCTATGTTATAAATTTCTTCTGACTCATCAGGTATGTACGTACAGCAATCTGTACCAATGACTGCACATGTACCTCCTTTTTCTGCTAACAGCATATCTAATGCCATACGATTTTGTAATGCCATCGTTCTTGTTGCTGCCAGCTCTCTTGTAAGTTTTTCCAATCCACTTGCTGTTTTATTTGCCAACTTCTCCATAGCCAATGCCATGTGCCTGAGTTCTCGCCCTGCCTTCCAGGTTCCATAAAATGGAAATATTACCATTCCAACCCATTCTCCCATACTAACAGTTCTTTTCTGCCTAGAATGCAGGATATGCGTTGGTGACTTTGTTAACAGGCGCATGTGTGGAAGCACAAACCCAAGAAAACATGATCCTGACCATGTCAGTGGGAGATACGCATACGCCTTGTGTCCACATATAAAATATGTATTATTATAGGTCCATGTCGTATCTGACATCCAAGTTCCTTCCCAATACAAAGATATCATCTTTAAGCTAGTGTCCTTTACTGGGACAAGCAATCTCATATAGCCCAACTCGTAACTATAATGGTGGCAGGTGGAGTTTCCCATCAACTTATTATTCTCTGTGGTTCGATGTCGGATGAAACATAGGAGCCCTTTTATTTGTTGTTGAATAGTTACGTAAGGGGGCATAACTTCATTGTCATATTTAGGCCTATAACTGTCTTCAAATTCCTCACATTGATATCCCCCTTTTTTTCCAACTAGCATCCCCTAGCATCATCGACATTGGTAAATCAGGTCGTATTGTTGCTACCAACCTGTGTGGGAAGCGACTACATAATTCATCCCAACCAAAAGGAACTGCCTCCAATGGTACTCCGTTCTCACTAGAATGCGGCATTTGTGTGCATATCCAACAATTACTTTCATTTGCTATATCAGCCCTTGTGTGGGCTAAATGTAAAAAAGTATTAATCCCGTGTAATCCATCGGGTTCTAAAGGTGTGTCCCTTTCTTCCATTAAACTTCTTTTTTGCTTATGTCGTCCCGCATAATCATATATCTGTATGTCGGCCACCAATGTTGCGTTTTGTTCTCTTATTACCCCGAAACAATGTATGCAACACAGAGTCCCCACTACAAGAGAACTCATTCCTAGGATGAATATCACCATTTTCAAGGAGTATCCGAAGTAGAAGTCTCTGTTTTCCCCTGATTTGTCGGCTTGTCTTGATAAGGTCTTTTCCTTTGTCCCACCTGTAGCCATCTGTAAAACATGTGAGCTACCCCTTGTATATGTTCACACCTCTAACATAATTATATGTCCATGACATTCAACATTATATACCAAACTTCCTAACCTTTGTAAGCTTCCTAACAGGTAAATAAAGAAAAAATCCCTTAATATGTAGCATAAATCAGATTATGTCTTACCCTGATCCCCCTATCTCCCGGGGTTGAACTCAATCCCCTGATCATGAGTGTAGTTGTGATACATTTTTTTTTTTTTTTTTTTTTTTTTACTCATGTTGTATTAATATCAGCAGGTAATTGTATGTCATGTAGGCAAATAAATGTCACTATCCCAAGTAGGAATATCACATGTTGAAAATGTAATGTTTATCATTTCGTTCCAAGATACCGCAACCAAAGGTTTTAACCAAAGCTCTACCAAACTATTTCCAATTTGAACAAAAAATGCCAGTGAAACAATGATTCGAAGAATTAACTTCAAGGGGTCAATAAATTTATTCTATAGCCAGATCTAATTTTCCCATCCAATAGTTTGCCTTGCCACAGTTTGCCTTGCCCTATGATGTCACATTGAAATTACCCTTTCAGTTCCCACCATAATTTATCCAAATTTGACTACACACCCATTTGCATGTCAGTCGACCACTGACCTATCAATCATGCGGAACACTAGTCCGAAATTCCCACCTGATCATCATGTGACCCTTGTCACTTGGTTTCAAAAATTTGCAAAGCAATTGTTCCAACTTTGTAAGTTTAAAATTGTGTGCCCAACATAAAAGATCCAATTTCGGCATGTGATCAATTAATTACTAATTTGCTTACAAGCAAAAGAAAAAATGAATAATTCTTGCTCCGAAAACTTTTCAGACCCAAGAATCATCGACAGTTATTCATGTTTGTCCAGTAATCGAATCTGTTGAGGCCAATCATCATTTGGGATTTGCAGCAATGAAGGCCTAATCATTGTCTGAGGTACCGGTACGCACTGGTACCCTTGATCTTGGTTTGCCCCATGACCTTGTCCTCCTGTTGACATACGGACATCTTCTTCTCCAATGTCCCATCTTTCCACACTCGAAACACCGGTTTCTGTCGTTTCCTGGTCTGTGCACCTGTGCATTTGTATTGCTGGGCTGCATCTCTACATCCCTGAGTTGCCACTGCAATCTCTCGTTGTCTCCTGAAACACGAAAAAATTCTCCGTACCGTCCTTTTTGGGGAGACAACTGGAAATCAGATGGGACAACTGTCACTTTCATTCCTAATTTCGAGGGCAGTTGTGCATTTGTCTCCTCCACTGTATCCTGTATCCTTTTTATTTTAAGTTCTAGATCCGTTATCCGTTCTTGCTGTTCCCGTTGTCTGGATTCACCATCCCAAAGATGGAATGCAAGCCAGTCTACCGTTAGATTCTGTCTCTTCCTGGCTTTCAATCTTTGTTCCAATCTTTCCAATCGACTTCGCTCAAATGTACCATCTCTTGGAAACTCCTCATCATGTCCCTTTGTCCACAAATACCAATTCTCGACCTGCCTTATAGCTTCGGGACCATAACGGTCGTACATATGATGTGTACAAGTACCTTTTTTTGGAATCTCTGGTTGTCCTTGTGTATTCTTGTAGGCTCCATTTCCCATTCTGCCTTTTATCAAAGTAGCGTTGGATGTGTTGTAGCTTGTTCCAGGTTCCTCTAAGGCTTCACTCGTACCTCCAGGAAGGATCTCTCCACCTGTTCACACGGTGATTTCCAGAGAGTCTCCCTCAGTTGTGGCTTTTGCACAATCCAATCTGACAGATCAGTATTTGCAGATGAGCCGGAGGGTCAGTATGAAATGGGTGAATCCTCAGGTGTCCGCTCTGTTGACGGGGAAATCACACAATGGTAACCGCACATATATATCTGTATATAAACTCACCACCTTGCTCAATTTTCCCAGGTTGTCTCCACATTGATAATATCTCGCAAAGATATCAAAGCTTCTTTCTTGAGACTGCATTTTCATCAATCAGACAATCAATATATTCAATTCAATTTATTCAGTTCAATTTATTCAGTTAAATTTATTCAATTAAATTCAATCAATTAGATTCAATCAATCAAGAATATCCAATCATATCATTCAACTTCTTCCATGATTGTCAAGAATATCCAATCATATCATTCAACTTCTTCCTGAGTGTGAAGAATATCTAATCATATCATTCAACCTCTTCCTGAGTGTGAAGAATATCCAATCATATCATTCAACTTCTTCCATAAGTTTGAAGAATATCCAATCATATCATTCAACCTCTTCCTGAGTGTGAAGAATATCCAATCATATCCTTCAACCTCTTCCATAAGTGTGAAGAATATCCAATCATATCATTCAACTTCTTCCATAAGTGTGAAGAATATCCAATCATATCATTCAACCTCTTCCTGAGTGTGAAGAATATCCAATCATATCATTCAACCTCTTCCTGAGTGTGAAGAATGTCCAATCATATCATTCAACTTCTTCCATAAGTATGAAGAATATCCAATTATATCATTCAACCTCTTCCTGAGTGTGAAGAATATCCAATCATATCCTTCAACCTCTTCCATAAGTGTGAAGAATATCCAATCATATCATTCAACCTCTTCCTGAGTGTGAAGAATATCTAATCATATCATTCAACCTCTTCCTGAGTGTGAAGAATATCCAATCATATCATTCAACTTCTTCCATAAGTGTGAAGAATATCCAATCATATCATTCAACTTCTTCCTGAGTGTGAAGAATATCCAATCATATCATTCAACTTCTTCCATAAGTGTGAAGAATATCCAATCATATCATTCAACCTCTTCCTGAGTGTGAAGAATATCCAATCATATCCTTCAACCTCTTCCATAAGTGTGAAGAATATCCAATCATATCATTCAACCTCTTCCTGAGTGTGAAGAATATCCAATCATATCATTCAACTTCTTCCTGAGTGTGAAGAATATCCAATCATATCATTCAACCTCTTCCTGAGTGTGAAGAATATCCAATCATATCATTCAACCTCTTCCTGAGTGTGAAGAATATCCAATCATATCATTCAACTTCTTCCTGAGTGTGAAGAATATAAAAAAACCCCGTATTTACAGATCGCTAGAGAAAAAAAAACACGAATAATAGATAAAACCGTGTGTAAGACCTCTCCCAAATTTTGTCCGCTCATTCACTTTTCCTGATTCGCATCAAGGATCTCCATCATCAGACAGCGTACTTAATTCCGCATTTTAATGAGAATTCAACAGGAATTTACGACTCAAAGGAAAAAGAACGAGCAGACCTTTTGCAGGACGATCGTTACAAAATCGTTACATATATTAAAGTATTTATAATGTCGACAAATCATAGCTTAATTCTTACAAAATTTGGTTCTTTGAATAAATCACAGCACCGGGAGAACCAGCTCCAAAAAATGGATCTTTGTGTTTATTCAGCACCCTAGTAATTGGTTCTTTGTGTACTAATTACACAGCACCCAGGCCCCGCTCATATGGATCTTTGTGCAGCGCTGCACAGCACCTGAGCAAAAGGGGTTTCATCTACATTTTCCTTATCCGGTGTACCATCCGTGATATTTGTTTGCTCATTCACTATTCCTGATTCGTCATCAAGGATCTCCATCATCACACAGCGTACTTAATTCCGCATTTTAATGAGAATTCAACAGGAATTTACGACTCAAAGGAAAAAGAACGAGCAGACATTTTGCAGGACGATAACTGGAATTAGTCGTGAAAATATATCCAAAATACACAAAAATACACACCCACACAAATAAACAACATTTATTCCGTTTAACAGAACAAACATTTCCTCTATCATGACATGCATGTCTTCAAAATTATATGACCAAGAGAAAAAGTAAAACTAATTAAAACTGCGGGCAGTGATAATCCGGGGACCATACCGCTCCATCCTGATTGGACGAGTGCGTGCTAGAGTCGTTAACAACGACAGTCCAGATCCGATTGTTCAAAATTTCAACTAAATCGATCGAAAAATGAACGCAGGGATGCATTTTAAAGGTGCAGTGGCACTAACTGAGTTGCCACGAATATGGCCACGAAATTGCCAATATGGCCATCACAAAATATTTTCCTTAATCAATTGGCTCATAGCATAACCAATCTGTAAGTATTTCATCCGAAGATGTATCTCTGAGGACTTTTAATTAAATAAGTCATTTATAAATCAACGAGTTAATTTATTAAATGATTAATCAATAATAGACGGGTCAATATAATGCCTGACCCCAAAAAAATTGCAAATTTTTGTTTTATGCTTATTTCTAGTAGTTTATGAAGTGGAAGACAACATATTAAAAGTTGGACAATTTTGACGCATGGGAAAGTCCCTCAGTGACGTCAGAAAACAAGATGGCTGCCGGCAGATAAAACGTAAAAAAATTGACTGATAATCATCAGACCACTAACAATTTAAAGTTAATTTTGCACCAATATTTGTATTATGATCGTTGCTGGTAGTTTATGCAGTGCTAATCCTGAGACCATTCGCAATTTAAAGTAAATATTTGCACAAATATATGTTCTTTGATTGTTTCTGCCAGTCGATGACATGGAAAGCAACATATAAAAAATTGGACAATTTTGACACATGTGGAAGTACCATATGCCTTCTAGTCTTAGATTCCAGTTTCATCGTCCTCCTCCTCCTCCTCTATGTCTGGTTCAACACTCATATTGTCACAGTTGCTGGCCTGGCAATGTCCACATGCACTGGTGCACTCTAATCCATGCTTCCTACATGAACACCTTAGTGTTTTGCACCCCCCTGAACAGTTGCAGTGAATCATCTGAAGTAGTATGTCTGGAGCAGGGCTTTTGTCTGTCATCACTGGAACAAGTTTTCCTCCTTCTACCTTCCATCCCCACTCCGTTGGCTCCATTCCACAACAAAGGCCCATCCATTCCATTACCTGGTAATAGGTCCGCAGAGAATGAAACTTGCAGGCAGCGGATGTGGGTGGCAGTCTTTCAGGAGTGACAAATGCCTTAGCCCTTGCAACCTTTTTGCAGAGAATGTTGTATCTGATCGATGCCAATGAGTCGTTCTGATTTGCTTCAAACAATGCCACCATTGCTCTGCAGCCTGCAGTTTCAATAACATCCTGACTCTGCTGTGGTTTACAGAACACCTTTGAGCTGTCTATCAGTTCCTTTTCTTTCTTGATGATTCTTTGAAACCCTGACTTCTTTCCAATCCCAAAGACACGAGACGTTGCGTCACAGCCAGTTAATGCATGAAGGAACAATATATCTCTGCAGGCTGCATTTCCAAGTATCTGCTGAAGGACTTTGATATTGTAGACATTTGATTTTGCCTTGTCAGAACGGAAATAGAGTTCAATGCAGTTTGTCTCCACCATATAGAAGAGCAGGAGGAGAAGGAGATCTGTATCTTCTCCAATGAGGGTTGTAGATCTGGAAGCCGCATTTGCGACGGCCGCTTTTGCAATCTCAACATCAGCATCTCCCTCTGCTTGGATCACCTCACAGCCTTCCTTGTGCAACATCTCTATAATCAACAGTATCATTGCCTGCTTGTTTGACTCATTCGACAGAAAGTCCTCCTTTTTCCCAACAAATTTTGTTGACTCCGTAATGTTAACCTTGGTGGCATTCTTGTTTCTATTCCGACGTTGATGAGAACAGTCCTTTGTGCTTGGCCCAGCCTCATAACCATCAAACACAACAGTAGCTTTGCCATAGTGTCGTACTGTAAATGAGGCATATTCATCTGCAATGGAACTGTAGGTGAATCCCTCTGTCCACTTTAAGCGGTGAATAAGTGATCCCCCGTCAAGAACATAGTGATCTGTTCCTGGAACTGTCTGGTTGACAGCATTGTCAGATTTGGTTGTAGCATAATTCCTTATTGCCTCCGCCAACTGTGGTTTATCTGGCTGGCGCAGGATGTTTTTTGCCTCAAAAAGAGACATTGGGTATGGGCAGAGTTCATATTTCATCACTTCACCTATCTGGAGATCTCCCGTCTGTGACACCACTAAGAACCTCTGGAATAGTAACGCTGGATCTATTGTGCGGTCCTCAGCAACTTTGACTGCCCTGCTGAATGCAAGTGTCTTGGCTTTAGAACTCCTTTTGTGTGAATAGGAGTAAGCTGGGTGATCATCCATCTTCTTGACAATGTCACTACCTACTTTGAATAGGTCATGAACATTGACATCCTCATTTGCAGTAACCCCTGTGATGATATTGCGCAATGACTTGTCATCAGAAAATGGTGTGAAGCTGTCCAGTTTTTCGGCAACTTTGCCACGATCAGCTTCATCTCGACTCACCCTGGATGTTGTCAACTCCTTATGTTGTTCACTTGTTGAGTAGCTACTCGAGGTCAGTTCTTGCATAGCAAGGTTGTAGGAGGACGATATGGTTGAAGACAGAGTCCAAACTGCTCTCTGGTGCTCTGACATCCCACTTCCTCGAGTCAGCCCCCCTTGGCTTTTCAGTGAGCGCATTAATGTCTGTTCTATCACAAGATCAGAGCCTAGGCCAGCCCAGTATTGGTCACTGCGCCGGATTACATGATAACCAGATTGGAACTTCTGATGAACCTCAGGGTTGTCATCCTCTAACGCAAGCATCTTCTCGAGATAGAGTCGAGCTGACTTCAGGTAATTGGGATGGCCAGCAGCTGCAAATATCGTTTTAACAAATGCGTCAGTCTTCACGTAGCCAAAACTGGCTGTTTCTGCATGGCCTCGCTTTGGGCCCTCTTCCTTAACTTCAGTGCCGCAGAAAAGGCAATGTGTTTTACTGTCATATGGTCCCAGGGAAATGCGAGCACTCCTCTTGACTGATGGACCTGATTCCGCATGATCCTTCTTGGTTAAAGCAATGTCCTTTTTGTTTATGTGATTCACTCGGCATGATTTGTGAACACTGGTACCAGCTAGAATTCTGATGTCAACACCCCTTTCGGCACTTGCACGGTTGATGCCTTCTGCTCCTTTCTCACGAACTGATACTGTTTCCTCACAGTCCAATCCCCTTTGGCATAAAGGGCAGGTCTCTTTACCATATAAAGAGTTCATTTTCTATCTCTGAAAATACAAAAATGAGATCTTTTAGAAGCATGCAGTCAATTTACATTGGCCATATACATTGAATGCCATCAGAGCATTCTCCGCCCCTGAAACTGAGATATTTATGTAAGATATATATTAGGAGGAAACATACTATGGAATAATCTGCATAGTGGTCATCCCATTGCTTTCTGCATCTGAAATGAATTATATACAAGGGCTCTGTTGCTTAGTCACAAGGTGCACCAGGAAAAGATATGTATAGTCCAGAAGAAAAACATACTGATAGAACCCCCCCCCCCCCCCTTCCCCCAATCAACTGGTCCCATTCCTATTAAATAAATATGCATCCCCACAACTCTAGAACCTGGAAAATAAATACCATCATACACTACAGTTGTAGGAGTACAAAATACATGTAGAATATATGGGGCAATTGTATGCATAGGCCTACCTGTCTTTTTGCTACTGCCTTGGCCTTGGTTGTATTGTACTGTATCTCCTTGGTTGTATTGTATTGTATCTCCAATGTTTACCATACAACGTTGTCCAATTGAGTCCTAATTAGGTGTAATTAACTCATTCATGTGGAGTTGTTACTCAGTCAAGCTGCACAACTACCAGTGAGGAATTAGGTCATTAGCCTACATGCTGGGAGGTCATATTGTTAAAGACATGTGTCAGGTAGCAGATGTAAACATTGTTAAAGACACGAAACAAGTGTTATAAAATGTTGCCTTTGCAGCTGGTCTCAGTGGAACAAATTAATTTATATAAACAAAAAGAAACAAAAATAAAAAAACCAAAGACGTTTTCGACGTAGTGAATCGTGCATGGTTTTGTGACATTTTTATCATGTCAAAAATTTTTACTTTCCCATGGTCCATTTATGTCCAACTTTTGATATGTTCCTAAGTAAGTCTTAAAATATAAGGAAATGCAATAAAACTAAAATTTGCAATTGTTTTGGGGTACGGCTGTTCTGGTTGTATATTGACCCGTCTATAAATCAATATTTTCCTTGACAGCCACATCACTTGGTCAGTGTCATGTCCAAATATCAGCTTCCTTACTCAAAAGGTGCCTGAGTTAATGTAATGTAATTACTGTAATAAGATTACTGCAATTACTGTAATGATTACTGTAATTACTGTAATTACCGGAACTGTAATTACTGTAATTACCTCAGGTAATTACTGTAATGTAATTACTGCAATTTAATAAGAAATGTAATTAATTAAATAAGTACTTCATTAATCGCTCATAATTAAATAACTCGTGAATTCTTATCCGATTTACTTAACATTTGAGTGTCCCCAAAACGTTGGAGCAAAACGTTGCAACAACGAAAGTGAAACGTTGTAGCGACGTTGTGGAAACGTTAGCAAAACTCAACATTTGAATGTTCCCAAAACGTTGGAGCAAAACGTTGCAACAACGAAAGTGAAACGTTGTAGCGACATTGTGGAAACGTTAGCACAACCCAACATTTGAATGTTCCCAAAACGTTGGAGCAAAACGTTGCAACAACGAAAGTGAAACGTTGTAGCGACGTTGTGGAAACGTCAGCAAAACCCAACATTTAAATGTTCACAAAACGTTGGAGCAAAACGTTGCAACAACGAAAGTGAAACGTTGTGGCGACGTTGTGGAAACGTCAGCAAAACCCAACATTTAAATGTTCACAAAACGTTGGAGCAAAACGTTGCAACAACGAAAGTGAAACGTTGTGGCGACGTTGTGGAAACGTCAGCAAAACCCAACATTTAAATGTTCACAAAACGTTGGAGCAAAACGTTGCAACAACGAAAGTGAAATGTTGTGGCGACGTTGTGGAAACGTCAGCAAAACCCAACATTTAAATGTTCACAAAACGTTGGAGCAAAACGTTGCAACAACGAAAGTGAAACGTTGTGGCGACGTTGTGGAAACGTCAGCAAAACCCAACATTTAAATGTTCACAAAACGTTGGAGCAAAACGTTGCAACAACGAAAGTGAAACGTTGTGGCGACGTTGTGGAAACGTCAGCAAAACCCAACATTTAAATGTTCACAAAACGTTGGAGCAAAACGTTGCAACAACAAATGATCACAAGTAATTATCACATTGCAATGACCTCTAAACATTCCTAAACCAATATCCCATTAAAATCCCATTAAAATCCCATTAAAATCCCATATCTTGTCACCCTTTGCATTGTTGAAAGCAATTAATTCCATAACTCAATATTACCTCAATTTATATATACTAGGGCGTGCCCGCACGTACGTGCTTGCCCGTACGTGCTTGCAAAAAAACATGCGTGCGAACAACAACAACAACAAAACTTTGAAACCACGTGGCAGTAACGACCACAGAACCCCCCCCCCTCTATTTACATGAAATGGTTTGGTCCATTCGCAAAGCCAAAGCGAACGACCACAGAACCCCCCCCCCCCCCTCTATTTACATGAAATGGTTTGGTCCATTCGCAAAGCCAAAGCGAACGACCACAGAACCCCCCCCCCCCTCTATTTACATGAAATGGTTTGGTCCATTCGCAAAGCCAAAGCGAACGGCCACAGAACCCCCCCCCCCCTCTATTTACATGAAATGGTTTGGTCCATTCGCAAAGCCAAAGCGAACGACCACAGAACCCCCCCCCCTCTATTTACATGAAATGGTTTGGTCCATTCGCAAAGCCAAAGCGAACGACCACAGAACCCCCCCCCCCCCCTCTATTTACATGAAATGGTTCTTTTTAGGATCATGTTGCATCGAGCATTATTTTCCAAAACAGTGTGAACATTAAACCACACCAAAACCTCTGACATCCCACCATTAACACCTATTGTAAGCGTGCCGAATCAGTAAGCATCACCCCTCCTATGAGCCTCGACCAGAGGGTGGTTGTTACTCACAAACACTCGTCGCTAGCTGTTCCATTGTCTGCCGATTCCCACTCTGCTGCCGATTTCCACTAGCTGTTTTATTTCTCTGAGCTCATGAAAGTGGTGACAATGGGTGGTCTGCCATTGCTCTTCCACAAAAGAGTCGTTCCAAAGATATAAGCCGTTTTGTCGCAATACCATAAATTGGAATGAGGTAAAAATATATATATATAAATATAATTCCATTTCCCGGTTCCCTGTCGCACGCCGAGCAAGTCGCGTGCTTTGAACAAGTGCAAAAAAAAAAACTACTTTACACGTGTACGGGTGTGTAAACGAGTGTACCGGCCTTACACATCTTGGAAGCAAATGGTCGCATGGTGCACGCATGCTCCGTTTGCTCCCAGGTCACAGTAAGGCCTTTAATGACCAGCGCCGACCTTGTGCATTTTATTTAGACAGCGCAAAAAATACGTATTTACAGAAATCATTTAGGAAAACACGAATAATAGCTACAGTCGTTTATCGAAGTACCATTTGTGATGGGTCACGCCACCTATCGCGGCATCGGTGCGCACGGAACCCCCAGAACCACCTTCTCCCCCATGTATGTACAAAACTATTTCCAAGTTCGTAAATCATATTGGACAAAAACAAGCCACACTCACCTTTTAAAGACTTGTTTGTACAATTGATGTCAGCGGTGCCTCCAAATTGTAGGGGAAGTATTCGGGAGACTCAAGACTCCAATGACCGGACACAGGTTTTACAAAAGGTCTGGTTTATTAACTGGTTATTCACTTCATTCCAATTACCAAATAATACCGCTTAATTCAATGGACCAGGTTAACTCTTTTCGCATGGTCCTTCTCGTTCGGCCGATGTTCCTCCGCCACTCCCGTCGGGCAGAGGGTCTGATGATGAGGAGTGCTCGTCCGTTCCGTCGGTCAGAGCTCCTGGTGACAAGTCCTCTCGACTCAACGTTTGCTCTCGTTTATATGGACAAACTGGACTTAATCCCCTGTCCGCTGAACGTTAATCCTTTCTCCGCTAATGCCCCGAGGTCATGCATGCACCAAGTCCTGGCATCAGCTCGCTCCCCTCCTGCTGTGAGTTCCGTTTACCAAACGATAGGGGGGTGCTCCAGCCAGGGGCTGTGACCAGGTGGACAAGAGATTATCATGTTCGGGCACATTCCTGACACTCATTTACGAACTCGTCTTTCACAGAGTTTGCAGGTAAAATGTATCTGCTTCGTTACCAGTGTTAATTAATAAGTTACCCTGAGTTACACTTCCACAGTAGCATGATATCTCAAAAAGTTGTGGACGAATTCGGAAGAAACTTGGTGGATTGGTTGTGTGGGTGACAAGGAAGAGTTGATTCAGTTTTGGTGAAGATTCGAATCTGGATCCGGATCAGAGAATTTTTAACCCTTAGATGCAGGCGTCAAAAATCTTACATAAACGCAGCCATTGGGCCTCGGAGGCCCGACGGATGTATTGGTGTAATGATTTTATCATTTTTTTAAAATAGATTTTTTTTCTTTCTTATCCTTTTTCAATCCAAGTCAATTTTCATAGATGTGTATTTGCTCAGGGAATGTGAATTATTGATCCTATTGTTTGGAAGAATCACATTCAAGTAATGAGTCTTTAATTTTTTTGCAAAAAAAAATTTTTTCTTAGTTTTTCAACTTTGTTTTCTTTAAAAAGTTGAGGCTCATGGAGGAGTATTTGCTCAAAAATATGATTCACTGATCCTTTTCTTTCGAATGTACAGTATATGACCACAACTGTCAAAAATCCTGCACCAATGCAGTCCTGAGAGGCCCAGGCATTTTATTTACTCATTATGATTATGTGTAATGTGTAATTTGTAATGGCTCATGGGTAATGTGTTATGGGTAATGTGTAATGTGTTATGAATGAAGGTTTTACCTCAAATCTGAATGAAATATTTACTCCCGCCAGGGAGTAATGCATTCGATTGTGTCCGTCCGTGTGTGTGTGTGTGTGTGTGTGTGTGTGTGTGTGTGTGTGTGTATGTATGTGTGTTCGTATGTTCGTGTGTTCGTGTGGTTGTTAACAAGATATCTGGAAAAGTTCTGAACGGATTTGGATGAAAGTTGGTGGAATGATTGCCCTTGGGATAAGGAAGAATTAATTAGTTTTTGGTGAAGCTCAGGATATTATTCCGGATCCAGGAATTTTTTGGTGGAATTTTTTGGGGAATTTTTTTTCTTCTGTTTTACTGCATTAAAGCTTTTATTCTTATTCTTAAATGATGTTTTTCTCCTCTAATTCCGAGATATATCAAAATTAATTCTCTGACAGTTAGGGCCGACTTTCTTTTTCATTTATTGTTTTGGGGAGAGGGGATGTTAAACAAAATGTATTATTCCAACTTGACCCACGGTGGGAGTGTGCGCTCTATTGAGTGGCGTTCTAGTTATATATTTATTCCATCGAATTATTTATATCCAAGTTATAGGAGCATACAAGAAGGCTCATGCAAAGCCAAAAAAATTATATAACACGGATATAACACAAGAAAAATTATGAAGCACCTCTAATGCCCCAGGCCTGCATTAGTGTTATGAATGAAGAATGAAGCTTTTCCCACAAACCTGAATTAAATTTTTCATATTTTTGTCACTGAATTATTTGTAACCAAGTTATCAGAGCATATAATGAGGCTCATATCAAGAAAATATTGATAAAACATAGTAGTAGAACAACATGTATGCGGGCCTCAAATGCCCCAGGCCTGCATTCGTGTCGGATTTTCAGGTTATAAGTGAAGAATGAAGATTTTCTCACGAGCCTGAATGATTTATTTATTTATTTATGTCACTGAATTTTTTATAACAACATCAAAGTCGGTGAAAATGTGGCCCATTCCAAAAAAAAATTATCCAACAAAACCTTGTGGGCCTCGGAGGCCCAATCACTGAATCCAAGGGTTAAAGTGATTCTTCAGCATTGAGAGATAGGGCTGCTACAGATATAGCACGATATCTCACAAAAGTTGTGAATCACTGATGACAAAACTTGGTGGATGAGTTGGTTAAGTGACAAGAACAAGCCAAAAAGATTTCGGTTCAGGTCCGAATCATGATCTGGCCTATCGGTGGGATACAACACGTGAATTATTCAGCTTGGTGGAGGTATGCTCTCTGCCGAATGTTATTCTGGTTAGAACTGCAGTTATTCTCGAATATACTTCCTGGCACTTTAAGTCTATTTTAGAATCACGATTCAGGTATGGAAGGATTGGCAAAACGTCGACAGATCCGCATACACGATAAATAGATAGTGTTTAATTAATTTTACACTGTAGTATACAACCCTTACATAAACCATGATCCATGTTTCAATAACCATCATCAATCACTTCAATCCACATTACCCAGAGTGCCATACATGTGGGAACCATAGCGAGGATACAGATATTGTCTTTTTCCATGATCAATGGTTGGAGCCTGGTGGGGGGGGGGGGGGGGGGGGGATGGATGGATGGATGAGGAGGGTGGATGAGTGTAAGGTGTGATGGATAATCTCGAAGGAGGGATGGATGGATCTCTCAAAGGAATCATTTTGTTGGATTCTGAATCCAATGAAAGGTGACTGGGATAAACCTACGATGAGGAGCAATGCGCATAATCACCTCCAACTGTCCATGGCGCTATAATTATATGCATGTGCATAGTTTCAATTGGATGTTGAAGATATGGGCGGGGTTTCACAGGCGAATCAGTTGTTTACACACGCACAACTAAAGAGATCTAAATCTCTCTTCATAAATTGCTGTTTCGACATGTGTTTTGCTGTGCGCGTACAAAGATGTTTTTTCTCAGCATTTAAGGGTTAATATTCCATTTCCTTGTGTTGAAGGCAAACTTTTGACAGAGACAAGTGCGAATGTAATCATCTTGTACTCAAATGAACAAGACGCATTACCTTTGGTTGAGGAGATTCTGTTACAAAACCTGACAGGTAAAACATGGATAGCAACATCTGAATGGATTAATTCAAAACGTTACTCTTCATCGAAGTATGCACATATACTACAAGGCACCATGGGGTTTATACAAATATTCGGAGAAATTCCTGGATTTTATGAATTCCTGGTGAAAGTGAAGCCTCAAAACCAATGGTCTTTCATGGATACTATTCACCTCAAGGAAAGCAAGGTAAAGAACACCTTACAATTATTTACTAACCAAAGATTTTATTTGGAGGATAAACCAGGCCCACTGTACAAATTGCAAATCCATGAAGAGTATCGTTCAATAAAACAATTATATTAAATGTGTAATGATACTCAGAGATTACAATATTCAATAGTTTTCATGTGAAATGGTTGAGGACATGCTCAACATCTGTTTTTTACAACTACAATGGCCGCCAGTCACCCATATTTGATCGAATCACGAAACAGATTGATGTGCATATGCATACCATCAGCATTGTCTTTTTGCCAAGATTGAACAAAATGGGTCCATACGAGTCCGAGATATGGCGGCTTGATGAACGGACACGTGGAAGGACCGACAAGACCCAATCCATAAGCCGCCAATTCAGACTAAGTCCAATGGTGGCTAGCTAGAGTTAATAGAACACAATACCCCTCACAATGTGACACACTCATGGGGAACAAACCTCTTACGACAGTTTGCAAGGAAAACGTTCCAAACATCTCTAAAGGCTGCCATGTGGTCTGTTTTCAGACGAAAGTCTCTTGTCCTCTTGTCGTCAAACCTCAAAAAACGGCGAATTTCCTCAAATCATTTCAAGGACATTGTGGTGTGATACGTTGGGTTCAACGAGCTATTCCTAAAGAGCTCCCATAGGGAAACATCCTAGTTTTTTTCATATCCTGCGAAAAGGGAAAGGCTCAAAAAAGCCAGAAGCTCCTTTTTGGAGATATCATGGAAAACCTTGCGATGGATTGCTGATGTTCTCCGCCCTTCGAGGTTTGAACACTTGCAAATCTCTTCAAGCATGTTGTCAGTAACAAAGAGATCCCAGACATCCTTGCGTGACATTGCATAGTTTCCTGGTGCAGGACCTGGTTGTTTCTTCATTCTGTTTTATGCTCAGTGTTTTCCTCTGAGGTGGAGCGTTTTCGCTCCAGGAATGTATGTCCCATTTCTATTGGTTTGAATGCTTCCTTCGGTGTTGTCTCCACTGTCCTATTCAGTGTCATCACCACTGTCCTCACTACCAGAGTATTCCGGCAACTGAACTACTTCAGAAGCTGATGTTGCTTGCCGAAGTGGCAGCAGAGGAGGACGCGCGATATCTGTCCAAGTTTGGTAGTCTGGGTCTGAATCTGGTTCAGAACATTACAATTCATCGGCAGTGTTGGGGATCTCTTCTGCCTCCAACAGCTCCAGCACCTGCTCCACACTGAGGCACTGTTTCGACATTGTACAATACTAAAATAAAAAATAAAATGTAAGGAGCCTGCATTCCCGAATTTCGAAAGTACACGAAAAGCAATGTGCATTTAAAGTAAAAACACGTAAAGTAATGTACACGTAGAGAAAACACGTAATGTAAATCACACGAGGAGAAAACATGTACAGTAAATCACACAAGGAGAAAACACCGACGCTCAGAAATCATAAGAATAAAATTAAGCTTACCTTTGTTCAAAGGAATTGAAGTTCTATGAATCGAAGAGTCAAGGTGGCAAAACAACCAACGCGAAGTCAAGAAAAACTCACAAAGCACAAGATAACTGGAAGCTGCACTGACGAGAAGACATCACAAGATGACTCATGAACAGGATTGAGTGTGTGTTTACAACATTCACGGGAACGAGTATTATTGTCATGCAAATGAGGGAGACGAAAATAACGCCGATAACGAACCGGGCCTTGGAGGTCTGTAGGCTGTGAATCAGGGGTAGTGTTATGAAATCAACTTTTTTGTTGAAACCAAACGAATTTTTTTTTTTTACAAACAACACAGGAATATGTGTCACCACTTTATAGGAGCTTCCAGGAAAGGTCATGCAAATCAACGTTTTCAGAATAAAGTCATTCCAAAAAAAAGCTGCAGGGCCTCCCAGGCCCATAGAGTGCATTGTAGGGTTGATGTGAAGAAAGTAATAAAATATTGCTTGTTGATGTTGTTTGATCAAATTTAATGAAAAAGAACAAATTTTTGTTATTTGTAGAACATTTCTAAATTATAGTGGATAAAACATCACGAACCATTCTTTCTTATTCCTTCAAAAAGACAAATGGAATTTATTTTGGTGACAAAAATGACAATATTGTGAAAAATGAAAAACTACAAAGAGAAGAAACCCCACTTTTTCAGAATGAGAAATCATTGAATGATTATACTGTTGAATTGTGGGAAGATGTATTCAAATGCGCCTGGGATGGAGAAAAAATTGAACTTCCGCTTTGTTCAGGCCAAGAATCACTGGAAAAAGTTCACTCGCAATTTACAGATGTTTCTAATTTGTTCATTTCATCCTACACTTACCAGGCTGTTTATGTTGTAGTGTACGCTTTGATGAACATCCAGTCGTGTACATCCCAAAACAGTCCATTTCAAAATGGATCATGTGCCAGTATATATGATTTTCAACCGTGGCAAGTAAGGAAAAATGTTGGTTTAAAAAAAATACCATTATTTTGCAAATTAGTTGGTTAGAATATCTGATATTTTCACTAAACATTAACATTTATTTAATCAACAAATTGGAATCTTCCCACTCAACTATTGCTTTAATTCGTTACTCCTTGATTAATTATCAGCTGTTGTTGTATCTTCGGAATGTGCGATGGAAATCAACTACGGGTGCTACAATGTTTTTTGATGAATTTGGAGACCCACCTGCCCCACATGTGCTCATAATATGGGAAAGAGATGCAAATGGAAGAATAATTTTCAAAAATATCGGACATTTTGATTCTGATGCCTCACCTGACAAAAAGTTATCCGTGAATATTGGTGGATTTTACTGGATTGGTGGGACGACAAAGGTAAATTTACTTCTGAATTCAATAATACCAATTATCTGTGAAGTGTAACCTGAATGTAGTTGTTGTTGTTGTTGTTGTTGTTGTTGTTGTATAGTCCCAGACAGTTCTCTCAAACAAGATTGTAAGCTTGTGGCACAGAGTGTGGTGGCCGATCGATCTTCCAGGAGGGACCCAGAAATCCCCCACATCTAGGATGGTGTGACCCCACCTTCACAAAGTCAGGGCCACGACAGAGTTCGAGAGAGTGAGAGAGAGAGAGAGAGAGAGAGAGAGAGAGAGAGAGAGAGAGAGAGAGAGAGAGAGAGAGAGAGAGAGAGAGAGAAAGAAAGACAGAGAGAGAAAGAAAGGAAGAGAAAGAATGAAAGAGAGAGAGTGAGGCAAGAGGGAAAGGGCTGGTCCATGTGGACTGATCGGCACTCAGATTGTGACCGCGCTGCTCTGACGAATCTGTGCAGCAGGGAATAATGGGGAGGATTTGGTCCCCGACTTGCATCCCCGATAGTTGTCCTGAATGGAGTTAGAGGGGTTGATGGTTGAGGAATTGACGTGTTGCTGTCTTTGTCAAAGCATTACTTTGGTGTTTGCCATGAATTGGTGAAGTGTATAATGATTCAATCACAAAAATCGGATGGAATATCTTTTGGCCAACCCAGTTGGAGGAGAGTGAAGACCTCTGCTTGTTCTTTTAACTCTCATTACAGGAGTGAGGCTTATGGAAGATCACGGTCAAACTGACAGTGTGACCAACATCAAGGGAATGAATGAACAAGAAAAGAGGAGACGGAGGAGGGAAAAACTGAAATCATAAAGTTAAATAGTTGTTAGGAAAGGTTAATGGAGGTAATAAAGATCATGGGTGTTAATTGGAGCTGAAAATAAGTGGTGGTGTATTGCTTACTTTAAGTCGTGGAAGGAAGGGTGAGACAGAACAGCGACAGAGAAGAAGGTGATTCCATGGAAGGGCGAATGAGGAATAAAACTGTTGGCTTGTGCAGTCAGCCTGGATTTTAGAAGTTGAACCAGAGGGCGGGGGAGGTTAATGGAAAAAGGCATGCATTCTGGGATTGCTAGGGATTATCGGGGTACTGAAAGAGCAGAGTGAAGAATGTTGGAAAATCCACGGTAGAAATCAGAGATGGTAGAAATCAGAGACGTGACTTTAATGTGAGGGCAAAAGACTTTGTTCTTTGGCCTCACCATAAAAAATATATAAATATATATTTTTGGGTCTGTCTCTTTGGCCTGACCATGTGACATCCAATAACTTTGAGATCTGGGATGGCAGCCCACCATGGAGAGCTTTCCTCCATTGAGCTATGGACAAAGGCTTTGTACACTTTCAGTAGTTCTGATTTTCTAAGAGAAAAGTTGGATCGATGGAGGAGTCTCAGGCTGCAGCAGGCTTTGGAAGCCAGCTTTGCTATGTTATCGACCAAGGAAAGGTCATGTCTGGTCGTGACGCCTCGAGGTTCAAGAGACTGAACCTCTTCCATTGGATGACCAAGGAAATAGGTGTGTTTGTTTGACAATCTTTCTGAAGCGGTTTAGTGAGTCGGTGAGATTTTCAATAATTGTAGGACATGTTCATGTTCAAGATCAGGAAAGAAAAAAAAAGAGAGAGAGAGAGAGACACACAGACACAGACACAGACACAGACACACACAGACACACACAGACACACGTGCCTTCTGTCTGCTTAGCTGAGGGATGTGGTACTGTACGGCAAAAAGTGGGGGATAAAGGAAGGGAACATTTTCCAGACCATTGGAGAGACCATTATTGTAGATGAGTAACAACACCAGGCACAAACCTGTTTCTTTGAGAACTCCAGCCTCTTCTGGGACAGGGGAGGAGTCTAGGAGAGGGTTCCATTGATAACAACACGTCAACAGCTTGAGTGGGGAAAGTAAGAAATCCAGGAATGAAGGCCTTCTATGCCACAGGCATAGAGCTTCACAGGCAAAGTAGGATTCCACACTGTGTCAAAGGACCGAAATATTCGGGTGACATTGACCTAACCTCTTGTCTGGGATGGAGGGCCTCCAATCATTCTTCCAACCATTGCTGGGAGTAAAAATACCCTTTACAGGGTCATATATACACCCTTCTATTCTATTCTTCTTTCACGAGAACAAATTTATTTTCGTCTACATTCAGATTTACAAACTTGTGCCAAAGTGCGTGCAATTGTTCATGAGAGTTTTAAAAAATGCTGCACACACATGTAAATGATTGTTACCATAAACATGCTAAACATTGCAATTTTCTCGTCAATAACTACGACTTCCTTGTTGTGAACAAATAAATCATGATGAGGGGAATTGCCTTTTCGCATTAGCAAAGATACAAAAACAAAAATCAGTTTTCCATACATGTATGTATCGTGCACACATAACAGTGCCTTGTCTTGAGTATTATACATTTGCACTATGGGCAAACAATTGTCTCTCACTGCCCACTTTTGTCTTAACTTTGCTCCATGCCTTCAATATTTGTCTTGTGTCAACGGGCCAGCATCTGTATTTATTTTACATTGGTTAGTGATGTTACAGCTTCGTTAGTAACGTTACATAGTTAGAGACATTACATGTTTTGACAGCTTCTGCACACCACATGTTACAATGTTCATGATTCTAATTTCCTTTTTTTGAATGGAGGATTGTACAGAAAAGGAAAATAGCCAATTTTTACTGAAAAAATACAATGCCTATTTTAAGGTCATGCCCACCTTTTCATGGAATTGCCCAAAACATCCAGAGAACTGAAAGATAAATATTTTGCAGGTTCCACAGTCGGTGTGCAATGAGCCATGTGTGACTGGAACACGGCAGGTTTCACGTAAAGGGGAGCCATTCTGCTGCTTTGACTGCATCTCATGCACGAACCGTGAATATTCCAATGGAACAGGTTTGTTTTCAATAAATGATATTCCTCTACAATGGAAATGAAATTGAAAAATTTAAATTCAATCAACAATAATATTTTTAGGGGTTTGCCGGTTGCGTCACAAGGGGCTTCTCGAACCGGCTTTCCGACCTTTGAACATGAAGCCAACTATCTGTAGATAACTCTGTGGCACGACAGGTTACTAAGCAGCCACGGACGCCATCTCAGAGAATTAATTTTGGTAGGGTCCTCACATCCAATTCCCATGTTACCTACCCAGCAAATTGATCTTCCTAGATAGGGTACCTTGTTCTCGACGCACCACTTCTATTAATCAAGAATGGACGAACGATACTGGAAGTGGGACGTTGGCTCGTCTCAAACCATAACAAAACAGCAGGGCAAAACTGTCTTCTCCTATATGTTTGCATGTATATATATATATATATATATATATATATATATATATATATATATATATATATATATATATATATATATATATATATATACACATCGTAGATGTTACTAATATATATGCAATGTCTAACCGATGAAGAAGAAGTCGAAGATGAAATGGTCGAAGAAGAAATGGTCGAAGAAGAAATGCGGGCAAGGGGGTTAACAAGGAGAGATGCAGAAAATAGGGCAAAATGGAGAAGATTGTCATGGGGACCGCAAGGCTAACCTCCGCTCTAGCATGGAAAATTGCCTTAAAATGCATGTTGTTGTTGTTGTTGTCTAACCGATGGGGAAGGAGACACATGGGCAGGTTGGAAGTGATTGTTCGTGTTAACAGACATGTATACAAGCAATGCAATGACACAAAATAAAGTCACCCTTTGCACAGAAGGCCCTTCGACAGTCAAATTATCCTGAAACTACAGACATCGGTGCCTCAGTCACTCCTGGAAATTAGACAAGTAAGAAGGATAGCCAGAGAGAAGAAGAAGGTGGAACTTGTTACACTCCTCGAGTATAGTTTTGCACTATGCCCCACCTCTTGCCCCAAGCCCCATCACCCACCCCACACCCTACTGTGTGTGTTTGCTCTGATTCCCTGGCCACGCCATTTGACCCACAGGGCTCAAACCTGCCATGAAGACTGTTCACTCCCCCATGGAGGTTTTGCACGACAAACGTCCCCCAAACCTCCACACATTCCCCCACTTTCCCCTCCGTAACACACTCTCTGCACCGCCTCCCTCACCCACCTAAATCACTCCAGAGTAAATGTAATGTAAATGCAAAGGTAAATCTATGAAGAAGAAATAAATATATGGAGACAAGCAGAAAAATTCGATGTTTTCATATCATTCAGCCTTGAATAACCCTGCATTTATTTCCTGGATGTACGAAACAATGCGTGTGAAATTGTTGATGCCAACGGTGTAATCGACACTGGCCTCACAGCCACATTCAGGAATCTACATAGACTAGCACAAAAGCCCATTATAATGACGGGTGCCCATTCTATATTTTCACATCATTCAGCTCTGAATAACCCTGCATTTATTTCCCGGACGTATCGAACAATATGAACAATTATGTTTTTGGGTTATCCGTCCGGGCTAAACCTCGTTTTTCTCAGCAATCCTACGTCCGAGTGAGACTAAACTTTCAGGGCAGGAGTGACACACATGCAGAATGGTTTTTTGATAATTGTGACGTCATAGGTCATGTGATATGGCAGCCATCTTGAATTAAAAGCAAATATCTCACCGTTCTCACCAGGAAAAGCCAGGAAACAATATCTCACCGTTCTCAAGACCGAACTCTCTTATCTGTCTCCCTCTTCCAAATCCTGGTGGCGTCTGGTCAAATCTGTTTCTGGTGTTTGTTCCCCCTCCATCCCCTCCCTCACCTCAAACGGTTTAACGTCTGACTCCGCACGTGAAAAAGCTGAATGCCTCAACTCTGTGTTTGCCTCTAAATCTTGTGTCCCAAACCCATCCCTCTCTGTACCCACTTGTACCCAGTCGTACCCAGCTGCTCCTGGACTCTGTGTCCTTTCCTCCTGAAAAGGTGGAAAAGTTTCTGTCAACCCTCGACTCTGATTCTGCAACTGGTCCTGACGGCATCAGCCCACGGGTCCTAAAATCATGTTCTTCTGCTCTTTCACTCCCTCTTTCTGTTCTCTTCACCCTCTCTTTTGCTCAAGGTCATCTGCCATCTGCTTGGAAATCAGCCAACATCACCGCTTTGCACAAAAAAGGTGCAAAAACAGATCCCAGCAACTACAGACCAATCAGCCTTCTCCCAATTATCAGCAAAGTCATGGAATCCATCATTGCTTCAGATATTAAATCTTTCCTCTTCTCCAATGGCTTGATCTCTGATCATCAATTTGGTTTCAGACCTGGTCACTCTACTCTGGACATGCTGCTTCTGCTTTCTCAACAATGGATGGAGGTCCTCAACGCCAAACAGGAAATTAGAGCTGTCTCCCTTGACATTTCACGTGCCTTCGATACGGTCTGGCAACCTGCTCTGCTCACCAAACTCTCCTCCTTTGGTATCCATGGAAATCTCCACGCATGGCTGGCGGACTTCCTCTCTGGTCGTAGTCAACGTGTGGCCCTGAATGGGTTTCTCTCATCTCCTCTTCCTGTTCAGGCTGGAGTTCCCCAAGGTAGTGTTCTGGGCCCTGTGCTTTTTCTGGTCTTCATAAATGATCTCTCTGACTCTCTTGAAAATCCTCTCTATCTCTTTGCTGACGACTCTACTCTCTGTCGCTCCATTCCTCATCCCTCAGATCGGCAGTCTGCAGCCTCCTCACTCTCTGCAGACCTGGACAAAATCACAGACTGGTCAAACAAGTGGAACATGTCTTTCAATCCTGACAAATCTCACACTCTTACAATGTCTCTCCGAAAGGACCGACTGGACAACCCTCCCATCTACTTTCTCAACAATCCTCTCCAAGAAGTTCTGTCGCTCAAGCTTTTGGGTCTCACTATCTGCCATGATCTTTCTTGGGAAAACCACATTTCCAAGCTGGCCTCCAAAGCCAGTCGTCGACTGGGCATCCTCCGTCGTGCGAAGTCCTTCTTTGGCACACCTGAGCTCCTCAACACATACAAGGCTTTCATCCGCAGCTCAATGGAATACTGTTCCCCCCTCTGGGCTGGTGCTCCTGCCTCACACCTTGCTCGGCATCACGCTGTTGAGGCGAAAGCTTTCAGAATCATTGGAATCTCCTGCGATGTAGTCAACTCCGAGGGCCTTTCACTCACTCACCGCAGGCAGGTTGGTGGTCTTTCTGTCTTCTACCGACTCCTCTCCGGCCTTGCTCCCCCAGCTCTCTCTGTGCTCTGTCCCCCCAATATTCCTTCAGGTCGCACAAGATCTGCCTGCAACCCTCTTATGGTTAAACTGCCAAAGTCTAGGCTCTCTGCTCACCTTCACTCTTTCATTCCCCTTTTCTCCCGCCTCTGGAACAAACTCCCCCACTCCCTTCAATCCCACTCCTCCCTCCAGGTCTTTAAAACAGCTGTTCACCACCATCTCTTATCTTCCCCCATCGAAACCTTGATCTTTTCTACCCCCGGTAATTCACCCCAGAGTCCTTGCAGTGTTCATATGTTTTATTCCTCTCCCACCTCCCCCCAAGTCCTCCCGATGTCCCTGCTCTCAAATGTTGTGTTTGTGTCCTTCCCCCACTTCCCCCTCTCTTTTGTGTCCTTCCCCCTCTCTCCCCATCTTGTCTGCCGCTCCCCTTGTTTTTTGTGTTTTGTGTGTCGGTTTGTCTTTTTGTGTGATTAATGTTAGCTCTTTCACGAGCCTCGATCTTATATACAAAAAAAACAAACAAAAAAAAAAAAACAATAATAATAATAATTAATAAAAAAATTCTCAGAAACCACTGAATGGAAATTTTTTAAACTTGGCACATTTTCAAGTACTCCCAATAGAGAACATAAGAATAATAATGATGACATCATAGGTGAAATGGTATAACAGCCAAAAATGTTTTTATCAAATTCCTGATGCTAAAAATCTGAAATTGCACGCACATGATCTATCACCCATTTGTATTGAAATATTAAATTAATGACATCATAGGTCACATGGTTTGGCAGCCATTTTGGATTGAAGGAAAATATTAAACAATTATATCTCTGAAACCACTCACCATATCGTTGCAAAATATTACAAATATCATCTTACAGCACTGTTGGATATAGTTTGAAAATGATGATGTCATAGGTCACGTGGTTTGGCAGCAATTTTGGATAGACAAACACACCTTATCCTATCAACATAAAACTTCACAAACGTGATCCTCTACCCACACATATGCAGAGTGATGGCATCTACCAGTTGGGGGACTATGCGGATGCATATTGGCAACACAGTCACATTGTTCTCGTTGTTCATGTTTCCATTACTTTTCTGGACCTGGAAAATTGAGGCGTTTGCAGATGTGCCAGTGGATTACTCCACATAACTTGTTGTGCCTTTGTGTGTACAGCTGTTCTGACCTGAGTTTTTTTTTTACATCCCAATAGTAGGTGAGTCGTACTTTCTGTTTCTACTTGGCAGTCCGATTCGCTCAGTCCTGCCATTTTCTTAAAGTGTTCTCCATCCCAGTTGAGCAGACCTCTTCTTGGCCATTCTTAGTGGATGAAAACCACAACGGAAGTGATGAATCCGTAACTGTGTGTGTGCGTGTGTGTGTGTGTGTGTGTGTGTGTGTGTCTGTGTACGTATGTGTCTGTTTTAGAGATATGAGTGAATTTCTCCCATTGGTTCGGTACTATCCAATCAGTTTAAGTCACACACAGGTTATGTGAATAGTTTTTGGTCATGATCAAACAGCGGTAATAAAGTCAGGGATTTTAAATTCTGCCTGTGAAATGGCACACAATGGCCCACTCTTTTCAAAAGGCGCAATGGAATATTAAAATATGTACTCAAAAGAATTTGCATGTGCAAGATCAAAAATTATTTTCCGGTACCATAAACCTCGATAGATTGAAAGAAAAAAAAACCCAAAATATATTTTCCCCTTTCTTGTCAGAAACTGTCCCTTGATGTACATCTCGTACCAATTCCATTCTTTGACGCTTTGATGTTTTCAAGATCCTTCAAAATTGTCATTATTTTCATGATGATTTCTTCTTTCCTTGTTTTGAAAATATTATTTTCATAAAATCTTTCTCCTCAGCTGTGATTGTGGGATTTTTAAATTAATAAGTGAAGAACTTTTCTGTTTTATTTGAATAGATTCCCCAGAGTGTTTCCGATGTCCTGTTTACTATTGGTCTAATGAAGATAAAAATGGCTGTGTGCCCATGCCTGAAGATTACCTTGCGTTCACGAACCCTGCAGCCTTAGTTATTGTGAGCTTCATTTTACTGGGTATTCTGATTGTCGTGATTGTGGGAGTTATCCTGTTCCATGGTAGAGATCTACCTGTGATGAAGGACACTGATGGACGTGTCATTGTGCTTTTCCTCCTGGCTCTCACGGTCTCTCTTTTGAGCTCCATCATGTCCATAGGAGCTCCAGATGATGATAAATGCCAGATACATGATCCACTTGTTTGTGTGGGCCTCACATTTGCCATTTCATGTGTGTTGATAATGGCGTGGAAACTTCAAACACCTTCAGGTTAGCTATTTACTTATTTCATTGGATTTGTTCAATAATAATCAATTTGCCAGAAATCTCCATGGGTTGGCATCCATGGGGAAGAGGAAATTCCTCCTTTTGAAAATGCCATGCTGAGTGTGGTGAGCAAAGCTGCGCCATTGCTGTGACGTCACGGGTACCCAGATTACCCTGGGAAGTGACGGCACTTCCCCCAAACTCAGTGGCTGTGTTTGTCTCATCTTGTGGTCTTTTGTTCTGTCGTGCATCTTCATCTGTTAGTTCGTGTGTGTGTCTGTGTGTGTGTTTGTGTTTCTGTTTGTGTGTCTGTGTGTGTGAATGATCCACAACAAGCCTTCATATCATGTTATGACTTCATATCATGTTACTTCAAAACCATCCTTGTCGAACCGGTGAATTCATTTTAATCTGGCTGACAAAGTATGGACCAATCAAGGACGGGAGGGCAAATATCTCATTGTGAATGCTGTGCAGTGACTGCAGCTATTTCAAATAAACAGAAAATCTCATTCATTAATTTTACAATCCAAAAAAACGAAATGATATTCAACCTTTTGTGAGCATAAATTGTAATGTCGCTCCTACAACTTGGACGGACCAAAACCGCACCCGGAATACCTCTTCATCTTCTTCTCTCCCATTACAATCTCTTTTCCTTCCTATCCCACCAGCTGTTCTCCAACAGCATTACATTCCTGTTGTTTATACACTTACCTCGACATACATTCAGGATATTGACATTGATTTAGAAATATCCCCTGCTTGGGTTCAGTTAAAATACCCTGTCATCCAACAAGGCAACTCATATTTATTGTTTTCATGAAAAGTATCTCTGAGTGGATGTTTTTTTATTGTTTTCACAATTCTGTGATTTCCCCACATGTTTGCGTGTTTAATATTATTTTTCCTCCATGCTCCGCAGTTAGTTCATTGTGCAAGTTTACGTTGCTCAATGATCAGGTCATGGTGATACTTTGCCTTATGCCACAAATCATATTTTGCCTTCTGTGGGCTTTTGTTGGGAATCCAAGACTCGTACGTAACACAGAGATCCGTCCCAATACGGTAACGTTAGAGTGTGGAGGGACATCGATGGCCTGGCCAGTCGGTTCACTTTGCTATCTCGTTTTTCTTATCATTTCCTGCTACGCTCTTGCGTTCAAGGCACTGAAGTTGGATTTTGTTCATAAGGAACCAAAGTTCATTACTTTCAGCATGACTGTTTGCCTCCTCGTGTGTCTGGCATTTGTTCCAGCTTACAATAGCACACAAGGAACATTCAATCTCATTACAAAAATATTTACGATCATCGTTACATCGTTTGGACTTTTGGGATGTATCATGTTACCAAAATGTTATATGGTCTTGGTTAAAAATGTAAAATAAAGTGAGAAACCTTTTATCATATTTGTTCTTTATTACAACATCTTCGAAATTAATGGGTGTGGATTGGGGAAAAAATATTTTTTCGAATAAAAGCAAGAAGTTCAATAATTGTTTATGTTTTTACAATCTTTCCCTTCTCAATATCAAATATCTGAAATCAATGAATATTATCAGTTTTGATTTGCAAAATAACAAATTAGTTTATTTCTTCACCTGGATATATTGAATGAGATCGGAAGCTGTGATGTTTCATGTGAATCAGCCTGCCCCAATCATCAGCATGGTAATGGAATCCATCATCATTCCTTATAGTAAATCCTTCCTCTTCTCCGATGGCTTGATTTCTGATCATCAATTTGGATTCAGAACAGGTCATTGTACTCTGGACATGCTGCTTATGCTGTCTCAACAATGGATGGAGGTCCTCAACGCCAAACAGGAAATCAAAGCTGTCAGTAGTAGGAGATTAGGGCTTCTGAAGCACACTAAAATTTAACATTGAAGTCAAAAGAGAAAATTAAGGTTAATTTTTGAGTAATTTTGAATTAATTTTGCAAGAAACCTGGGCATTTGATAATTTTGAATAATTTGCAAGAAACCTGGGCATTTGATAATTTTGAATAATTTGCAAGAAACCTGGGCATTTGATGTCCCAATGTTACGCCCTGAAAAGGAAAAATCAGGATCGGAGTCAGGCTAGTGCAACTCCGAATGCATTGGCCAATGCTAGAAATCGTCCTTGGAGGACAGTGCCTTGTGAAGGTTCCCGTGCCAAACTTACGGCATCACAGACCGACCTTGCCCAAGAGGGTTAAAAACCTTTTATTTCCGATGGGTTTGTGGCACTGGATTGGGACTTAACTAACCAGAGACCTGTTAGGGTATTGAGGGACACAGGAGCACATCAATCTTTGATGCTTGAAGGCATTTTGCCATTGTCGGAGAAGATGGCAACTGGAGTTAGTGTTCTCTTACAGGGGGTTGGTGGCTATGTTAAAGCTCCTCTTCATGTAATCCATTTAAAGTCTGAGTTTGTGTCAGGACCGGTCACTGTGGGGTTACAAGCCACTCTTCCTGTAGAGGGAATTTCTTTTATTATCGGGAATGATTTGGCCGGTGGTCGAGTTTCCGGTAATCTGATGTTGGTTGAAAAGCCCAGAATGGAAAATAACACAGCCCAGTTAGAGCAGGAGATTCCGGGTATCTTCCCATCCTGTGCAGTGGCTCGTGCTATGGATAGGAAGCGCTCTGAAGAGAAGGAGAAGGAAGGCGATGTGGATTTGGGTTCCATCGAGATATTGGGGGAAAAGTCGGGAAGAGACGATAGGAAAAGGAGTGACATCAAGGAACCTAAGGAAAAGGTGGCATCAGGACCAAAAGAGAAAATGGAGTGTCCGTCGGAGACGTCTAGGAACGAAGCTGAACAAATGGTGCTTGTCCACAAGAGACTTGTTGAAGAGCAACACAGAGATTCGGAGCTCCGGCGTTTGATTGGTAAAGCCATTACAGAGGAAGAGGCCATGAAGGTACCTGTTTGTTACTTCATGAAAGGGGAAATACTCATGAGAAAATGGAGACCACCGGAGGTGCAAGCAAATGACGAGTGGAAAGTTCATTACCAAATTGTGGTGCCACAGCCGTACCGGAAGGCGATATTGAGTTTGGCACATGAGACACCTATGGCCGGGCACCTTGGAGTGAAGAAAACATATGACAGAATATTGGTACATTTTTTCTGGCCAGTATTGCGACGTGATGTGGCGGAGTTCTGTAAATCTTGCCATTCTTGCCAGCTGGAGGGAAAACCTAATCAGAAAGTCTCTGCTGCGCCTTTAAAACCAATTCCAGCTTTTGAAGATCCATTCAGCCGAGTCATTATTGACTGTGTAGGCCCTTTACCTAAAACTAAGGCTGGACATCAGTATTTGCTGACCATCATGTGCGCTTCCACACGGTTCCCAGAGGCAGTGCCTCTTCCGAAAATTACTGCGGCAGTTATTCCGAAGGCCTTCATTAAATTTTTCACTCTGGTTGGCCTACCTAAGGTCATCCAGTCTGATCAGGGTTCCAATTTCATGTCAACGATTTTTCAGCAAGTGGTACACCTGTTGGGAGTGGAGCAAGTAAGATCAAGTACTTACCATCCCGAGAGCCAAGGGGCCTTGGAAAGGTTTCTCAAGACATTGAAGAATATGATCAGAACGTACTGTTTTGAATGTAACAAGGATTTTGGACGAGGGAATACCCTTATTGTTGTTTGCTACGAGGAAATCTGTTCAGGAGTCAGTGGGATTCAGTCCTTTTGAACTTGTGTTTGGACACACAGTGCGAGGACGATTGAAATTGGTGAAAGAACAGTGGCTACAGGAGGATTCTGAGTCAACAGTGGTAGTAGTCAGGTTCACTATGTTAACAAATATAATTTCGTTCAAAATTTTGGGAGATTAGCAAACCTTTATATTTTTGGAATCATCAGAACTTGGAGAATCCGAAAATCAATGTTGGCATTTGCACAGACACCTGCATGGCCGCCATTTTGGATTTTCAAAATGGCCCCCATAATATACATATTTTGCGCTATATCGTCTTCTAGTCAACCTAGAAACTTAATTAAATATGCTAATCCTATGTTTTCTGGGTCAAGGAATCCAATAAAGGCCTCAAAATAGTGCTCAGGATTATAGAAAAACAACAAACAAAGGTAATTGAAAACCATTGTCTTTATATTTGTGATATAACTGTATTACATAATACATGATATTGCAAGTCCTTTGAAGTTATAGGTATGGGTTTATAGAGAAAGAAAGCAGCCTTGTTAGTACCAGATTGAACTATAAGTCCAATACACAGGATCTACTAGGTCTATACCGTTCAGGAATATGCTTTTACAGATCTTCATCACTGTCCTAAGTGTCATTTTCGCAAAGGTGTCTACGCAAATGTAAACATTAATTTTTGGATTCCTCATGCTCTGAATATTCCAAAAATGAATAGTTTTGCTAATCTCAAAAAATTTTGAACGAAAAAACATAGTGATCCTGACTATAGACTATGTGTCAATGGTTAGGCACAGATTGCCTAAGGCTTGTGAAGTTGCGAGAAGAAACTTGAAAGTGACACAGGATAAAATGAAAGTGAGACATGACAAGAATTCTCCGATAAGAAATTTCAGTCCTGAGGACCGGGTGTTAGTGTTGCTTCCTGTTCCAGGTCAGCCACTACAGGCTAGATATTTTGGTCCCTATGCAATCGAAAGGAGGGTTAATGAAACAGATTACGTGGTGACAACTCCCGACCGACGGAAAAAGTGGCAGCTGTGTCATGTCAACCGATGGAGAGAAATATTATGAGAGGAAGCCTTTGGGAAGAATGGTTCCGGTCTCACCTGTCGTGCCTGTAGTCTGGGTGCAAGATAATCCAGAGTTTGAGGCCGGTGTGAAGTTTGATAACTTTGATGACCAGGCTTGTCCCAGATTGACGAACACGGAAGTGTTGAGTAATTTAGATGAGAAATTAGGTCATTTGACGAGGGAACAACAAGGACAGCTATCCAGCCTAATTTTTGAGTTTGCACATTTGTTCACAGATGTACCTGGTCGTACTGACCTGATATATCATGATATTGAGGTGGGGGAAGCCATTCCTGTGAAACAACTCCCCTATCGGATGAACTCTGTGAAGACGGAGTATCTTCGGAAGGAGGTTCAGTATATGTTGGAGAATGACATCATCGAACCAAGCAGCAGTGAATGGAGCTCACCATGTGTGTTGGTTCCAAAACCCGATGGCAGTTTTCGCTGTTGTACGGATTTAAAACGGGTTAATGCAGTGACCAAGACCGACTCATATCCCCTCCCGAGGATTGATGACTGTATTGATAGAATAGGCCCAGCTAAATTTGTAACTAAGTTTGACTTGCTGAAAGGGTATTGGCAGATGCCTCTTACTGATAGAGCCAAGGAAATCTCGGCTTTAGTCACACCAAATGGGTTGTATCAGTACAAGGTCCTTCCGTTTGGATTGAAAAACGGGCCTGCTACATTTCAACGGCTGATTAATGAGCTCATTGCAGACATTGAGGGGGTGGAGGCTTATCTGGATGATGTCATCATCCACACTATGACCATGGAAGATCATATTAAACAAATTCATGCATTTTTCAAGAAACTGACCGAGGCAGGGTTGACCATCAACTTATCTAAGAGTGAGTTTGTAAAAGCACAGGTGGTGTTCCGAGGCCATGTAGTAGGTCAGGGTCAGGTGCAACTGGTGACAGCCAAGATAGAAGCCATTAATCTCTTCCAAGTTCCAAAAGGGAAGAAGGAGCTTATGAGATTCTTGTGTATGTCTGGTTGGTACCGGCGGTTCTGCAGGAATTTTTCTGATGTGGTAGCCCCTTTAACGAATTTGCTGAGGAAAGAGACCAAGTTTGTTTGGGATGACAAATGCCAGGCTGCCTTTGCCCACGTCAAAGCGATATTAATGAGCTCTCCTGTCCTAGCAGCCCCGGATTTTCAAAAACCTTTCAAGTTGGCCATTGATGCAAGTGATGTGGGGGCTGGAGCAGTTCTATTACAGGAGGGTGATGATGGCGTGGATCACCCGGTGTGCTACTATTCGAGAAAAAGTTCAAAAAACATCAGGAAAATTATGCCACTGTGGAAAAAGAGACCCTTGCTCTCCTGCTAGCTCTACAGCATTATGAGGTGTATCTGGGAACTACTACCTTTCCTATAAAAGTCTTCACCGATCACAACCCCTTAACCTTCATTCAAAAAATGGAAAATAAAAATCAGGGTTTGATGAATGGAGTTTGTCTTTCCAGGAGTTCAACTTGGAAATTGGGATTGTAAAGGGCAGGGACAATGTAGTTGCCGATGCTTTATCCAGAGTGAACTAACTTTGAAAGTTCCTGTAGGTTGTTTGGAAGTTTTGTTGCTTTCTTCTGGGGAATATTAGTTATTGTTGCTCACGTGAGTTGATCAGCCATATGTTGATTGGTAGTTTTTTGGGTGTGAGTTTTACTTTTGTTTGTTAAATAGTGTTTTTGCATGAAAAGAAAGTTTCCACTATGTTCAAACTTTCTTTCTTGAGGGTGGCAAGTGTTACAGATTTGTCACTTCCGTCTTTGTGGTTTTCATCTACTTGAAGCATTTTTAGTTCCAGGTGCTATTATTGTTACGGTTTCGGTGTGAAAGGGAGATAACTGTCTTCAAAGGTAAAAATAGTGTTTCAGAAGAAAAACGAAATCGGTGAAGAAGAAACCGGAAGAAGAAGAAGAAGAGGTGGGTGATGGGATCGAGAGAAATCGGAGGAGAAAAGGCTTATTTGCTTCATGGTGGTGAGCAGACCTTGTAGACATTGGTCACGAGTGAATGTTGGTTTCCCCGGGAAAGGGATTCCCGTGACAGTGTCGTTATTGCTGTTTCAAATAAACCTGAGTGACGGGTTTTGATTCGGAGAGTGAATCATCGTTGGAGAGCAAGCTGACACCCCCATTATCGGCCGGTCTGCCATTTCACCTCGCACCAGCCATTCGCCCGGTTCCACGTATGTGTCGTGGGTTTTCCCGGAGCGACCTCAGCATGGGAACCGCTGATTGTTTATGTCAGCTTCATTGTCGGGTGAACGGAAAGTGTGAGATTCCACTCACCTTTTGGGTGAACTATTACCGGACCAACTTCGGCGCGACCTCTCACCAAGCGGCTCTTCTGCAGCTTTGACTGTCGACCGACCTAGGTTCAGGTCTCGGTTCGACCTTTTTGTGTGATCGCCAGAGCAGGGATCGACTTTGGCCTTGGGTCGTGACTCCGTGGCTTTGGGGAATGTTACAGTTCGCTCACATTGGAGTACTGTGAGTTATTGATTAAGGTAATATTGGTGGTACCATCATAGGAATTGTATGGTCTATGATGTGCAAGTGAGAGTTTCCTTGTACTTGCGTTGAGTGTTATTATTGCGTGAGGTTTGCATATAATAATAATTTTTTTGGTATCAATTGCTTGGTGTGGTTTGATGTGGATTATTTTCTACTCACTCAATAAGATGACTGAGATAGAGATGATCACGTTCTTGAAGGCAATTTATTTAATACTTGCTAAAAACAGAACACAGCACATAACATAGTATTAATACAACACACAGTGGACGTCCACACAGATTCCTCTCTCACTCGGAGAGTTCTGTCGACTATATAGTCGTGTGGGTTATTTGATGCCAAGGAGAAAAAGCAGATAAGTCTTAAAAGGTCATCAAAGTTCATTGTTGCCCAGACAAGTAGAAGCTGCCATCCAGATGCATCCCATTATTTCACAAGTTGCAGACTGGAAGAATGTGCAGTCTGAGATAAGAGGACGAGTTTGCACTTTAGCCAGCAAACTGCTCAGAGCAGGTCAAAAGGTCACCACACGAGCTTCTCTCTGCTCCAAGCTCCAGCACCGTTTAAAATTTTATTTCTAACCATTGTATAATTTTCCCAAAGCTCATCTTCATTATTATTAGCATTAGCACATTAATAATTGTAATATATTGCTATTATCAGAGTTTTGGACCCAATCAATTTGGATGTAAGTGAAAACTCACTCAGATGGACTGAAAAGTCCTGAATGAAGTCCTGAAAGACTTCTACAGGTTCTACCATTGGTCATTGGGACACACACATAATAGCACATCTTTCTGCCGTGACTCCTTTCGAGGCTCGGAGGTACAGCGTGCCCAGGGTTTGGGGAGGAGCACGTGACAATATTTTTTATATTTTTCCTTCCTCTCTCTTTCCTCCCTCTGTTCCTTTTCTCTTTTATCGCTTGCCTCCTTCTCCTTTTTCTCCCTTTCCTCCTCCTCTCTTTTCTCCCTTGCCTCCTTCTCCTTTTTCTCCCTTGCCTCCTTCTCCTTTTTCTCCCTTTCCTCCTTCGCTCTCTCTCTCTCTCCCTCTCTCTTCCCTCTCTCTTCCCTCTCTCTTCCCTCTCTCTCTTCCCTCTCTCTCTTCCCTCTCTCTCTTCCCTCTCTCTCTTCCCTCTCTCTCTTCTCTCTCTCTCTCTCTTCCCTCTCTCTCTTCCCTCTCTCTCTCTTCCCGCTCTCTCTCTTCCCTCTCTCTCTTCCCTCTCTCTCTCTCTTCCCTCTCTCTCTCTCTTCCCTCTCTCTCTCTTCCCTCTCTCTCTCTCTTCCCTCTCTCTCTCTCTTCCCTCTCTCTCTCTCTTCCCTCTCTCTCTCTCCTCCCTCTCTCTTCCCTCTCTCTCTCTTCCCTCTCTCTCTCTCTTCCCTCTCTCTCTCTTCCCTCTCTCTCTCTTCCCTCTCTCTCTCTTCCCTCTCTCTCTCTCTTCCCTCTCTCTCTCTCTCTTCCCTCTCTCTCTCTCTCTTCCCTCTCTCTCTCTCTCTTCCCTCTCTCTCTCTCTTCCCTCTCTCTCTCTTCCCTCTCTCTCTCTCTCTCTTCCCTCTCTCTCTCTCTCTCTTCCCTCTCTCTCTCTCTCTCTTCCCTCTCTCTCTCTCTTCCCTCTCTCTCTCTTCCCTCTCTCTCTTCCCTCTCTCTCTCTCTTCCCTCTCTCTCTCTCTTCCCTCTCTCTCTCTCTTCCCTCTCTCTCTCTCTTCCCTCTCTCTCTCTCTTCCCTCTCTTCTTCAACTCCTTCCTCATCCATTGTTACCATTAAACCATCTCCCCATATAATATTATACATATATTCATCTGGATTTTGAGATATTCTTGTATCTGTATTTATTTTTCTCATAATATGATACCAATAAGATTTGTTGATGATTTCTAAAAGCGTTTTAAATTTTATAACTTTTAGAAGTTGAATTTTATTTCATACTTTAATCAAATCTGCATTTGTGGGTTTGGCAATATCAGTATAAGACCAGTTCTTAATTAAAAATTTCCCATGTATGTGTTCTAATTCATAAGGAATGTAATATCTAACACCCTTTTCTTGGAAGTATCCTTGAATACAAAAATTAGAACTATCTTGTAGTCTTCTCCTTGCCATTTATATTAAAAAATAATCATGTTTCTGAAATATAGGAGAGATTAATATTATGACAAGTAATACTGTCAGGGATTTTACTGGTTTCCAATTACCAAAAAACCACTTAGAACTCCGGACAGTGTACAACAGAAATTTATTCAAGATAAAACTTACGTAAGGAAGAAATTCTGAGTCCACAACTCAGAAATCTTAAATCACACAGAGTTACACTGGCATTTATACTTTGGCCACGGTCGAGATAACTGTCAACATGCTTCTTGTATTCATTCCTTCAACCAATAACGGATTGTTTCTCTCACAGAGAGAAACGTTATCACCCATATTAAATAAATGAAATGCTGCCTTAAGGCCATAACCCAGACCCCACATCTAACTCATTTATAGGAAATAGTTCGACATGTAACTTTTTGTCTTGCCCATAATCTGTCTCCATCTGTGTGAGGTGTCTGAGAAATCCACCACAGTCACCCCTTTAATCATCACGTATCTTTTTAGGAAAGAAAGAAAAGGAAAGAAAAGGTATGTCGTTAGCACCCTTTCCCCACTGGGGATTTCTCATAGAAGTATTTGTCTACTATCTGTGATGTTATCTTTGTCTTCATGGGGTGCGCAAAGATGCTTGCCGAAGAGAACTTTCACACGCTGTAGGGTGGGTCAGGTCCTTTAACCACGAAGCTGGGGCAATAAATCTCAGACGGTATTCAAATAGCTCTTATGAGGCCCCTTTTCCCCTTATAATCTTGGTAGACCTGGAGATGAAGAAGAAGAAGAAGAAGAAGAGATACATATAACTAATTGAGTAAATATTGGCCTTCCAATATATATTCTGAGGCAATGTAATAAGATTACAAGCAATGAAGAATAAAGTCATTTGAAATTAAATACAATGTGGCCAAATTAAGCCAAATTTTCGCTAAATTGTCTGATACTAAAAGGTGGACTGTTAGCAAAACTCAGGGTTCCACAAAGCAGTGGAATACAATGTGGTGGAGTGGCAATCATCACTTTTATTAAAAATCCAAGATACCCTTCCCCGGTGTTCCCCTCATTAGGCTTTGCACCTGGAATCCTCTTCCAGTATGCACAAGGGTAATCTTCAAGTTCGTTCTTCTGGAAACGTTCATGGGATGCTAGGTTAAAGTTCAACACTGTGCAATTGTTGCCACTCACACTGCGGCATGTTCTGGACTTCAACTCACAGTACCACTCCTGCCTGTCATCTGGCATGGTCCAGATCCAACCATTGGTTACCTGCTGCTGACACTTGATGTCTGCTTCCATCTCCTTCAGCTGGGCCTCCTTCTTGTGCCCTTCTCTAATCGAAGCATCCAGGTTCTCAGCCTTGCGATCATTATAGACTTTTCCCACATCGCAATCCTGTGTGGCTTCCTCAATATCCACACTCCCTGGGTCGTGATCTTGGTGATCATGGTCTTGGTGCTTGGTGCTTGGAGCAGTGCTTGGTGATTGGAGTGAGGCTTGGTGCTTGGAGCGGTGCTTGGTGGCTGGAGCGAGGCTTGGTGCCTGGAGCGAGGCTTGGTGCTACGAGCAAATGGGACCTCATGTGCGACCGACGAGCAGGCGAGCGAGGCATGCCACTGAGCAGACGAGACTGGAGCGTGAACGAGGTGGATGGAGGCCTGCTTTGTGCCAACATCTGTGCTGGACGATTCCTGATGACACTACACTGCAAGACAGATAAGCTCGCACCCACAAACGCGCACACAATGGTTTCTTTATTTAATTCATTCCCCCTGTGCTGTTGTTGAAGTGAGGTGTGCGGGATCCCAATTTAGAATTAAGTTTTACCGTCGCGTTTCCTTATATCGGGTTCCACATAATAAATCGGTTATTTTTCAACATTTTAACCCGGATTCCCATGTGAGTTCATGACGGATATTGAGGATCAGAGCTGCCGGTGAGATCGTGTCAGGTGAGAGCGCGCCGCTTCTTCCTCTTCCTTCTTCCTCCTGTGCTAGCATAGTCAAATCCGTCATTGATCGTCGCTTCCATTAATGTTTGTTTGGCCATCCGCGAGCCCACGGTATTAACTGAGGGCATTCCCGCGACAATATCATTTAAAGATGTCAACAAGACTATAAAACATCCATTTGTAACATCTGCTGATTGTGAATGTATCCTTGAAAAGACAGATTCTACTTCTCCAAATCACAAGCAATCATACACAAATAAATATCAAAAACATACTCCTTGTGGTTCCTGCTATTATATAAAATCATCTGTTGGCGATAAATATAACAAGTTAGAACTTTATAGAGGAGAAACTGCTTCAGAAGAGTTTGTTAGACGAATGAAAAAGGACTGTGTTCAATTAAGTGGGATAATGAGAAAAAACAATGAGTTAATGAATTTAACAAAAGAAGAGAAATGGGGCTTGAAGCAAAACAATATCTGTCATATTTGTGAAGAGAAAATTAGTGAAGGTTTGAAGGTTAGAGATCATTGTCATCTCATAGGTTCCTTTTGGGGTCTTTCTCATCAAAGTTGTAATATAAATTTTAAACTCCCCTCTTTCATTCCAGTCTTTCTTCACAACAACGAACACTATGACACATATCTATTTATAAAATAATTGAGCAAAACACCTGGAGACATTTCAGCCATTCCGAACACAGATCAGAAATACATCTCTTTCACAAAAACAATTCATACATCTCACATAACTCATATCAGATTTCTTGACATTAAAATTTATGTCAAGTCCTTTATCTAATTTAGCATCAAACATTTAAAAGTTTCCTCATCTTCAATCACATTTTTCAAATCAAGAATATATTGAACTCCTATCACAAAAGGGAATATATCAATATGATTATATGAACTCGTTTGAGAGGTTTGAAGAGACACAACTCCCCTCCAAAGTCGACTTCGACAACAAGTTGAATAAAACTCATATAACTGATAAATATTATACTCAAGCACATAATGTTTGGAAGAAGTATAAAATAAAGAATTTCGGTGAATATCATGATTTATATCTTAAGACTGATCCCGGTGTGTACCCCAGTTTAGAATAGGTACACTGTATCCCTGCGTGTCGTAAGCGGCGACTAAAAGGGTTGGCGTCAGGAAGGGCATCTGGCCAGAAAAACATTGCCTCAAAAAAGAGAACCATGACAATTACAACGACATATGGGCAGGGTACAGCCCGAAGTACCACGTGGGGGACCCCACTCCCTCTCGTCAGAACTCAAGGTGGCGAACCCGATCGAAGCAAGGGTGGAAATCACTCCATTTATGACGACGAAACGTCTTGCTTTTTTTTCCTTTTTTTTGTATACAAGTTTGAGGCTCGTGAAAGAGCGAACATTAATCACACAGAACGACAAACCAACACACAAAACATATAACATGGGGAGGGGTAGACAAGATGGGGAGAGAGGGGGAAGGAAACAAACACAACATTTGAGAGCAGGGACATCGAGAGATCTGTGGGAGGGAGAGGGCTTTGGGGGGGAGGCATGGGAAGGGGGGGGGGGGGGTGGGAGAGGTATAAAACATATGGACACTGCAAGGACTTCCAGGAAAGAAGTTGGAATTTCAAACAAAGTGGAGCTGGGGTGAATTAGCAGGGGTAGTGAAGATCAAGGTTTTGGATGGGGGAAGATAAGAGATGGTGCTGAACAGCTGTTTTAAAGACCTGGAGGGAGGGGTGGGATTGAAGGGAGTGTGGGAGTTTGTTCCAGAGGCAGGAGAAAAGAGGGAATAAAAGGGTGAAGGTGAGCAGTGAACCTAGATTTCGGCAGTTTAACCATAAGATGGTTGCTGGCAGATCTTGTGTGACCTGTAGGAATATTTGGGGGACAAAGCACAGAGAGACCTGGAGGAGCAAGGCCGGAGAGGAGTCGGAAGAACACAGAAAGACCATGTACCTGCCTGCGGTGAGTGAGTGAAAGGCCCTTGGAGATTGCTTCATCGCGGGAGATTCCAATGATTCTGAAAGCTTTGGTTTCAACAGCGTGAAGCCGAGCGAGGTGTGAGGCAGGAGCACCGGCCCATAGGGGAGACCAGTATTCCATTGAGCTGCAGATGAAAGCCTTGTATGTGGTGAGGAGCTCAGGTGTGCCAAGGAAAGACTTCGCATGGCGGAGGATTCCCAGTCGGCGACTATCTTTGGAGGCCAGCTTGGAAATGTGGTTTTCCCAAGAAAGATCATGGCAGATAGTGAGACCCAAAAGCTTGAGCGACAGAACTTCTTGGAGAGGATTGTTGAGAAAGTATATGGGAGGGTTGTCCAGTCAGTCTTTTCGGAGAGACATAGTAAGAGTGTGAGATTTGTCAGGATTGAAAGATATGTTTTACTTGTTTGACCAGTCTGTGATTCTGTCCAGGTCTTCAGAGAGTGAGGAGGCTGCAGACTGCCGATCTGAGGGAAGAGGAATGGAGCGGCAGAGAGTGGAGTCATCAGCAAAGAGATAGAGAGGATTTTCCAGAGAGTCGGAGAGATCATTGATAAAGACCAGAAAAAGCACACGGCCCAGAACACTGCCTTGGGGAACTCCAGCCTGAACAGGAAGAGGAGATGAGAGAAACCCATTCAGGGCCACACGCTGACTACGACTGGAGAGGAAGCCCACCAGCCATGATTGGAGATTTCCATGGATACCAAAGGAGGAGAGTTTGGTGAGCAGAGTGGGGTGCAAGACCGTTTCGAAGGCACGGGATATGTCGAGGGAGACAGCTCTAATTTCCTGTTTGGCATTGGGGACCTCCATCAATTGTTGAGACAGCAGAAGCAGCATGTCCAGAGCAGAATGACCTGGTCTGAAACGAAATTGATGATCAGAGATCAAGCCATTGGAGAGGAGGAAAGATTTCACATCTGAAGCAATGATGGATTCCATGACTTTGCTGATAATTGGGAGAAGGCTGATTGGTCTGTAGTTGCTAGGATCTGTTTTTGCACCTTTTTGTCTGAAGCGGTGATGTTGGGTGATTTTGGTTCCCTGAGAATGGTCAGATAGATGTCCTCTTTAACAAGCACATGATCAGATGAGCCGATTGGAGCAGAAGAAGAGCAGCAGACATTTTCAGGGAAGTTAGTCATAACCAAGTCCAGAAGCGAAGATGCTCTGTTGACTGAGATCCGGGTCGGGAAATTGACAGATTGTGTCAGTCCCTGTGATTCGCAGAAGTCCTTTGCTGAGGAGCCATGGCTGGTGAGAGAGGTACCCACACCCAGCCAACTGGCACGGCGACAATTGAAATCACCACATATGAGGAAGAGAGAGTTGGGCTGAGTAGATAGAAGTTGGTCCATATTATCAGACAGCGAGATGTAGATGGAGTCATCACTGTTTGGTGGACGGTACAACACACATATGAACAAGAGGTGGGAGCGAAGGGGAAGCCGTAGCCAGAGGTATTCCTGGGGGTGAGGTGGAGAGAGGGCAGTGCAGGGCGAGTGAGAAAGAGAGTTTTTGATAAAGATAGCAACCCCACCTCCAGGACGAGGCTCAGGTCTATCATACCGGAGGTAGGAGTAACCCGGGAGAGATACTAAGGAATCAGAGACATCATGGAGGAGGAAGTTTCTGTTAAGCATATCACGTCTGGTTTGTCAGAAGCAACCTGTATGGAGAGATCAGTTAAGTTCGAACGAAGGCCCCAGATGTTTGAGGTCCATACCGTCAATGAAGAGGAAGGGGGAGCATCGGATACAGAACAGGGGGGGGGGGGGGGGTAGGGTAAGATGTGGAAGAGGAGGAAGAGGTAGGCAAAGCTGTTGAAGGTGTGTCAGAGATTTCAGAATAGCTTGGAGAAAGGGAAGGATGGGGCGGACAAAAGTTTTGATGGTGATTGGGGGAGGCACAGTGAGGTGTTATTTGAGGAGGGGGAAGAGCGATTCAGAAGGTTGGGGGAGATGGATGTGAGAGTTGGCAGGGGGAAGAAGCGGGGAGGACGCTTTGAGGAGGAAGGGTGAGAGGGTGGAAATGGAGAAGAAATGAGGGTGGGGAGATTTGAAGGGAAGGGGCGAGGGGGGAGTTTATGAGGGGAGGGGTGTGGGGGGAGTTTAGGAGGGAAGGGGCAAGGGGGGAGATTTGAAAGGGATGGGTGATGGGGAAGATTTGGAGGGGAGGGGTGATTGGGAAGTTTTGGAGGGGAGGTGTGAAGGGGAAGATTTGGAGGGGAGGGGTGAGATTGGATTTTGGAAAGTGTACGATTAATGGGAAACGAACATTTATTGCAAAATGAGTTTCTTGTGATCTTTGAGTTAAAAATACGTTTAAGGACGCTGGAGGGGGGGGGGGGGGTGGAGTGCAGGTGAGTTTAGGGAATGTATGAAAGAGGCACTGTAAGAGATGGAATTTTTTTTGGGGATGAATAGATTTGGTGAGCAAGTCGAAAGCAACCTTTTAAAGAAGAAGAAGAAAAAGGTGTTATGATATACGACAGAATACAGGACTTCAGGGGAAAGTTTAAACATTTGAAAGTTTAACAGTGAAAACTATCTGGGGAAATTGGGGAGAAACACGTGGTTGAAGAACGAACGAACGAATAAGAACAACCAATAAACGAATAATAGCAACGAATTAGAACAGAGAAGGAAATGTTTTTTGTTTTTTATTTTATTTTTTGAGTTGAGATTTTGAGTACCATGGGGTAGGACACAGTACAAGGCCTCAAAAGACACGACACGAAGTAACACGATTTTCTATACAGGTATGAAAGGTTTACACCGATAATTTTCCTCAGGACCACTGTGGGTACACACACCACAAAATAAATACAGTTTTGACGAAAATACAAATGGGAACAATTACTTAACTTCGATAGTGTGGAGAGCGTGGAACTGCTGCAGAAAAGCGTAACCTCGCCGGCAAGATCGGAAGGGGAAGTCCAAAGTTCTGGTGTGCAATAGAGAAGCTGATGAAGAGAAGGACAAGTTCTGGTGTTCAATAGAGAAGCTGATGGAAAACGTGAAAGATGAGGAAGTTGTTGTGGTAGAAGGAGACCTAAATGGACATGTGGGAAGGAGTATGGACGGTTTTGAGGGAGTTCATGGGGGTTACGGATATGGTGTGAGAAATGGAGAAGGTGAAAGGATTTTGGAGTTTGCTGATGGAGCTGATTTGTTGATTTGTAATACTCAGTTCCAGAAAGAGGATAATAAGCTTGTTACATACACATCAGGTGGGTCGACGACAACCGTTGACTACCTGCTGGTGCGTATGCGAGATAGGGGGCACCTCCGGGAAACAAAGGTGATCCTGGAGGAGGAGGGCTGTTTCCCAGCACCACTTGGTTGCCTGCGACATAAGGGTGAAAGGTGCGAGGAGACCTCGGCGGGTGAAGTACCAACCGAGAATGAAGGTGTGGAGGTTGAAAGAGGTGACAGTAAGGGAGGCATTAAAAGAGAGGCTGAGTAGGGTGGAGGATGGTGTGGTTGAGCTTGAAAGTTGTTGGATGTCAATGAAAGATAGTCTGTTGGGAGCGGTTGTTGAGGTATGTGGATGGACAAAAGGACCACCGAGGCACTCGGAAACATGGTAGTGGGATGATGAAGTTGGAAAGAGGATTGACTAGAAGAGGAAGAAGTTCAAGGGATAGCAAAAGGCGAAGGGTACGGGGGCAGAAAAAGCAAGCATGAAAGTTATAAGGCAGCCAAGGAGGCTGCAAAGAAAGAGGTAGCAAAGGCGCAGGAGGCATGTAGGAAAATGTTCGGAGAACGCTTGGATTCGGAAGAGGGTCAGAGAGTGGTATTCAGGATTGCAAAGCAGATAGCGAAAGAGAGGTGTAATGTGATGGGGATGATTTGCTTGAAGGATGAAGTGGGATAAATCGTTGTGGACCCAGATGGAATTAAAGGAAGATGGAAGAGATATATGGAAATGCTGTTGAATGCAGAGAATGAATGGGATGGCAACATAGAGGGTAACCCAGTTTTAGGACCGGCAGAGAAGATAACTGAGAAGGAAGTTGAGGAAGCGATAAAAGCAATGAAGTGTAGAAAAGCGGGAGGGCCGCCGGGAGTTGTGGGAGATATGTTGAAGGCAGCAGGAATTTGGGAATTGAAGAGAATGACAGAGATCTGTAATCTGGTGGTGAAAGAAGGCCGCATTCCAGTGGATTGGGAACTGAGTACCCTCGTCCCTCTATAGAAGGGGAAAGGTGACCCTCTGGAATGTGGCTCTTAGCGAGCGATAAAGTTATTGGAGCATGGAATGAAGGTATTGGAAAGGATGTTGGAGAGGAGGATAAGGAAGAAAGTGAAGAACGACGAAATGCAGTTTGGATTTATGCCAGGAAGAGGAATGACAGATGCGCTTTTTATTGTAAGGCAGTTGCAGGAGAAGTACATGGAGAAGAGGAAGAAGTTGTTTCTTGGGTTTGTTGATCTGGAGAAAGCATTTGATAGGGTTCCACACGAAGTAGTGAATGGACATTGAGGAGGTTACGAGTGGAGGAATGGTTGATCAGAGTAGTGATGGCAATGTACAAAATAGCGTGCACAGCTGTAAGGATGAAGGACGGGAACAGTGGTGAGTTTGAGGTAAAGGTGGGAGTGCATCAGGGGTCGGTACTAAGTCCACTACTATTTGTAGCTGTGATGGAGGTGCAGGCTCAGAACGTAAAGGAGGGTTTACCGTGGGAGTTGTTGTATGCAGATGATCTGGTGTTGATTGTGGAAAGTATGGATGGACTGAAGGAAAAGATGAACAAGTGGAAGGAATGTATGGAGACAAAAGGTCTGAAGGTGAATATCGGAAAGACAAAGTTGCTGGCAAGTGGTAAAGCATGTGGTGAGGTGGAAAGAAATGGGAAGTGGCCGTGTGCTGTGTGCAGGAAGGGTGTCGGAGTGAACTCCATTCAATGTACAATGTGCACTGAGTGGGTTCATCAAAAATGTAGTGGTCTGAGAGGTGCATTAACCAGTGTGGCAGCTACATTCAAATGTAAAGTGTGCACAGGGGAGCTGCAGATGGAGGAAATGTTGAGTTGGATCTGGGAGACGGCATGAAGCTGGAAGGTGTGAAAACATTTTGCTACCTTGGAGACATGCTGAATGGCGAAGGTGGATCAGACTCGGCAACGGTTGCTAGAGTGAGATGTGCATGGAAGAAGTTTCGGGAACTGAGTGGCGTGCTGATGAGGAGGGGAGTATCGTTGAAGCTGAAGGGAAAGGTGTATGCTGCATGTGTGAGAAGTGCTATGATTTATGGGAGCGAGACATGGGTAATGAACGTAGAGCAGCAACAAAGGGTGGAAATGCGAATGGTTCAGTGGATGTGTGGAGTATCGTTGAGAGAGAGGAAGACAAATGATGAATTGCGAAAGATGATGGGAATAGAGCCTGTGATGGATGCTGTGAAGAGAAACAGCTTGAGATGGTTTGGTCATGTGTTGAGGAAGGATGAAAGTGACTGGTTGAGAAGAGTGATGGAAATGAATGTAGAAGGAAGTCATGGACGGGGAAGGCCAAGAAAGACTTGGCTAAAGATGGTGGAAGAAGAAATGCGGGCAAGGGGGTTAACAAGGGGAGATGCAGAAAATAGGGCAAAATGGAGAAGATTGTCATGGGGACCGCAAGGCTAACCCCCGCTCTTGCAGGGAAAATGGCCTTAAAATGCATGTTGTTGTGTTGTACAGTCACGTGAAAAAGTAAGTACACCCCATGTAAAGTTTTGACTTTTTCAACATATTTCAACATACAGCTATTTGATCTTCATTTCAACAATATTGACAGATAAAGGTGATTTAACATAACAAATATCATGAAACATTTACATTTTGTAGTCCATTGTATAATTTAAATGAACATAAATGCAAATTTTGCATGTGGAAAAAGTAAGTACACCCTTGGCTCTAATAGGTGGTATTGCCCCCTTTGGCAGAAACAACCTCAAGTAGGCGTTTCTTATAACTGTCTACCAGTCTCTGTCATCGACTGGGAGAAATTTTTGCCCACTCCTCCATGCAGAAATGTTTCCGCTGTGTGATGTTTGAGGGGTTTCTTGCATACACAGCCCGTTTCAAATCCCCCCACAACATCTCGATGGGATTTCGATCCAGGCTTTGACTTGGCCATTCTAGAACCCTCCATTTCTTTCTTTTGCGCCATTCCTTGGTGGATTTACTGGTATGTTTAGGGTCCTTGTCATGTTGCAAGGTCCACCTTCGGTTGAGCTTCAACTTTCCAACAGATGGCCTCACATTCTCCTCAAGCACCCTCTGGTACAATGAAGAATTCATAGTGGATTCTATGATGGTGAGCTGCCCAGGCCCTGATGCAGCAAAGCTGCAACAAACCATAATATTTCCACCACCGTGCTTTACAGTTGGTATCAGGTTCTTGTGGTCAAATTCTGTCTTTGGTTTTCGCCAAACATGTATTCTGGTACTGTGGCCAATAGCTCTTCCTTTGACTCATCGGTCCAGAGCACATTGTTCCAGAAGTGCTGGTCTTTGCCGAGGTGTTCATTGGCAAACTTTAGTCTTGCCCTGATGTTCTTTCTGGACAGCAAAGGTTTCCTCCTGGCACACCTCCCATGTAGATCTAATTTGTGCAGCCTCTTTCTAATGGTAGACTCATGCACTTTGACATCAACAGTGACAAGTGCTACCTGTAGGTCCCTTGATGACATTCAGGGGTTCTTGAGACTTCTTTCAGCATCTTGCGGTCTGCTCTCGAGCTGAACTTGCTGGGGCGGCCTGGCCTGAACAAGTTGGCAGTTGTTTGGAATATTCTCCACTTGTACATGATCTTCCTGACAGTCGAATGATTGATTTCAAATTGTTTGGAGATCTTTTTAAATCCCTTCCCAGACTCGTAGGCATCTATAACCTTCTTTCTGAAGGCCTCAGAGAGCTCTTTTGATCTCGGCATGGTGATGCCGCACACTTCAACAACAAAGAGCAAACCACACTAAATGTCTGAGGTTTAAATAAGACATATTCCTCCAAGATCCTCTCTAACGATGTTTTAATCATTTGCACCTGAGCTGGTGCAACTGATTCTAATTTTAGGTATTTGAAGTAGTGATAAATGTAGGGGTGTACTTACTTTTTCCACATTCGAAATTTGCATTTGTGTTTATTTAAATTATACAATGGACTACAATATGTTAATGTTTCATGATATTTGTTATATTATATCACCTTTATCTTTCAATATTGTTGAAATGAAGATCAAATAGCTGTATGTTGAAATATGTTGAAAAAGTCAAAACTTTACATGGGGTGTACTTACTTTTTCACGTGATTGTATATCTTAAGACTGATGTGCTCTTATTTGCTGATGTGTTTGAGGCTTTCAGAGAAGTTTGTCATAACAATGATTCATATGGACTAGACGCTGCTCATTATTATACAGCCCCAGGGTTGGCTTGGAGTGCTATGTTAAAATGACAAAACAGGCTTTGGATTTAATCGGTGATGTTGATATGTTGTTCATGGAGAAGGCTAAAAGAGTATGAATATCTCAAGTATGTTCAAAGAGATGTGCTAAAGCATACAACAAATATCTTCCTGGTTAAGTTTCAATGAAAGATAGTTCTTACTTGATGTATTATGATGTTAACTATTTGTATGGATGGGATATGTCTCAGAAGAAGGAATGGTTTGGTGATTGTCAACAATCATTTTCTACTAAAGGAAAGCCTGCAGAGAAACTACTTACCACATTATATGATAAAGAAATTATGTTCTGCATCAAAGGAATTTGAGACGATATTTGGCTGCTGGTTTGAGAGTGAAGAAGATTCATAGAGTTTTAAAGTTTAAACAGTCATTGGTTGAAAACATATATTGACATTAATACAAAGAGAAGAACAGAGGCAAAGACAGATTTTGAGAAGGACTTTTATAAATTGTTGAACGATGCTGGGTTTGGAAAGACAATGGAAAATGTTAGGAACAGACAAAATATAAGACTTCCTACATCTTGGAAACAAGCAACAAAATAATTAATAGACCCAGTTTTCAAAGAGTGGAGGTGTTTTCAGAGAACTTTTGTGCTATTCATATGATTAACGAGAGTATTGAAATGGAAGCCTATTTATATAGGAACAGCAATTCTTGTCTTGTCAAAATTATTTATGTATGACTACGACTCCAACAACTTAAAGATTAGATATGTGGATGATATTAATTTACTTTATATGGATACAGACAATTTTATTTTAAAAATCAATACGGAAGATATTTCGAGGGATATGTCTCAGGATATTAATACTTATGATACAAGCAATTATAACCAAAACAACAAGTTGTTTTCCACAAAGAATAAAAAGGTTATTGGAAAGTTTAAAGATAAATTGGGTGGAAGGGTTATGAGTGAATTTGTGGGATTGAGAGTGAATGCTTATGCGTATAAATATATTGATGGGGATGTTAAAAACAGTGATAGAAAGTTGAAAAGAATAAAGAAGAATTTAATTCAAGAGACTATAAATTTTGAGCATTATTATGATTGCTTGATGTTGAGAAGGGAAGAACATAGAAGGATGAATACAATAAAAAGTAATAAACATCAATTATATACGGAGGAGATAAATAAAAAGGCATTAGGGGCTTTTCATGATAAGAGGTTTATTTTTGATAATGGAATTGATAGCATCCCTTATGGATAGAAGTATTGAGCAATAAGATAAGTATAAGTGTTGAAACATATGAAGATAAACATAAGTGATAAGATTAAAAAAGGGAGGGGAGGAGGGGAATTAACGGGCTACCTCCACCTTTTTTACTGATATATAAATGATAAAACCAAGCAAGAACCAAACCAAAGAGTGTGGAAAAACGCAGCCTTGGTATTTAAATGGAAAGCATAACGAATATGAAAAATATCAAATAAGTCTTATTGAAGAGATAACCAAAAGAAAAGTAAATTAAACAAATAAGCGAATAAATTTGACTAAAAATAGGTTAGAGGCTCCTACCAGAGGAGTCAGCATCCTTGAATGCAAAGAACGTTTTGATGGTTGCTAAGAAATCAATGGGAAAATAATTTACGACAATCTTAAAAGGATATGTGGCTCAGGAGGTGCTCAAACAAGGACATTAATAGTGGTCTGTCATTTCATCTCTGCTCAACAAAGATACTTGTACCAATAACCAAATTCCAACATATTGTTTGTTTATATACTTGATGGTGATGAGTGTTATAAGAAAATTAAATTATTCCCGAAGATAAAACATAAACAAATATTCATTGGTCCACTTAGTGAATATAATCAAATGCAGTCACCTCCCCAATTCCCCCTTTCTCCATTTCTCCCTCACCTTACCCTCCCTAATTTCCCTTCCCCCAATTTCCCTTCCACCACAAGTAGTAGGAGAATGGGGTGTCTTTAATGCGCCAACTAACAGCTAACGAACGTAGTGAGTGAGAATGAGTGTCAGCGAATGTCTATTGAACATCTTGAAATCTTGAGGATGGGAATGAATTGGAGGATAAAATCTAATTTAAAATCCAGTGGGTCAATAAAATTAACCTTAATTTTCTCCATTGACTTCAATGTTAAATTTTAGTGTGCTTCAGAACCCCCATTCTCCTACTACTGCTGTCTCCCTTGACATATATCGTGCCTTCGATACAGTCTGGCACCCCACCCTGCTCACCAAACTCTCCTCCTATGGTATCCATGGAGACCTTCACCCATGGCTTGCCGACTTTCTCTCTGGTCACACTCAACGTGTGGCCCTGAATGGAATTCTCTCATCTCCCTTTCCTGTCCAGGCTGGAGTTCCTCAGTACAGTGTTCTGGGCCGGTATTCATATAAACTTCTTAATTTAAGACTACTTAACTGCTAAGTACCCCACTTTGCTGAGTGGGGTTGTTATCTTGAAATTCATAAACACTATTAAGTACCCTGCTTAGCTGTGTGCCCCGCATAAAGTTATGTAGATTGTCTCAAGTGGTTTCCAAGGCTCGATGTCACATTTCATTGCAGTTTATGTTCATTTTCTGTGGTTTTGCGACAGACCAACGACAGTTATTACTGAGTTCCAAGGCCAAGTCATTGTTGAATTGCTATAAATGCCGTGTATGAAGAGCCGTCTTCTCACACTCAACATGGACAAGAGGAAGGGAAAACCGAATTTCTCCGAGATTTTCTGGTCTTCATCAATGATCTCTCTGACTCTCTTGAAAATCCTCTCTATCCCTTTGCTGACGACTCTACTCTCTGTCGCTCCATTCCTCATCCCTCAGATCGGCAGTCCGCAGCCTCCTCACTCTCTGCAGACCTGGACAAAATCACAGACTGGGCAAACAAATGGAACATGTCTTTCAATCCTGATAAATCTCACACTCTTACGATGTCTCTCCGAAAAGACCGACTGGAAAACCCTCCCATCCACTTTCTGAATAATCCTCTCCAAGAAGTTCTGTCACTCAAGCTTTTGGGTCTCACTATTTGCCATGATCTTTCCTGGGAAAACCACATTTCAAATCTGGCCTCCAAAGCCAGTCGCCGACTGGGCATCCTCCGTCGTGCGAAGTCTTTCCTTGGCACACCTGAGCTCCTCACCACATACAAGGCTTTCATCTGCAGCTCTATGGAATACTGCTCTCCCCTCTGGTCTGGTGCTCCTGCCTCACACCTAGCCCGTCTTCACGCTGTTGAAACCAAAGCGTTCAGAATCATTGGAATCTCCCGCGATGAAGCTAACTCCAAGGGCCTTTCACTCACTCAGGCAGGTTGGTGGTCTTTCCGTCTTCTACCGACTCCTCTCTGGCCTTGCCCCCCCAGCCCTCTCTGGGCTCTGTCCCCCAAATATTCCTACAGGTCGCACAAGATCTGCCTGCAACCCTCTTATGGTTAAACTGCCAAAATCAAGACTTTCTGCTCACCTTCACTCCTTCAATCCTCTTTTCTCCCGCCTCTGGAACAAACTCCCTCACTCTCTTCAATCCCACTCCACCCTCCAGGTCTTTAAAACAGCTGTTCACCACCATCTCTTATCCTCCCCCATCCAAAACCTTGATCTTTTCTACCCCCGCTAATTTCGGTCCCCTTGTGTTTTATACCTCTCCCCCCCCACCCCCTCCTCTTCCCACGTCTCCTGCCCCCAAGCCCTCTCCCTCCCACACTTCTCCCTGCTCTCAAATGATGTGGTTGTGTGCTTCCCCTTCTCTCCCCATCTTGTCTTCCGCTCCCTCTTTTTGTATATTTTGTTTGTCTGGTTGATTTGTTTGTGAAATAAATGTTTGCCCTTTCACGAGCCTCGATTCAGTATACAAAAAAAAAAAAAAAAAAAAAAAAAAAATTGAGAAACTCCGACTAGTGGATATATATGAGAGAGAAATGTCGGTGATTCTCCATAAATTTGGGCCAACCGTTTCATCCCAAAGAAAACACTTGGCTTGGGAGAGAATATTGACAGCCCTAAATAGTCGTAATGCAGTGCCAAGGACATTGGCATTAGTCTAGTAGGAAGACTAGGTCCCCCTGCACCCCCCGGAGATATACTTCTAATCAGTGTTTCTAGATTGGAAAAAATGTGTAGAAAATGACTAGCTATGGCCCCAAGCTGAAAAAATGTCCCACATACCATTTTTATGCAAATTACTGCTGCCATTATCAAAAAAACGATTTTTGACATATCTCAGCCAATATTGCAGATAATTGAAAAATGAAGGTGTCTAGACCCATGTTTTGAAGGGCATAGATCATGATAGAACTATTCATAACATGATTACATGTGTCTATGGTATACTAGTATGCATATTAATGCTGTAATTACAAAATAATCAGTTTTACAAATGATAAGGATACGTTAATACTGCAGATAACTTAACATGGTACATAAGGGGTCTAAACCCAGGTATTTTCAAGGTTAAATGTCAACAAGATGCTCCTGAGTCTTGCATAGGGGCGGGACATTGGCAGTAACATTGGTACCACTCAACTTTTCTTCCCACCATTGACTTTGTATTGCGAGAGATTTTCACTTGCTTATTTAAAGGTTTCTCACCCAGCCCACGTAAAATCTACCAACTCCTGCTGTTAACTCCCAAACATATTTTTTTATGTTATCCAATCACAGTGCAGAAATGACAGACTAGAGATCCAAATTAGTGCTGCTATAGCTGCCATTTTACATTTCCATCCATGTAACATGCGCGCTCGCGCGCTCGTATCAATTGGTAATGTCGCGCGCTCGTATCAATTGGTAACGTTGATGTTATTGAATACCTCAGTTGAAAGTTCAGTCTTCCATTCCATCTGTGTGTTGTTCTTGGTATTCATCCTCCAATCTAGCCAGGTAAGATGCTAACTATAATGTTACTCACACTCTTGACTTCAGTTTCTGCATGAAATCATAAACAGGCAGAATAACAGCTGAGCCAGCTAGCACCATGTTAGCTAACGTTAAAGCTAGCCTCATCTATGTACAGTATGTTCCTAATGTCGGTGTAACTTAAACTTTTGTTAATGCCAAACATGAGACATATCTGTTGACTTCTGTATATGAATTGAACCAGAAAGAGGCACGACAGCTGAGCTAGCTACAGTAACTTAGCACAATGTTTCATTGGCCTAGATAGCTAACGTTAGTGTGGAAGAATTTAGATGTTTTAGCTATTAGCACTTTTGATGCCACTAAACATGGTTTAGTCAGCTAAAAAGTACCCTAGTGTAGAACATGACTCAGAACCTCTGTTACCTCACTGAAAACTCAGAGCCTCCTTTCACAGGCACTTTTAACATCATTCGTGATTTCTTATTTGTCATTTAACAGTGATGGTAGACATCGACAGCAAGCATGCCCAAAAGAAAACGGAGTGTAGAACCTGCAGCCCAAAGCTCTCCTCCTACATGCATCCTTCATGTACCATCCATGTCTGATCATGGGGATTTCACGCCCCTCCGTAAAATTAAAGGATCTGCTTCAGAAAAACTGCAACTGCTTCAAAAGATCCGGGATAGACGTCTCAACCAACCGCATGACTCCCCATGTCGTATGCAATCAGTATGTGATCAGATCCCGGCAACTCTTCCTGATGACCTAGAAAGAGTAGGATATCACAGCAAGTGTTATAAGCACTTTGTCCGCCACTTTCATCGTCTGGGAGATGATACAGAACCAGGGCCATCAACCTCATCATGGCATCACTCTCCTCGTAAACCAGGAGGTTCTGCTGAACCCATCTTCCCGCCAGAGTGTATATTTTGTGAGAAAGTTGAGACCAAAGATGCTCATCGCAATACTGAGAGGCCTACAACCTTCCCATCCTTTAAAAACAAAGAAAATGCATGGGAGCAAATCGAAACACGGGCTGAGAAAATGGGTCTCTATCGACTCCATCGAAAGGTGAAAAACAAAGACCTCTTTGCATGTGAGGCCAAACACCATCCGTCATGTTTTAAAGCTTTCCGCACAGCATTCTACAACTATGAGCGTGCGATTCACAGAGCCGAAGCACCAAAGGAGCAGGCTTGCATGTCAGCCGCCCATGAAAAGGCATTCAACTCAGTACTGGAACACATTCAAACCCAGGTCATCCAGCAGAATAAAGTTCTACAGCTTTCTTCCTTGCGCTTGCTCTATGTCGAGGAACTGAAACTGAATGGATATGAGAACTCAAATTATCGGTCAGAGAAACTACTGAAACGCCTACAGAATGACCCAATCAAGGAGCATATCCACTTCACGAAGGTTGATCATGACAAATGTGATGTCATTTCTTTCTGGCTTGTGCACAGCTCAAACATAACAGTTTCCAATGCTCTCGCACGAGCATTCACACTCGGAAGCACAAACAAGAACCAAAATGTTGCCCTCCAACTTCGCCAGGGTATTCTACAGGCTTTCAGAGAGTGTAAAGACCAACCATGGCCACCAACAGCTGAAGACATGGAGCTCAATCCTGAAGACATCCTACCTCCAGACCTTGTCCGCTTTCTCAGCGTGCTAATGACTGGCAAGGAGGGCATCGAGACAGAAAAGGTGAAGCGTCTGGTCTTCTCCATTGGACAAGATCTGTGCCGTGCAGTGTCAGATGGAAAATGGAAGTTACCAAAGCACATTCTCCTCTGTGTGACTGTAAGGCACCTGTTCCGAAGCAAACAGCTCACCACAATACTACACAGGCTTGGACACTCTGAGAGCTACGATTTCGCCTTGGAGTTGGAAACTGCTCTCGCCAAGGTCCTGGATGAAGTCTCAACTTATCGTACACCACAAATTGTGACAGGAGAGGGCAACCTTGTATTCCACTGTGAGTGGGACAACTTGAATAAAACCACTACCAGTGTGCACGGCAGCAACATTGTAAACAGTGCTGGAGGAATCATGGTGCAGGAGGTCAAGCCCGGGTTCGAGAGCAGCAAGGACCGAATGCTACCTACCATCAATAGGTCACAACAGCGTAGCCTGAAGGTCGACACACCAAAAACTCTCCCACCCTTGCACTTTACTCGCGTTGGCCCGAAGTTCCCTGAAGGCTCATCATTCACACCGCCAGCAGAGAATGACACAGTCTATGCCACTACGATGCAAGAGTACTACATCTGGCTCTTCATCAGATACATCGGAAGCTGTGGCCTGCAGCCTGTGCCTGGGCTAGGGGGTTTCACCTCTGCAACTGGTTCTCCCCCACCCAGCAAATCAACAGTCGACTACTGCACGCCTATCCACCAACCGATCACAGACAACGCAGTTGTTCGTGAGCTACTGAAGCGTTCCGAGGCAGCAACTGCTGAGGTGGGTCAGAGATGGGTCCTGAATACATTTGATCTGGGTGTCTGCATGAAAGCCCTTCCCATCATCTGGCGCTGGCCAAATGAATTTGCTAGTCATGTAGTAACGATTGGACCCTTCCACACATCCATGAACTACATCGGGATGCTCACTGGACACAAGATGCGTGGTTCTGGATATGCAGAGATTCTCTTTGAGGCACAACTAGTAACAAGTGGATCTCTCAAAGGTGTTCTCAGTGGAAAGGCCTACGCAAAGTCCCTCTTTTGCCTCAAAACAGTGTGTGAGGCAATGGAGAGGCTGTTGATGGAGAGATTCACTGAGGAGGAGAACATCAAGGCAAGGTAAAATTGAAAGCCCTTCGTGAATGGCGATTCAATTTGTAATTTTTCCTGAAAAAAAGGTGATTACCTGTGATGTTTGTCTAGATCTGAAACTGGCAGTGACTGGTGATTGAAATGCGGTGCCTTTTTGTGTTTCAGGTCGAGGTACGTGAACTCCCCACGATCTACAGCAACCAGGAAGAGACTGATACCAGGGTGGTTCTGTACCTCCATCATGCTGCTACCATCGGATACAAGAACGCTGTAGTCAGAACACCGGACACAGACATCCTCCTGATCCTGCTCCACCATGCCCACAACATCAAGCTGACGGTGTACCTGGATACAGGGTCAGGGAAGCATCGCCAACTTGTCAACGTCTCTGAGCTGGCAGAATCCCTGGGAGAGGACTACTGTGCCACTCTCCTGGGGTACTATGTGTTCAGCGGAGAAGACTGCACCAGTGCCTTCAAAGGGAAGGGAAAAGTCGGGCCCTTGAAAAAGCTGGAGAAGAATCCCAGGTTTCACAGGGCATTCGGTGAACTGGGTGACAACTGGGATGCCAACCCTGAGGTGGAGAGGCAGTTAGAAAAATTCACCTGTGTGATGTACGGCCAGAGTCGCGAGTCATCAGTGGACATTGTCCGTGCCAAGCTGCTACGAAAAATGGTGGGAGAGGACAAGACCCTCACATCCAAGTCCAAGGTTGATCTGGCTCGCCTTCCTCCATGCCAGTCTGCCCTGAAGCCGCACATCCAGCGTGTGAACCACCGCGTAGCATTGTACAAAAGAGCCGATCAACCTATCATCGAAAAGCCAAAACCTTATGAGGAGCAAGGATGGATAAGGACTGATGAAGGACTGTTGAAACCAATGTGGTCCAGTGGTCCCATCCTACCAACCTCACTGGTGGATCTTCTGAACACAGGAGAGCACGAAGAGGAGGAGGAAGAGGAAGGAGAAGAAGAGTTTGACTCTGACGATTTCGATGAAAATGATGATGACTGACTCAGTGTAGAATCACTAATGCTAATGATGTTTATCTAAAACAAGCAAGAGAAGAGTGGTCACATTGAGTGCTAGGACTATTTTGACAGTTGTAATATTTAGAAAAATAAAACTTTGTGTTAACGTCTGTGTAGACGGACCTTAATATGAGTCTATTATTTCGTAAAACTGTGATTATTTTGTAAATAAAGCACTAATTAGCATACTAGTATACCATAGACACATGTAATCATGTTATGAATAGTTCTATCATGATCTATGCCCTTCAAAACATGGGTCTAGACACCTTCATTTTTCAATTATCTGCAATATTGGCTGAGATATTTCAAAAATCGTTTTTTTTATAATGGCAGCAGTAATTTGCATAAAAATGGTATGTGGGACATTTTTTCAGCTTGGGGCCATAGCTAGTCATTTTCTACACATTTTTTCCAATCGAGAAACACTGATTAGAAGTATATCTCCGGGGGGGTGCAGGGGGACCTAGTCTTCCTACTAGACTACATAGGTGCAAAAAAAGTGGCAAAACCTGTGCAGTATAATGAAGGAGGAATATCGGCAAAACAAGAAGGAATTATAATCAAAGACAGGTAATTTCAGTATTTTTACATATGTATGCCTTTACCGATTCAAATTTGAACTCAATGCCTATATGGAAACAGTAGAGTTTTAAATTTACAATTGAAAATTATAATAAAATGATGACAATGCATGTCAACTTTAAAAATGACATTTCTGTTATAGGTGGTGGGCCTGCACCCAAGGAACCTTCGCCCATTGTCACAGAAGATTGCCGCCGTTTTGGGCGAGGATGACCCCACCATACATGGCATAGAAGGAGGAGTCGATAATGAACTAATGGGAGAAAAGGCGAAGGAGAAAGCTACTTCATCAAGTTCAAGGTAGGCACAACCGAATCACATTGCATAATGAATGTTCAGTGCGTTGTTATCATATCTAAATGTAAGCAATGCTTTGAACGTCTCTGTCACATATAATTGTCTTTACTTACATTTCATCCTGCACATCAAATGAAACTTCCTTGAACACCGATCCCATTCCGATGAATGAAATTGATAGTGATGTCCGTGGTCCATCCGCACCCCCATCTGTAGCAGTGTTCAATTTTACCAAGACGTCCGGAAGTCGCTCTACTTCAACATTACCAAATCCATGCCCCCCTGCGGTCGTCCCTGCTGAGAAAACTAAGAACCAAAAGTTAGATGAAAATAGAGACTTATCGAAATGCAAAAAGAACTCTTGTGCTTAGAGAAGCAAAGGGCGAAACTTGAAATTGAAAAGCTAACCATGGAGAAGGAAAAGTTAGCAATTGAAATTGACGTGCTGAAAATAAAAAGGCAAAAGCTTAACCAAAGGCAAGACAAGTCTGACAACTTGCCAAGTGATTCAGCATGTGGCTATACACCATAAAAATTGATGAACTTGCAGTGATCAGAATATATCTGTATAAGGGAATAAATTCTTTAAAGGACCAATATAGTTTGTGTTCTATTCATTTCGTGCAACCTATAATACTCACTGTTTATTAAAAAATGGTTGTTGAGTGTTTGATTCCGAACTTCCATCTTAATGCGTCTGTCGGGCAATACAACCACATTCTCTTCATCGTCATCATCTGGTTGTGGATGTAACTCGATGGGTTCCTCGTCAAAATCAGGTAATCCTCTATTTATTGCAATATTGTGGAGAATGGCACAAGTTGCAATAATTTCGCAGGCCTTCTGTGGTGAGTATCGAAGTTGACCGTGAAGACAGTTGAAACGCCTCTTCCACTGTCCAATTCCTCATTCAACCAAACAACGTGTTCGTTTGTGAGTTCGGTTGTATCGTCGCTGCATTGCAGTGATTTGGTTCAAAAACGGTGTCATTAACCACGGTCGCACAGGATATCCACTAGTGCGGATTATCGTTGAGAGAGAGGAAGACAAATGATGAATTGCGAAAGATGATGGGAATATTGCCTGTGATTGATGCTGTGAAGAGGAACAGGTTGAGATGGTTTGGTCATGTGTTGAGGAAGGATGAAAGTGACTGGTTGAGAAGAGTGATGGAAATGAATGTAGAAGGAAGTAGTGGACGGGGAAGACCGAGAAAGACTTGGCTAAAGATGGTGGAAGAAGAAATGCGGGCAAGGGGGTTAACAAGGAGAGATGCAGAAAATAGGGCAAAATGGAGAAGATTGTCATGGGGACCACAAGGTTAACCCCCGCTCTAGCAGGGAAAATGGCCTTTAAAATGCATGTTGTTGTTGTTGTTGCACAGGATATCCACTATCTCCAAGAAGAACTTCTTCACCCATTCTTGTTTCCATTTTCTGTGCCAATGTACTTTCTCTCAATATGACAGAATCACGGGTACTGCCCGGCCATTTTGCCACAATGTTAATGAAACGGCATTGTGCATCCATTACTACCTGAGTATTGATAGAATAGTAATTTTTCCTATTCACATATCGCCATTCATGTTGTGTTGGACCCAGGATCCAAACGTGAGTTCCATCAATGACACCCATCACTCCTGGGAAATTAGCAATATTGTAGCGACCCATGGGTCCCCCAAGCAAGACCAGCATCAGAATCTCCTTGCTCCAGCCGGTGACGTCACCGGCGGGGATCCGTGGCGTCAGAGTGGCTGGTCACGTGACCACCGAAGCGCGCCGCGCGTGCGGGTATAATCAGCTACACCAGTTCATCACGTGACCACCGAAGCACGCCTCGCTTGAGAGGCGTGGCTTTCGGTTTCGGTTTCGGGTTGTGCTTTATAATGCAGCCCGATAAACGGGCTTTACAGTGTTCCCGAGTTGGTTTTACGAATAAATATCTTCTCGGACGAGTTTGTGCCTTGCCATCCTTTTGTCCGTATCATGCTGGAGCCCGGACTCCTTCAATATCGTAAAAATCTGCAACTATATCCTTTATATTTCCCGGGGATGGAAATTTCACAGCTCTCCCCATCAATGGAAGCAGTGCATTGTTTTCCTGTGAAATGATACGGCATAAGCTTGGTTGAGATATATGAACTGTATCTCCTTTCACCTGTTGGAATGATCTGGTTGCATAAAAACGTAAGGTTGCGAGTAGTTTCTGTTCAGTTGGAAGAGCGTGGTTACGAAATGTCCTTGGTTCGAGGTCAATGCGAATAATATCAGCAAGATCCAGTATTGTCTGTCGATCCAAATGATACCTTTGATAAAGCTGAAGGTCATTGTAAATTTCCAATGGGTGAACTCTGTCACGAAAAACACGTTCGCGACGCATTGCCCGCCTTCGGTCTATATAAAACTGCACTGCTAACATCAGAGCTGCCATATCCCTTGAGCGAACTGAACCGAATGACAGAATATTCAATCTAGTAACCACCCACCATAAAGTTAAGACTGCCTCGGAGGTGTCTTAAATTTAGGGACCGATTTAAGTGAGTTCCATGAGATAAGGAGCATATTGAATTCCACTTGTTCGGTCCGCTTAAGTTAAGATGGTACTTAGTGGCCCCACTTTTACTGAAGTAGCTTTATGAATACCGGCCCTGGGCCCTGTGCTTTTCTGGTATTCAGCAATGAGCTCTCCGCCTCTCTAGAAAATCCTTTCTATTTCTTTGCTGATGACTCCACTCTCTACTGCTCCATATCTCAACCCTCAGATCGGCAGTCTGCAGCCTCCTCACTCTCTGCAGACCTGGATAAAATCACAAACTGGACAAAGAAGTGGAACATGCCCTTCAATCCTGACAAGCCTGTCTGCTGCTCTTCTTCTGCTGAACATGCTGAACATGTCTGCTGCTGAACATGTCTGCTGCTCTTCTTCTTCTGCTTCTTCTGCTCTTCTTCTGATCATCCCGCGAGATCTTTGTCGGCGAGGTCACGTCTTTTCGAAGCTGTCCATGCCCTCACGCTTTCGAAGCTAAGTAATTTTTTCACAATTGTGTTTTTGTCGAGACTGTATCTATCTTTCGGTGTGTGTACCTATAGCATGTCTTTAAGAATATTTTCGGTGTTAATTTTTCGTACATGTATACACAATCGTCGGTTAATTTGTGTCGCGTATTCTGAGGCCTCGTACTAGTACTAGTACCAGTAGGTGTAGGCTACCGTCTCCGACCTTGTGGTTTTGTTTTCTCTCAGCAGTTCGTCGAATGTGCTGCAAATACTTTCATTCTCTGTTTCGTCCCAGTCGTTCACCCCATACTTCCTTGTTTAATATCTCTACTCAAAAAAAAAAAAACCCCAAACAATTTTCCTTCTCAGTTCTTATTCGTTTATTTGTTGTTCTTATTTCTACGTTCGTTCTTTGTTCACGTTGTTCGTGATCATGCGATCACGTGGTTAGAAATGTTTAATCTCTCCCCTGAAGAACTGTATTCTGTCATATATTATAACACCTTTTTCTTCTTCTCCTATAAAAGGATGCTTTCGTCTTGCTCACCAAATCTATTCATTCCAAAAAAAAAAAATAATACCATCTCTTACAGTTCCTCTTTTCTACATTCCCGAAACTCTCCAGCCCACCACTCCTCCTTCAGCATCCTCAAACGTATTTTTGACTCGAAGGTCTCAAACTCATTTTGCAAAAAATGTTCGTTTCCCATGAATCGTACACTTTTCAAAATCCAATCTCACCCCTCCCCTCCAAATCTTCCCCATCCCCCCTTCCCTCCAAAACTTCCCCATCCCCCCTCCCCTCCAAAACTTCCCCATCACCCATCTCTTTAAAATATTCCCCCTTGCCCCTCCCCTCCAAATCTTCCCCATCACCCATCCCTTTCAAATCTTCCCCCTTGCCCCTCCCCTCCAAATCTTCCCCATCACCCCTTCCCTCCAAAACTTCCCCATCACCCCTCCCCTACAAAACTTCCAGATCACCACTCCCCTCCAAATCTACCCCCTTGCCCCTCCCCTCCAAATCTTCCCCATCACCCATCTCTTTCAAATCTCCCCCCTTGCCCCTTCCCTCCCCTCCCTCCTAAACTCCCCACACACCCCTCCGCTCCGAGACTCTCCCTCGCTCCTCCCCTCCTCGACTCCCCTCTCACCCCTCCTCGTCAAAGCGGCCTCCCTGCTTCTTCCCCCCTTCCAACTTTCACCTTCATCTCCCCCAACCTTCTGCCTCGCTATTCCCCCTCCTGAAATAACACCTCACTGTGCCTCACCCAATCTCCATCAAACCTTTTGTCCGCCCCATTCTTCCCTTTCTCCAAGCTATTCTGAAATCTCTGAAATCTCTGACACACCTTCAACAGCTCTCCCTACCTCTTCCTCCTCTTCCACATCTTACCCTACCCCCCCCCCCCCCCCCGTTCTGTATCCGATGCTCCCCCTTCCTCTTCATTAACGGTATGGACCTCAAACATCCGGGGCCTTCGCTCAAACTTGACTGATCTCTCCATACAGGTTGCTTCTGACAAACCAGATGTGATTTGCCTAACAGACACTTTCCTCATTCATGATGTCTCTGATGCTTTGGTATCTCTCCCAGGTTACTCCCTCCTCCGGTATGATAGACCTGAGCCTCGTCCTGGAGGTGGGGTTGCCATCTTTATAAACAAAACTCTTCCAGACTCGCCCTCCACTGCCCTCTCTCCACCTCACCCCCAGGAATACCTTTGGCTACGGCTTCCCCTTCGCTCCCACCTTTTGTTCATATGTGTGTTTTACCGTCCACCAAACAGTGATGACTCCATCTACATCTCGCTGTCTGATAATATGGACCAACTTCTATCTACCCAACCCAACTCTCTCTTCCTCATACATGGTGATTTCAATTGTCACCATGCCAGTTGGCTGGGTGTGGGTACCTCTCTCACCAGCCATGGCTCTTCAGCAAAGGACTTCTGCGACTCACTGGGACTGACACAATCTGTCAATTTCCCAACCCGGATCTCAGTCAATGGAGCATCTTCTCTTCTGGACTTGGTTATGACTAACTTCCCTGAAAATGTCTGCTGCTCTTCTTCTGCTCCAATCGGCTCATCTGATCATGTGCTTGTTAAAGTGGACATCTCTCTGACCATTCTCAGAGAGCCTCCTCAGCGTCGACGAGTCTGGCATTTCACTCAGGCCAACTGGCACTGTCTTCAAGCAGCCATGAATCATCTGGACTGGTCTCCCATCTCTACTACCTCTGACATCAACTCATCCTGGGAATTCTTTCAAAGTAAATTGCTCTCTCTCATGCACAGATTTATCCCATCTCGTCTTCAGTTGTCATACCCTTCCTCCCGTCCATGGTACACAGATTATTGTGGTGAGGCTGTTTTCCCAGAAACAACTTGCTTTCGTCTCCTGGAAAGCAAATCCAATGGAAGGAAATCTCATTTCCTTTCACAAAGCCCGAAACAAGTGTGTGTCCACCCTCAGGAGAGCCAGGAAACAATATCTCACCGTTCTCAAGACCGAACTCTCTTATCTGTCTCCCTCTTCCAAATCCTGGTGGTGTCTGGTCAAATCTGTTTCTGTTGTTTGTTCCCCCTCCATCCCCTCCCTCACCTCAAACGGCTACACGGCTGACTCCGCACATGAAAAAGCTGAATGCCTCAACTCTGTGTATGCCTCTAAATCTTGTGTCCCAAACCCATCCCTCTCTGTACCCACCGTACCCAGTCGTACCCAGCTGCTCCTGGACTCTGTGTCCTTTCCTCCTGACAAGGTGGAAAAGTTTCTCTCAACCCTCGACTCTGATTCTGCAACTGGTCCTGACGGCATCAGCCCACGGGTCCTAAAATCATGTTCTTCCGCTCTTTCACTCCCTCTCTCTGTTCTCTTCACCCTCTCTTTTGCTCAAGGTCATCTGCCATCTGCTTGGAAATCAGCCAACATCACCGCTTTGCACAAAAAAGGTGCAAAAACAGATCCTAGCAACTACAGACCAATCAGCCTTCTTCCAATTATCAGCAAAGTCATGGAATCCATCATTGCTTCATATATGAAATCTTTACTCTTCTCCAATGGCTTGATCTCTGACCATCAATTTAGTTTCAGACCTGGTCAATCTACTCTGGACATGCTGCTTCTGCTTTCTCAACAATGGATGGAGGTCCTCAACGCCAAACAGGAAATTAGAGCTGTCTCCCTTGAGTCAGCTCAAGTTGCTCAAGTCAGCTCAAGTCAAGCAAGCATATCATGCTACATATTGTTTTTGGCACCGATGGACAAAAGGACCACCGAGGCACTCGGAAACATGGTGGTGGGATGATGAAGTTGGAAAGAGGATTGACGAGAAGAGGAAGAAGTTCAAGGAGTGGCAGAAGACGAAGGGTATGGGGGCAGAAAAGGCAGAGCATGAAAGTTGTAAGGCAGCCAAGAAGGCTGCAAAGAAAGAGGTAGCATAGGCGCAGTAGGCATGTAGGAAAATGTTTGGAGAATGCTTGGATTTGGAAGAGGGTCAGAGAGCGGTATTCAGGATTGCAAAGCAGATAGCGAAATAGAGGTGTGATGTGATGGGGGTGAGTTGCTTGAAGGATGAAGTGGGACAAATCGTTGTGGACCCAGATGGAATTAAAGGAAGATGGAAGAGATATATGGAAATACTGTTGAATGCAGAGAATGAATGGGATGGCAACATCGAGAGTAACCCAGTTTTAGGACTGGCAGAGAAGATAACCGAGAAGGAAGTTGAGGAAGCGATAAAAGCAATGAAGAGTAGAAAAGCAGGAGGGCCAACGGGAGTTGTGGGAGATATGTTGAAGGCAGCGGGAAATTTGTGTGTGAAGAGAATGACAGAGATCTGCAATCTGGTGGTGAAAGGAGGCCGCATTCCAGTGGCTTGGGAGCTGAGTACCCTCGTCCCTCTATAAAAGGGGAAAGGTGACCCTCTGGACTGTGGCTCGTATCGAGTGATAAAGTTATTGGAGCATGGAATGAAGGTATTGGAAAGGGTGTTGGAGAGGAGGATAAGGAAGAAAGTGAGGCTCGACGAAATGCAGTTTGGATTTATGCCAGGAAGAGGAATAGCAGACGTGCTTTTTATTGTGAGGTAGTTGCAGGAGAAGTACATGTAGAAGAGGAAGAAGTTGTTTCTTGGGTTTGTTGATCTGGAGAAAGCATTCGATAGGGTTCCACGTGAAGTAGTGACATGGGCATTGAGGAATTTAGGAGTGGAGGAATGGTTGATCAGAGTAGTGATGGCAATGTACAAAAGAGCGCGCACAGCTTTTAGACGAAGGACGGGAACAGTGGTGAGTTTGAGGTTAAGGTGGGAGTGCATCAGGGGTCGGTACTAAGTCCACTACTATTTGTAGCTGTGATGGAGGTGCTGGCTCCGAACATAAAGGAGGGTTTACCGTGGGAGTTGTTGTATGCAGATGATCTGGTGTTGATTGCAGAAAGTATGGATGGACTGAAGGAGAAGATGAACAAGTGGAAGGAATGTATGGAGACAAAAGGTCTGAAGGTGGATATCGGAAAAACGAAGGTGATGGCAAGTGGTAAAGCATGTGGTGAGGTGGAAAGAACTGGGACGTGGCCCTGTGCTGTGTGCAGGAAGGGTGTCGGAGTGAATTCCATTCAATGTACTCTGTGCACTGAGTGGGTTCATCAAAAATGTAGTGGTTTGAGAGGGTCATTAACCAGTGTGGCAGCTACATTTAAGTGTAAGGTGTGCACAGAGGGAGCTGCACATGGAGGAAATGTTCAGTTGGATCTTGGAGACAGCGTGAAGCTGGAAGGTGTGAAAACATTTTGTTACCTAGGAGACATGCTGAATGGAGAAGGTGGATCAGACTCGGCAACGGTTGCTGGAGTGAGATGTGCATGGAAGAGGTTTCGGGAACTGAGTGGCGTGCTGACGATGAGGGGAGTGTCGTTGAAGCTGAAGGGAAAGGTGTATGCTGCATGTGTGAGAAGTGTTATGATTTATGGGAGCGAGACATGGGTAATGAACGTAGAGCAGCAACGAAGGCTTGAAAGGGTGGAAATGTGAATGGTTCGGTGGTTGTGTGGAGTATCGTTGAGAGAGGGGAAGACAAATGATGAATTGCGAAAGATGATGGGAATAGAGCCTGTGATTGATGCTGTGAAGAGAAACAGTTTGAGATGGTTTGGTCATGTGTTGAGGAAGGATGAAAGTGACTGGTTGAGAAGAGTGATGGAAATGAATGTAGAAGGAAGTAGAGGATGGGGAAGACCGAGAAAGACTCGTCTAAAGATGGTCGAAGAAGAAATTCGGGCAAGGGGGTTAACAAGGAGAGATGCAGAAAATAGGGCAAATGGAGAAGATTGTCATGGGGGCCGTAATAGTCAGGTTCAGTATGTCCAGATTTAAAGTTTCGTTGGATTTTTGGGGGGATTTGGAAAACTATATATTTTTGGAAACTATATTGTATAGTCAGTCAGAAAACCAATGTTGCTATTTGCACAGACTCCTGTATGGCGGCCATCTTGGATTTTCAAAATTGCCGCCGTAGAACTAATTTTTCTCAATATCTCAGCTTCTAAATAACATAGAGCTTTGATTCTAACGGCTAAACATACATTTTCAAGGGCCCCGAATCCAATGGTAACAAGTTCGATAAGCTAGACATGCCCATAGAGCTCCTATGTGGCGGCCATCTTGGATTTTTCTAACTGGCTGCCGTAAAATTGATGTTTCTCAATATCTCAGCTTCTAAACAACATAAAGCTTTGATTCTAACGGCTAAACATACATTTTCAAGGGCCCCGAATCCAATGGTAACAAGTTCGATAAGCTAGACATGACCGTAGAGCTCCTATGTGACGGCCATCTTGGATTTTTCAAACTGGCCGCCGTAAAATTGATGTTTCTCAGGATCTCATCTTCTAAATAAGACGGAGCTTTGATTTTTCTAAATCCCCAAAACAATCCAACGAAATCTAAAATCTGGACATGCTGAACCTGACTGTGTTGACTGTAATGAGAAATACTATTCTACTGCGAGTGTTTTGCCCTTTGTGGGCCTTTGTGGCATACTGCCAAATAACACACAGATACTCCTAATGTTCATGAGAACTTAAAATCTGTTTACGGGTGGACAAGCTACTAAAGTAATAAGTTTGATCCCCAGGGTACAGCTGAGGAAAATAATTAGTTTACAGCGTGTGTTTTTGTATAATTTATATACTGAGCAATATACCTGATATTGTGGTGATGGTGGTAGTGTATTTGTAGCCTATTATACATCAATATGTCTGTGGTGGTGGTTGTATATATCGGTGACGGTTCCCTTTGCTTTGCTGTCTTTGCAGGTTCTACATGTCACATTATGAGTGAGATGCAACAAGATGGTGAAGGGGCGGGGCAAGCCCAGGAGTCCACGAACTGTAAGCAGTGCATTTTATGCAAGGCTGATGATGTCAAGAAAGGATCCTTGGTGTTAAACCCCAGAATAGATTCCTACCAACATTTATTGAAGACAATAGAAGAAAGGGCCAGTTTGCATGATGGCATCTACGTTCAAGTCCATAAACGACTCCAAAACAGCACAAAAGAAACACTCTACAGAGAAGGCAGTTTGGCATCGCACTTGTTACTCCAGTGCAACTAACAAGAGCGAGATACAACGTGCCAGAGACCGCCATGCGCATGCAGTAACAACTGGACACTATACTGCAAAAAAACGCGGACAAAAGAGAGGAAGCACAGAAATGGACGAGCCAGGCTCATCAACATCTGATGCAACATCCCCGTTCACACGCTCGTGTACAGTGCCACTGGATAAAGAGCAGTGTTTCTTCTGCCAAAAAGATGATGGCCAACTACTCTACCAGGTTAGGACTGAAAATGCTGGTCAAGAGCTTAGAGAGGCTGTGAGAAGTCCCAAGATGCATTATTGAAAACACGATTCAACACATGTATCTCACCAGGTGATTTTTTTTTTTTTTTTTTTTTTTTTTTTTGTATACAAGATCGAGGCTCGTGAAAGAGCGAACATTAATCACACAGAAAGACAAACCGAAACATAAAACATATAACATCGGGAGCGGTAGACAAGATGGGGAGAGAGGGGGAAGGACACAAACACAACATTTGAGAGCAGGGACCGAGAGACATGGAGACATCGAGAGATCTGAGAGAGGGCGAGGGCTTTGGGGAGGGGGGGGGGCATGGGAAGGGGGCGGTGGGAGAGGTATAAAACATATGGACACTGCCAGGACTTCCAGGAAAGAAGTTGGAATTTCAAACAAGGTGGATCTGGGGTGAATTAGCGGGGGTAGAAAAGATCAAGGTTTTGGATGGGGGAAGATAAGAGATGGTGGTGAACAGCTGTTTTAAAGACCTGGAGGGAGGAGTGGGATTGAAGGGAGTGAGGGAGTTTGTTCCAGAGGCGGGAGAAAAGAGGAATGAAAGAGTGAAGGTGAGCAGAGAGCCGAGATTTCGGCAGTTTAACCATCAGAGGGTTGCTGGCAGATCTTGTGCGACCTGTAGGAATATTTGGGGGACAGAGCACAGAGAGAGCTGGGGGTGCAAGGCCGGAGAGGAGTCGGTAGAAGACAGAAAGACCACCTACCTGCCTGCGGTGAGTGAGTGAAAGGCCCTCAGAGATAGCTTCATCACGGGAGATTCCAATAATTCTGAAAGCTTTGGTTTCAACAGCGTGAAGCCGAGCTAGGTGTGAGGCAGGAGCACCGGCCCATAGGGGAGAACAGTATTCCATTGAGCTGCGGATGAAAGCCTTGTATGTGGTGAGGAGCTCAGGTGTGCCGAGGAAGGACTTCGCACGACGGAGGATGCCCAGTCGGCGACTGGCTTTGGAGGCCAGCTTGGAAATGTGGTTTTCCCAAGAAAGATCATGGCAGATAGTGAGACCCAAAATCTTGAGCGACAGAACTTCTTGGAGAGGATTGTTGAGAAAGTAGATGGGAGGGTTGTCCAGTCGATCTTTTCGGAGAGACATAGTAAGAGTGTGAGATTTGTCAGGATTGAAAGACATGTTCCACTTGTTTGACCAGTCTGTGATTTTGTCCAGGTCTTCAGAGAGTGAGGAGGCAGCAGACTGCCGATCTGAGGGAAGACGAATGGAGCGGCAGAGAGTGGAGTCATCAGCAAAGAGATAGAGAGGATTTTCGAGAGAGTCAGAGAGATCATTGATGAAGACCAGAAAAAGCACGGGGCCCAGAACACTGCCTTGGGGAACTCCAGCCTGAACAGGAAGAGGAGAAGAGAGAAACCCATTCAGGGCCACACGTTGACGACGACTAGAGAGGAAGTCCGCCAGCCATGCGTGGAGATTTCCATGGATACCAAAGGAGGAGAGTTTGGTGAGCAGAGCGGGGTGCCAGACCGTGTCGAAGGCACGTGATATGTCGAGGGAGACAGCTCTAATTTCCTGTTTGGCATTGAGGACCTCCATCCATTGTTGAGACAGCAGAAGCAGCATGTCCAGAGTAGAGTGACCTGGTCTGAAACCAAATTGATGATCAGAGATCAAGCCATTGGAGAAGAGGAAAGATTTCATATCCGAAGCAATGATGGATTCCATGACTTTGCTGATAATTGGGAGAAGGCTGATTGGTCTGTAGTTGCTAGGATCTGTTTTTGCACCTTTTTTGTGCAAAGCGGTGATGTTGGCTGATTTCCAAGCAGATGGCAGTTGACCTTGAGCAAAAGAGAGGGTGAAGAGAACAGAGAGAGGGTGAGATAGAGCAGCAGAGCAGGATTTTAGGACCCGTGGGCTGATGCCGTCGGGTCCAGTTGCAGAATCAGAGTCGAGGGTTTACAGAAACTTTTCCACCTTGTCAGGAGGAAAGGACACGGAGTCCAGGAGCAGCAGGGTACGACTGGGTATGGTGGGTACAGAGAGGGATGGGTTTGGGACACAAGATTTAGAGGCAAACACAGAGTTGAGGCATTCAGCTTTTTCACGTGCGGAGTCAGCTGTGTAGCCGTTTGAGGTAAGGGAGGGGATGGAGGGGGAACAAACACCAGAAACGGATTTGACCAGACGCCACCAGGATTTGGAAGAGGGAGACAGATAAGAGAGTTCGGTCTTGAGAATGGAGAGATATTGTTTCCTGGCTCTCCTGAGGGTGGACACACACTTGTTTCAGGCTTTGTGAAAGGAAATGAGATTTCCTTCCGTTGGATTTGCTTTCCAGGAGACGAAGGCAAGTTGTTTCTGGGCAACAGCCTCACCACAAGATTCCGTGTACCATGGACGGGAGGAAGGGTATGACAACTGAAGACGAGATGGGATAAATCTGTGCATGAGAGAGAGCAATTTACTTTGGAAGAATTCCCAGGATGAGTTGATGTCAGAGGTGGTAGAGATGGGAGACCAGTCCAGATGATTGATGGCTGCTTGAAGACCGTGCCAGTTGGCCTGAGTGAAATGCCAGACTCGTCGACGCTGAGCAGGCTCCCTGAGGATGGTCAGAGAGATGTCCACTTTAACAAGGACATGATCAGATGATCCGATCGGAGCAGAAGAAGAGCAGCAGACATTTTCAGGGAAGTTAGTCATAACCAAGTCCAGAAGAGAAGATGTTCCGTTGACTGAGATCCGGGTCGGGAAATTGACAGATTGTGTCAGTCCCAGTGAGTCGCAGAAGTCCTTTGCTGAAGAGCCATGGCTGGTGAGAGAGGTACCCACACCCAGCCAACTGGCATGGTGACAATTGAAATCACCACATATGAGGAAGAGAGAGTTGGGATGAGTAGATAGAAGTTGGTCCATATCATCAGACAGTGAGATGTAGATGGAGTCATCACTGTTTGGTGGACGGTACAACACACATATGAACAAGAGGTGGGAGCGAAGGGGAAGCCGTAGCCAGAGGTATTCCTGGGGGTGAGGTGGAGAGAGTGCAGTGCAGGGCGTGTGAGGAAGAGAGTTTTTGATAAAGATAGCAACCCCGCCTCCAGGACGAGGCTCAGGTCTATCATACCGGAGGAGGGAGTAGCCCGGGAGAGATACTATGGAATCAGAGACATCATAAAGGAGGAAAGTTTCTGTTAAGCAGATCACGTCTGGTTTGACAGAAGCAACCTGTATGGAGAGATCAGTTAAGTTTGAACGAAGGCCCCGGATGTTTGAGGTCCATACCGTTAATGAAGAGGAAGGGGGAGCATCAGATACAGAACAGGGGGGAGGAGGGGTAGGGTAAGATGTGGAAGAGGTGGAAGAGATAGGGAGAGCTGTTGAAGGTGTGTCAGAGATTTCAGAATAATGATGCACACGCAATTGACCTTCGGTACCACAAATCTTGTTGGAGAAGACATGTGTTCCATGTAGTACGAGACAGACCTAGCGCAAACAGAAGCAGCGCAGACAAAGAACTATTGCTGCAACGGGCAAGTCTGATTGAGATGATCAACCTGATAGATGTCAAAACACAAAACCAAGCTTATCTCTCCATGGATGACATTGAAACCACTTATGTCAATATGATTGGCGCAGAACACTTGGAAAAGCATGTACCTACATTCAATAGAAAGTGGCTGAAAGAAAGAATCGTCACTGAGTTGCCAAGCGTGACATCTGTTCTCCAAAAAGACCGAAGAAAATCGGCCATCCTCTACTGTCCAGATGCATGTGAGGAAAGCATGGTTCATTCTGCAATCACAAGTGATGGCGATGACGAGAACAACATGAAGACAATCTACAAAGCAGCACAAGTGAAACGGAAGAGCATCGCAGAATTCATTAAGAAGGACCAGGAAGCAAATACCATACAGGTGTCCAGCGATATCAACGATGTTCCGGCTGAACTATACACCATGATCCGCTGGGTAATGGTAGGGCCTGTCGACAAGCTGGAAACTGAGAAGAGGACCAGTGTTGTTGACAGATCAACACTCACTGTGAGTCAGAACATCATGTATGGATTCAAATCCAACAGACAGGTGAAGTACAAACCAAGCAGCGAATCCGCAACATTCAGGCCACCCCCTTCAAGAGAAAACCCCCACGTCCTGGGATTGGCTCTGACTGTCCATCATGACACACGCAACAAAAAGCTGATGGGACTTCTCAATGCACATGGCTACTGTGTTTCGATTGTCCGTGCCCTCCTCATGGAAACTGCTCTTGCCAATGCTGTCGTAGAAAACACCAGGCAGTTTGAAGGTCTGTACGTGCCACCATTCCTGAAAAGGGGAGCCTTTGTGTTCTTTGCTGCAGACCACACGGACTTTGCCGAGGATACTCCTGACGGGAAAGGAACCACTCACGCAACGATTACTGCAGTGTACCAGAAGTCAGATGTCCCTGGAGAACCAGTTGCGCAACCTCTGATCATCGGTGATGCACAGAATCTATCGGTCACTCCATACCATGTAGATGTGCTGCACTGTGACAAGCCGAAACCACAGCTTACGAAGAGAACAGAGGAGTTTGTCATCAACAAGGGGGTCTCCAGATCCTATCAACTGACACAACTGGGATGGGTTGTTGCTTCTGCTCTATCCAGGATGAAAGCGAGGGAACACTCCAGCAAGATTCCAGGTTGGGCAGGATACAACTCGCTCTTGTCTGAACACCAGTCCATGACTCGGGTTGGTGCCTTGCCACTACTTCCAGAGGTGGCGCATGAGTGGCCAACCCTACTGACCGTGATCATGCAAGCCAGTCAGCTAAGGATGTTGGCAGTTGGTGAAGATCATCCCACTGTAATTTCATTTGACATGGCCCTCTACGAGAAGGTGGTGCAACTTCTGGATGCAAGACCTGATTTGAAACGCACAGTCGTCCCCAGACTGGGTGAGCTGCATGTTGTCATGGCGGCTCTCCAAGCCCTCGGAGCCTCCATGGAGAACTCAGGCATTGATGATGCTTGGGTAGAAGCTGATGTCTATGGTCCAGCCACGACGCGGCAAATCCTGAAATGTACACACTACAAGCGGTCTCTCCGTGCCCATATATATTCATATGTAGCACTTTATGAAATGGTTCTGGAGGAGTTCTTGAAGGACAACCCACAAGTAAAGGATGTGTGTTTCGAGGCAACAGAGGGAGTAGAAGCTGCCTGTGCTGAGACGAACAAGTGCACGAAAGCTGAATCTGTAAAACAAGCAAACACCAAACTCCTTCAAGTCTTGACATCTGATGGGGTGGTGACGGCACTCGAGGAGTGGGAAGCACGGAGATCCAAGAATGCAATGTTCAAGTCAATGATGAACTATCTACATCGGGTGGAGACAATCCTGTTATTCGTGGCAGCATCACGGAGTGCTGACCTGGTGCTTCACCTCCAAGCTGGAGAAGAACTGAGCAAGTTATTCTTTGCCATGGACCGGATCAAATACAAGCGGCTCTGGCCCCGATACATCGCAGACATGTATGACCTAAGAACCAATCACCCTAGGACCTGGGAAGAACTAGGAGCTGGCAATCTATCAGTAACCAAGAATGACATCCCGTTTGTATCCATTGGACCAGATCATGCATGTGAACATCTGAACAAGCTGATGAAGATTCACTCTGGACTGATTGGCATCTCTAACAATGCCAATGCTAGACAGAGATTCTTCATGGTTACACCAGAATTATCATGCCTGTCAAAAGACTTCAAGAGTCAGTTTGGCCTGGAAGGTGACAAGATCACAGAACATCATGACCTTGGTCCAAGTGCAGTCAAGAGGGAGCATGAAGCAATCAACAAGATCAAGGCTGCGATACTGAGTCACGGGAATCCATTTGACACTGAAGGTGACAAGCTGCACAATGTGATAACGAATGCTTACATCCCAGACGAGTATGTACCACAGATCTTGAACATTGATGTCACTGGTCAGATGTTGTATGAAGACCACGTGTCGGAGCATATCAATGGAGATGTTAGCCTCTGGGCACCAGTCAAGAAGGAAAACAACAAGATGTTCACGTCTGGGAACAAGAGAACCACAGTGAAACTCAGAGACAGGACTGTGGATCTGAAGGAGACTAAGGAACTGTACGGAAGGCTCATGGTCCTTGCCAAGTCAAACAGAGACGTCAACCAGAAATATGCCATCGGAAATTACGAGTTCACTGTGACACCAAGAGCACTGTTCGCTCCAGATGGGACAATTCTTCCATGCACTGACAAGTCGAAGTTAATTCATCTCCTCGACAAGTTAGCAAGAGCAGAAATTCACCCCGAAGATCAGCAGCAGACACCAGCTGCAAGTGTTCTACAAGAAGATCCAATGGACACATGAACTATGGCATCCACATCTCGTAAACCTACAAGTCGGAAGATTGCACTGGTGGATGGGATGGTACTTGTGCATAAGCTGACAAAGAAACCAGCCACTGTAGTGAAAGTCAACGATCTGGGTGAATGCTTCAATGACAGACTCATGTCTCTAACAAAAGATTGTGATGAGATCATACTGGTCTTTGACACGTACAAAAACGATTCTCTGAAGAGTGCTACCAGGGCTAAAAGAAGGCAAGGAAAGGATGCAGTACAGTATCAAGTCAAAGATGACACCAACATCAAACACATCCCAATGAGCAGATTCCTTTCTCATGACAAAACAAAGGCTGATCTGACTGACTATCTGGCAGCGAAAACTCTAGAATACAACAGTCACTCATCCAAGTTGATCATCACGTCTGCTTCAGGGCGTACTAGGAGCAACAGTGACCTGCTCTTCGAGGACAACAACCATGAAGAAGCTGACACCCTGTTGATCCACCAGGCCGTGCTGGCATCCCAGCGAAACCCACATGATGCGCAGTTGGTGTTCTTCTCTCCCGACACAGATGTCCTGGTACTAGTCATAGCAAACTATGACCTACTGCTGAGGAATACATCCATTTCCATGGCCTCTGGAATACTTCAAATAGAGCCACTGTGGACAGCTCTAGGGGTCGAAAGAGCAAAGGTGTTGCCAGCCTTTCATGCTTTCACAGGGGCAGACAACACTGAGAGGTTCTCTCGAATAGGCAAAGCAACCTGGCTGCATGTCTAACTCAAAGCAAGTGAAGATGTCATAGACACCGTGTGAATGCTTTCAGATGCAACTGAAGTGACGGAGGACATGTTGTCCACACTAGCTAACTTTGTATGCGCTGCTTACTCTCCAAATGGCATCCACATCGACAGCATCCCCAAACTACGATGGTATCTCTTTTGCAAACACATGGCAGAAAGTGACAGGCTTCCTCCTACTCTTGGAGCTCTCAAGCAGCACATCCTTAGAGTCAATATCCAAGCCAGAGTGTGGGGTCAGGCAAGCATTGCTCAACAGGATCCTCAGCTGAATCCCCTGCAAAACGGCTTTTACAAAGACACGGATGGACAAGTGAAACCAACCACAACTGAGGAGCCTCCAGCCCCCAAGGCCATCATTCAAATGGTTAGATGTCAGTGCAAAACAGACTGTACTTCATCTAGATGTTCCTGCAGAACAAACAACTTGGCTTGTACAGACCTTTGTCAGTGTGACATCCAGTGCCAAAATGATGAGGACTCTCAAGATGTGATGAACGAAAGCGATGATGAGGATGATGATGACTTTACTCAATGATGAATCAAAGCTCTGTGCTCTTTAGAAGGTGAGTTACATCAGTTTTACGGCGGCCAGTTTGAAAAATCCAAGATGGCCGCCACATAGGAGCTCTATGGTCATGTCTAGCTTATCGAACTTGTTACCATTGGATTCGGGGCCCTTGAAAATGTATGTTTAGCCGTTAGAATCAAAGCTTTATGTTGTTTAGAAGCTGAGATATTGAGAAACATCAAGTTTACGGTGGCCAGTTTGAAAAATCCAAGATGGCCGCCACATAGGAGCTCTATGGTCATGTCTAGCTTATCGAACTTGTTACCATTGGATTCGAGGCCCTTGAAAATGTATGTTTAGCCGTTAGAATCAGAGCTCTATGTTATTTAGAAGCTGAGATATTGAGAAAAATTAGTTCTACGGCGGCAATTTTGAAAATCCAAGATGGCCGCCATACAGGAGTCTGTGCAAATAGCAACATTGGTTTTCTGACTGATTATACAATATAGTTTCCAAAAATATATAGTTTTACAAATCCCACAAAAATTCCAACGAAATTACATGGTGAACCTGACTATAAGGCAAACCCCTGCTCTAGCAGGGAAAATGGCCTTAAAATGCCTGTTGTATATTGTTTTTGGCACTATCACTCAATGGTGAAGAATCACTATTGAAATTTTATGAAAATTATTTTATCTGGATACGGATTCGGACCTTCACAAAATCGAATCAATTAGTCATTGTCACATCCAACCTGTTCACCAAATGTTGTCGAATTCATGAATAGCTTTTTGAAGAATTTCACTTAATTTGTTCCTTCAAGTTGGCACATATTGTTTTTTCGAAGCAGCAATCTGCAAAGGAGCAATCCGCCCAAGGCACCGAGGTTGTGTGGTTTTTATGGTATGGTACACTGATTTATGGTTATATATTGAACACACTGCAGTATATTGAACACACAATGTAACACCCTGCAGTGACGAACATATGGTATTACAAGAACAACAAGTACATGTGGCAAATAGTTTAACACATCAAATCCTCCTGAATATCTGTAATTCCACTGAGAATGATGTTTATTTTCACATCTTGCTCCATTAAAATATAAATAGCAGTTAATGAAAGATCAAAAAGGCAAAACTGTAATAATATTAAACATGATTATTGTAATTAACAAACAAGTAAATGTAAATTTATTGAATGATTTGGTACTTGTGGGATCTGTTATTTCTGTTGACAATTTACAATTTTGAAATACACATTTGATTGAATTGGGAATTAAATTTACCTTTAAAAGGACATGGAAGGTGAAGCGGTGGATTACATTTGGGTGTTTCATAAACTTGATCCATAAATAATTGTACGATTTGCTTTCTACAAAGAGCACCTGTGTGCATTTACCCAGGATGTATATACCTGTACACAGGATGTATATACCTGTACACAGGATGTATATACCTGTACCCAGAATGTACATACCTGTACCCAGAATGTACATACCGGTACGCACGATATACGTTGTAAATAGTTTAATATTCGTGCTGTTTCTGTTCTTGCCGTCTGTGAGCGGAAGGACATGTATGCCTCGGACTCAAGTTGAACGATATGGAATCGCACAACATGGAGATATCATGATTGGTGCACTTTTTGCAATTCATGGAACGATGGCAACACCTGAACATTCCTACAGAGAACCTCCAGGAGACGTTCAGTGTTTACAGTAAGTTGTTCTTTTTGTTTATTTCAAACATTCTGGTTCGTTTTACGAATAATCCAGTTAAATGAAAATATAACAGGGAACATTGTTACATTCTTAAACGATGTATGACATAAAATGGAAGGCGCAACGTGGAGGACTTTACAGACTTGCATTATAATGTTCAGAATTGAAAGGTTTTGCAATTCTGTAGTTGACTTGGCCAGCCATTTAATATCATTCCACTGCTTGATTAACATTTCCGACGTGTTCATTATTTTTCTATTTTTTGTGATTACAGGGCCTTCAGAAAGTATTCACACACATTGACTTTTCACAATTTGTTGTGTTACAGCCTGAATTTAAAATGTATTAAATTGATATTTCTTGTCACCGATCTACACATAATACCCCACAAGTGAAAACGTGTTTTTAGAAATCTTTACAAATATATTGAAAATTAAATAGTCAGAGTCCTCAGATTTGCTCAAGCTCTGCCAAGTTGCATATGGAGCAATCTTCATGTCTTGACACAGATTTTCAATGGGATTCAAGTCTGGGCTTTGGCTGGGCCACTGAACGACTTTAATGTTCTTCTTTTGAAGCCATTCCCTTGTTACTTTAGCTGTATGCTTGGGATCATTGAAAGTCCTGTTGGAACGTAAATCTTCGAGGCAGTCTCAGGACTTTTGCAGTCGGAAGCAGGTTCTCCTCAAGGATCTGTCTGTGTTTGGCTCCATTCCCTGTTTCCTCTAGCGGTACAAGTCTCCCAGTCCCTGCCAATGAAAAGCATCCCCATAGAATGATGCTGCCATCATCATGCTTCACAGTAAGGATAGTGTTAGATGGTTGGTGAGCTGTGCTCAGTTTATGCCAGATGAAGCACTTTGAATTCAGGCCAAAGAGTTCAATTTTCGAATCATCAGATCACATAATATTTTGCCTCATGCTGTGAGAGTCTTTCATGTGCCGTTTTGCAAACTCCAGGTGTGCTGTCATGTGCCTTTTTCTCAGGAGTGGCTTCCATCCCACAAAGCCTTGATTTGTGAAGTGCTGCAGAGACTGTTGTCCTGCCGGCATGTTTGCTCTGTAGTTATATCAGAGTGGTCATTAGGTTCTTGGTCACCTCCCCAACAAAGCTCCTTCTTGAATGGTTGCTCAGTTTGGTCAGATGGCCAGCTCCAGGAAGAGTTTGGGTAGTTCCATATTCTTTCCATTTCCTAATGATAGAGCTCACTGTGCTCTTGAGAACTTTCAACACTCAAGAAATTGTTTTATACCTGTCCTCAGATCTATGCCTCTTCACAATTCTATCTCTGAGTTCTGCGGACAGTTCCTTGGACTTTTTTATACTTGGGCTAGGGCCTGTAATAGAGGTGACACACACACATACACACACACACACACACACACACACACACACACACACACACACACATACTGACAAGACAAACACTGAACACAGCCACTGAGCTTGGGGAAGAGTCTCACCACACAACCACCAGTGGCTTTTCATGCACTTTTAACAGCTGAGTTACAGTTAAAGCTCTAACAGCTTTAAGAGGACACTGAAGGGTATCAATATATTTAGCTTGTCTTTTAGGTTTGATCAGCGTGGATTGCAAAACGTCATGGCCATGATTTTTGCCATAAATGAGATAAATAGTAATAATAACTTATTGTCGAACCTCACACTTGGTTATATCATGCATGACAATTGTTTCCGAATGCCAAAATCAATTGACAAGTCGTTAAATTATATTGAGCCAATATCAGAGGATGAGGATCCGTGTTTCTACCAAGTTGTTGTCACTGCTTCAGGCTCCTCACATGCAGTGGCAATTGCACGACTGCTGGGGCTCTTCTTCACCCCACAGGTACTTCATCGAACAAGAATAAAAATACATAAGATGTCATAGGCATCTTGGTTTTAGTAATTTTGCTGAACGGAGTTAAAGACTCGTCAGTCGGCCATATTTCGTCAGATTACAAAACGAAATATTCTGCATATGTGTACTGTCATGTATTGTCTTCGTGCCAAGTTTGAACAACATCTGTAAATGCATCTTCGAGAAATGGTTGATAATAATGTAGTAATGTTGTAATGATGTTCAGCAGATTATAAATGAGTCGGGAGAAATGGGGGACTGGTGCAATCCACCCAACCCCAAGTGAGTGGGAGGGAGACCTTACCAGAATTTTTTTCCCTTCCTGCCTTCCCTCTTCCCCCATCGCCCCATTCCCCTATCCCTCTCCCCTCACCCCCCAGCACATCATATTCTTCCTCTCTCTAATCTCAACATATCCGCACCTGTCATATTTTCATTATACTCTAATAGCGAACCAACGAAATAAGTGTTAAATTGTTAGGGAATGACTTAAAACACTCGTCGCCATCGAGGACACTAAGTATGTTTTAACTTGTTAGTTTAAATATCATTGATGACTAAAGATGAAATTATAAACCTGAGCCACATCAGAGATTGTGATAAAAGTCAATTTATTTCTTGATTTTTTTTGAAACCTTTATATGCTTTACTTCCACCTACTTAAAAAGTCAATAGTTATCTCTCCACTCTTTGGTTATTGCTTGGAATAGGTATAACCCTATGTACCGTTAAAAACCTCCAAACCTACTTATACATGTGTACCCATAAGGGATGCTATCAATTCCATTGTCTAAAATAAACCTCTTATCATCAAAAGCCCCCATTGCCTTTTTATTTACCTCCTCTGTATATAATTTATGTTTATATCTTCTTGTTATATTCCTTTTTCGATACTCTTCTTTCTTAAAGGTTAAACATTTGTAATGATGTTCAAAGTTTATTGTTTCTTTGATCACATTTTTCTTTACCCCCTTTAACTTTTTTCACTCTTTTCAATATTATTATCAATATATAAGCATAAGCCTTTGCTCTCAATCCCACACATTCGCTCATTATCTTTCCACCCAATTCATCTTTAAACTTTCCAATAACCTATTTATTCTTTGTAGAGAATAGTTTATTATCTGAACTGTAATTGCTTGTATCATAAATATCAACATCCTGAACATATCCATATAAATATCTTCCACATTGATTTTTAAAATTAAACTGTCTGCATCCATATGAAGTAAATTAATATCATCCACATATCTCCTCTTTAATTTGTTGGAGAAATAGTCATACATTAATAATTTTGACAAGGCAAGAATTGTTGTTCCTCTATAAATAGGTTTATCCATTTCGATACTTTGTTTAATCATATGAATAGCACAAGATTTCTCTGAAAACACCTCCACTCTTTAAAAACTTGGGTTATTAATTAATTTAGATTGCATGCTTGTTTCCAAGATGTAGCGAGTCTTATGTTTTGTCTATTCCTAATATTTTCCATTGTTTTTCCAAATACAGAATTATTCATTAATTTATAAAAGTTCTTCTCAAAATCTGTTTTTGCTTCTGTTCTCTGTTACGCATGAAAAACAATGTAGGTCTTTAACCAATAATTTTGTTTAAATTTTACAATTCTATGAATTTTCTTCACTCTCAAACCAGCAGATAAATATTGTCTGAAATTCCTTTGATGTAAAACATAATTATCTTCATCATATAATGTAGTAAGTAATTTTTCTGTTTGTTTCTTGATCATAAGAAATGATTGTTGATAACCTAGTCAGGTTCACTATGTTCTTTCGTTCAAAATCATGGTAGATTAGCAAACCTATACATTTTTGGAAACGTTATTACATGGAAAATCTGAAAATCAATGTTTACATTTGCCAATTCCGACCAATTCGATTCGACCAATTCGACCAATCGACCAATTCCATTCGACCAATTCGACCATTCGACTAATCGCTTCGATCGACCATTCGACCATTCGACCAATTCGATCGATTCGATTCGATTCGATTCATCAAATTCGATTCGATCGACCATTCGACCAATTCGCTTTGCCAATCAATTTGACCGACCTTTGCTTGTGTGGAACGGACTGTGAAAACGATGCGGACTATATTGTCGGATAACGACACACAGGAAAGTGATGACGAACTCTAAATGGCATATTCTGTAATCGTGTATGTTTGATGCCATTGACTGCCTGTGTATATTTTGTCATTGACTGCCTGTGTAGATGTGAAGTTATACTGACTGCATGTGTATATATGATGTTGCTGACTGCCTGTGTATGTTTGGTGATATGAATTATTGTGACACATTTTGATGTTATTAACTGCCTGTACAAAATGATAACATGTATTTGATTATGCAACTTATCGCGAATATAAAGACAGTGTTTTGCAATTCAAAACCTTTGATTCGTGTCTTACCATTCCCCATAGCACTAATTTGATACTTTCATTGAATTCCTTGTCCCTGAAAATATAGGTTTAGTATATTTTAAAAAGTTTTTAGGGTAATTAGAGGCAGAAATAGAACAAAATATGTATTTTACAGTGGCCATTTTGAAAATCCAAAATGGCCGCCATACAGGTATCTCTCCAAATGTAAACATTGATTTTTAGTTTCCTTATGCTATAACCTTTCCAAAAATGTATAGGTTTGCTAATCTACCATGATTTTGATCGAAATATAATTTATTGACATAGTGAACCTGACTAACCTCTGAACCATTTTTTCTCGGTTTTTCTTTATCAGGGGCATAGGGCAGGTATTTATGTTTGTTATGGAGTTCTTCTGGATATTTCAGATCAACCTCAAAATAATACCTCTACTTCTGCTTTATCAAATCCTTTTTGAGAAGAGATAACAATGTTTATTTTAAACGTTTCCAAAATTATTTCTCTTTTACCCATTTGAGTTTTCCATAATGTAAAGAGTGAAACATATCCCATCCATACAAATTGTTAGCATCGTAATACATCAAGTAAGAAATAACTTTGTGCCGTCTGCTGATGACATCATTGCGTCAGTTGTTAGATAACAGAATTTAATGTTACGGTTTTAATGAGTTTAATGCTCAAACACACACACTTCGGTTGCGATTTAGTGGACCCATGGTGGTATGTAACCAATCTTGGTAACCATTCCGTGTGTCATGTGATTTACTTTGAAACATATCCGTGGTAAATCTGTGAGGATGGCATTACTTAGCGATCAAGAGTTGCTCAATGTTTGGTGACGAAGATAAACCAAGATGGCGCCGTTCGGATTTGTAATTTCTTCTTGTTAACCCAAACCCGTAGATGATATATTGTTATTCATTACTTATTCTAGTTTCACGGAGCTTTAATGAATGGAGCATTAATGGAGCTGAAAGAATGTGCGGCGGAGATAGAGGAACAAACGACCTTTCTTGTCTGCTCTGATGAATAAAGCTTCTGCATTCAACCCATGATCATTCGTCCTCATACGTTTAAACCTGAGAAAAATCCTCACAGTGGCATACGCCTATCTGCTGTCACAATCTTTTTCAACATCATAGTTAAGGAAGATATTTGTTGTTTGCTTCAGCATACCTCTTTGACATACTTGTGATATTCCACCTCTTTTAGCCTTCTCTGTCATCAAAAGCATATCGAGATTACCGATTAGTTCCAATGGTTGTTTTGTCATTTTTAACACAGCACTCAAAGTCAATCCTGGGGATGTGTAATATTGCATGGGGTCTAAACTACAGGTGTTATGATAGGTGGTTCTAAAAGTTTCAAATACATCAGCTAATAAAAGGACATCAGTTTGAAGATACAAATCGTGATATTCCCCAATACAAGATTCTTTATATTAAACTTCTTCCAAACATTTTGTGCTTGTGCATAATATTGTCGTGTGACTGCTCTCAGTTAACACCAGGAGTCACAGAAGGCAATCGAGCATTACTCCTGGGCATTCAGTTCAAACAGCGGATTTTATATATAGGCGGGAGAAAGAAAGGGGAGGGGAAGATGAAGGGTCTTACCTGTCGATCCCGCCGGCATTCCCAAAGCCTGCAAAGAAAATAAACTCGAACAAAGACGGGAATTAGAATGTACAAAAATAACAGGTTTATTAAACGGAATGCCGGTAACAAGAAAAAGGCGACGGTAAAACTAAAGTCCTAAACGGGACGTCCCCCACACCAGACTTACACACAGACGAGGGATAAAATAAACTGAAAAATAATAAGGTGTGTGTGCACTTAGCTCCGATCACTGGTGGGGAGGGTCTCGTCAAGAGCCGTCGTCCCCAAGCGCCAGTCTGAACCCGGTTCTGTTCCTGGCAGAAAAAAGGCCACAGACCGCCCATTCGCATGCCGCTAGGCCTCACCGAGCATCCTCTCGCTGCTGACCTCGTGAAGCACTAAGTGAACAGGAGTTGTCGCGCCGTTCCTCATTCCCAGCTCTTTGTTCATAACTCGGCCTCCTCACAATCCTCAGCAAGGTCAAGGCACACAACCGCTGGCGCAGAGCTCCAGAACGTGAAGACATGGGGGGAGAATCATCAGCACTCAACCGTCTCTTTCCACATCCAACACGAGACGCACAAGAAGGCGCAAGAGAAGAGGGAGAAGAAAGAGAATCCTCGCCAGATGTGGTTTTTACGTCCCACCTCTGACATCATTGGTGCTTCTCTTCCAATCGGCGAGTTGCTTCTTGCTCCGGCCTTCCTGTTGGTCAACTCCCGCCCAATCACTGCCCTTCTGGGTATGGCTCTTGGCCTGCCTGACCTTTTTGGTGATGTAGCTGGTTGCCGTTCCATCGGCAGTGCTCAGAACTGCCTTCCATTTGGTTTTATTATTATTATTTAATTTGCTATAATTGCCATTCTCACTAGTGTCCATTGCGGTGCCATGAGGGACAAAGGATCAATCACATAGGGAACGACAAACAGGGAAGTAGTTCACATAATCCCTATAACTAGTTATCATGCCCCATTCCTCGTAATGGGTACGAAGATACACCTTAATCCGACATTCGGGCTAAACAGGTCCTCTACTTGTTACATCGTGGTGGTTCTTCATATTCACGACAGTCGGAGCATGTTACCTACACAAATCTACCTGGTCTAAAGTATCTCTATCCCGCCGACATAACAATATTTATCAGGTATATGTCTTTTATCACATGAATTATATAAACTTTCCATTGATGGAAGTTTTGTTTATTTAAACATCTCAAATGAGTTCATATAATCATAAGGATATATCCCCTTTTGTGATAGGAGTTCAATCTCTTCTTCAATTGAAAAATGTGATTTGAGATTTGGAAAGTTTTTAATATTTGAAACCAAGTCAGACAATGGACTTGACATAAATTTGAAAGTGTTAAGAAATCTGATATGAGTTATGGGAGATGTATGAATTGTTTTTGTGAATGAGATGTATGTCTGGTTCATGTTAGGAATGGCTGAAATGTCTACACTGGTTTTACTCAATTATTTTATAAATAGATGTGTGTCATAGTGAGCATTGTTGTGAAGAAAGACTGGAATGAAAGACGGAAGTTTAAAATTGAAATTACAACTTTGATGACCTGGACCTCTATATTTACTTGTGAGATGACAATGGTCTCTAACCTTTGGACCTTCACTAATTTCCTCCTCACAAATATGAAAGATATTGTTTTTCCCACTCTCTGTTAAGGAAATTGGCTTATAGGTTTTTCCCCTTATCTTCCATAATCGAATACAGTCTTTTTCCAGTCGTTTTACTAACTCCCCTGAGGCATCTTCCCTTCTGTAAAGTTCTAAATTGTTGTATTCATCGTCAGCAGATGATTTGATATAATAACAGAAACCACAAGGAGTATGTTTTTGATATTTATTTGTGTATGATTGATCTGGATTTGGAGAAGCAGTATCTATATTTTCAAGAATAGTTTCAAAATCAGCGTATAACATAAATGGGTGTTTTTGTTTTTGTTTTGTTTTTGTATACAGAATCGAAGCTCGTGTAAGAACAAACACATTGAACATAAAAACATGCTCAGACACATAAAACATACAATGAAGGGAGCAGGAGACAAGAGGGGTAGAGAGAGGGAAGCACACAAGCACAACAACAGTGGAGAACAGTGATGTCGGTAGATCTGTGTGAGGGGGAGGGCTGGGGAAGGAGGGAGGGGTACACGGTATAAAGAAAATGAACACTACTAGGAATTTCAGGAACGAAGATGGGGATTGAAAGAGGCGGATTTGGGGTGTCTTAACAGGGGTATAAAAGATTAAGGTTTTGGATGGGGGAAGATTAGAGATGGTGATGAACAGCTGTTTTTAAAGACCTGCAGGGACCTTGAAGTGAGTGTGGGAGTTTGTTCCAGATGCAGGAGAAAAGAGGAATGAAACAGTGAAGATGAGCAGAGAGTCTTGATTTTGGCAGTTTCACAAGAAGAGGGTTGATGACAGATCTTGGGCGACCTGTAGGAATATTTGGGGGACAGAGCACAGACAGAGCTGGGGGAGCTAGGCCAGAGAGGAGTCGGTAGAAGACAGAAAGCCCACCAACCTGCCTGCGGTGAGAGAGTGAGAGTCCCTTGGAGTTAGCTTCATTGCGGGAGATTCCAATGATTCTGAATTCTTTGATTTCAACAGCGTGAAGCCAAGATAGGTGTGAGGCAGGAGCACCAGCCCAGAGGGGAGAGCAGTATTCCATTGAGCTGCAGATGAAAGCTTTGTATGTGGTGAGGTGCTCAGAAGTGCACAGAAAGGACTTTGGAATGATGGAGGATGCCCAAACGGTGACTGGCTTTGGAGGCCAGCTTGGACATGTGGTTTTCCCAGGAAAGATCATGGGAGATAGTGAGACTCAAAAGCTTGAGTGACAGAACTTCTTCAAGAGGATTGTTGAGAAAGTAGATGGGAGGGTTGTCCAGTAGGTCTTTTCGGAGAGGCATCGTGAGAGTGTGAGATTTGTCAGGATTGAAAGACATGTTCCACTTGTTTCACGAGTTTGTGACATTGTCCAGGTCGGCAGAGAGTGACTGAGGGATGAGTCTGCCGATTTGAGGGAGGAGGAATGGAGCGGCAGAGAGTGCAGTCATCAGCAAAAAGATAGAGAAGTTTTCCGGAGTCGGAGAGATCATTAATGAAGACCAGAAAAAGTACAGGGCCCAGATCACTGGCTTGAGGAACTCCAGCATGAACAGGAAGGGGAGATGAGAGAATTCCATTCAGGGCCACACATTGACTGCGACCAGAGCGGAAGTCGGCAAGCCATGTGTGGATGTTTCTATAGATACTGTGGAGGAATATATTATTTATATATTCTCCCCTCTTGTTTAAAATGTGTTTTCCTCTTGTAATGAAGCTTGGAACATTCTTGCTTCAGAGGGGTTAGGGAGAATGCAAAAAAATATATGTGTTCATATATTTCTTTCTCCAAATGTATGTTTTGTATAACTCTGTAGAGATGGAATTTGTAGGAGGAAAGAGCTTGCGTGCACAGGTCAAAGGGTGACCTACAAAAGATAGATAAAAGGTGTTACATCACTTTTAATGGTGACAGCTGTCTAATAAAAGGCCCTTAGGATTCTCTAAGATACAAACCAGAGTGTCTCTGTCTGAGCCGTGCGGAGCCTTGAAAGCCATACCATATATGGAAGTGAACATTGATAATATAAGGTGAATGAGACTTGGAATAGAGAGAGCTGCGCTGGCCAAGACCGAGGCTGAAGAAGGAGAGAAGATCTGACCGCTGGAGAAGATTGTGCCATGCCATGAGCAGGAATGAACGAGGCGTTTATTTAAAGTTCAGATTCGTTCTTAGTTAGTCAATATCTTGAATTAGTACGTTATCCCCTACCTTTTTGAGTTGTAATAAACAGAAGCAAAATTGAACAAAAGTGGAGTCTTCCTTTATCTTAGAAAAGAGGAACAATTCCATAATACCATAGGAGGAGAGTTTGGTGAGCAGGGCGGGGCGCCAGACCGTATCGAAGGCACGAGATATATGTCAAGGGAGACAGCTCTGATTTCCTGTTTGGCATTGAGGGTCTCCATCCATTGTTGAGACAGCAGAAGCACCATGTCCAGAGTAGAAATACCTGGTCTGAAACCAAACTGATGATCAGAGATTAAGCCATTGGAGAAGAGGAATCATTTAATATCAGAAGCAATGATTGATTCCATGATCTTGCTGATTATTGGGAGCAAGCCGATTATGGAAATAATCAGATGTATGTTGATGTATATATCGATACATTACTAACATAATTGCCTTCGCCGAATTCGAGACTACTTTTGTACATGAGGCAATTTGTCAAATTGCTTTCGCCGATTTTGAGAATACTTAATTTTTCCAAAAATAAAAATCGCGCTTTTTGGATCGAAAATTAGTTTGATCGTCATTCAATTTTCTGGAGATGCTGGGTATATTAGGCATTCTTAATCGTGAAGAATTTTTTTTTTGGCAAAAAACGATCAAAGGCAATTATGTTAGGGACGTATCGATATATAATATATAAGATGAAATAATCAGATGTATATAAGCAGGCGTATATGATGTGACTTTTCAGTTTGTGAAGCAGGACAACCTTCGTATTATTAGTTACTATAGCTCGAACACACCAAAACGATTTAAAATCATCATTAACCCTGCTAAAATGTTAAAAACAATTTTTTCACTTCTTGCCATTATTCCAATGACTTAGAATGAATTTTTTTTCTTCTGAATATCATGTATTTCTTCATCATTTTTGATGATGGTTGAAGCAGAAGAAGAACAGCAGACATTTGCAGGGAAGTCATAACCATAGTCATAACCAAATCTAGAAGAGAGGATGCTCCGTTGACTGAGATTTGGGTCAGGAAAATGACAGATTGTGTCTGTCCCAGTGAGTCGCAGAACTCGTTTGCTGAGGTGCCATGACTGGAGTGAGAGGTACCCACACCCAGCCAGCTGGCATGATGACAGTTGAGGTCGCCACATATGAGGAAGAGAGAGTTAGGATGAGTGGATAGAAGTTGGTCCATGTTGTCAAACAGTGAGATGTAAATGGAGTTATCACTGTTTGGTGGACAGTACAACACACATATGAACAAAAGGTGGGAGCGGAGAGGAAGCCATAGCCAGAGGTACTCCTGGGGGTGAGGTGGAGAGAGGGCAGTGCAAGGAGAGTGAGGAAGAAAGTTTTTGGTAAAGACAGAAACCCCACCACCAGGACGAGGCTCAGGTCTATCATACCGGAGGAGGGAGTAACCAACAACAACAACCACATGCATTTTAAGGCCATTTTCCCTGCTAGAGTGGGGGTTAGCCTTGCGGTCCCCATGACAATCTTCTTCATCTTGCCCTATTTTCTGCATCTCTCCTTGTTAACCCCCTTGCCGCATTTCTTCTTCCACTATCTTTGGCCAAGGGAGTAACCAAGAAGAGATATTAAGGAATCAGAGACATCGTGAAGGAGGAAAAATTTCTTTTAAGCAGATTAAGTCTGGTTTGTCAGAAGCAACCTGTATGTAGAGATCAATCAGGTTTGAGCGAAGACCCCGGATGTTTGAGGTCCATACCGTTAAGGAAGAGGGAGGGGGAGCATTGGGTACAGGACAGGGGAGGGGAGGGGTCGGGTAAGATAAGCGGGGATAGGCGGAGGTAGGGAGAGCAGTTGATAGTGTGTCGGAGATTGCATATCGGAGTGGTTCGGAGAAAGGGAAGGATGAGGAGGACAAATGGTTTGATGGTGATGGGAAGAGGCACAGTTCAGAAGGAGGACCAGGAATAGGAGATTGATAGCCAGCTGAGCAGAGAACGAAGGAACTTGGAGGTGTATGAAAAATTGTGTGAGTATGGGAGGCGGGGCCTACTTTTTAATTTCTTCGTTAATATATATATACAGACTTGGCATTTAATATGGAATTTTTTTTTTTTCTTGACTTGGGTTTACTTTCTGAACTCAGTATATCAATCTGGTGAGTTTATTTTACCCTTCGGTGATGTCTTTGTTGAAAGAACCATGTCACTGATTGTCTTTCGCAGCAAGAAGTCAATAACAGGATTATATCACAGGTGGCGTGACAAAATGTAAGGACAGGTACATTTGATGATTGGCTTCATAATCGGGTATATAAGGGTTGTTGCGTTCTGTATTAGTGGAAAACAACTGCTGCATGTCTACAAAAGTTATTGCCGCTTCCTCTGGAGATGGTCCGTCAACTTGACAATGCTGTTTGTCATGGAGTGGTGGCTTTACGAAATTCTGGCATGAAACAGCATGCTATTGCTCGGCAGTATGGCATCACTCAAGGTCAGGTGTCAAAGATCCTGAAACGAAATGCTCAGAGGGGTGTCCCTAGTCCAATACCAAGGCCAGGACGTCCACGCAGAACCACAAGGAGAGATGATCGCCAGCTGCACCGGTTAGTCTGCAATGGCTGTACCAAGTCAGCTAATCGGGTTAGGGCTGAGTGGCAGCAACTGACAAATGTGCCTGTATCCAGAAGGCGAGTCAACCAACGACTGGTTCAAGCAGGCTATCGTGCCAGGCGTCCCCTGAGAAAGCCACGCCTGACCAGACAACACAGCCAGCGCCAATAGCAGTGGGCCAGAGAGCACCGTCAATGGCAGCCAGGACACTGGAATCACGTGACCTTCAGTGACGAGTCTAGATTTCTGGTCTATCGTCAAGATGGCCGCGTCCGAGTGTGCAGACATGTGCATGAAGCCCACAACGACGATTGTTTAGTGCCAAGAGTCCAAGCTGGAGGTGGTGGGGTGACCGTTTGGGCTGCTTTTCATGCAGGGGGCAAAGCTGACCTGGTTGTTCTGAATGGAAACCTGAACCAGTTCAAGTACAGGGTCATTCTGGAAGAAACATTGCTTCCATTTGCTCTTGCAGCCTTTCAAGGAAACTTTGTCTTCCAAGATGACAATGCACGGCCTCATCGTGCTCGCATGATCCAACACTTTCTTGCTGACCGTGGTGTAGAGCATATGGAGTGGCCTGCCATGTCCCCGGATATGAATCCGATAGAGAACTTGTGGGCAGAATTAACGTGTCAAATCGACAACTTGGGCCAGCAGCCGACCTCTGTGCATGGATTGCAGCAGACTATTGTCACTGCATGGCAAGCGATTCTTGTCCAAACCTTGGCAAATCTCGTGAACAGCATGCCTCGACGTGTACGTGCTCTCCTGAATTCCCGTGGGGGTTACACGAAGTACTGAACTGTATTTTACTGTCCGTAATCCCAGTCATAATTTAGCTTTTGTTTTTGTTGAAATTTTTTTTGGCTAATGTGAAAAATAAAGAGATACTTCTGGAAAACGTACAGAAGTTTAACACAGTACTGTCCGTGAATTGAGTTCGATATCAGTTTACATCACTTTCAAGGATCAATTTATTTGCTTTGAAATGTCAAATGTGGTTTTTGTTTCTTTTAAAGGTCACATTAACAAAATCTAGAATAATTTCAACATAATTCCAATGAACTTTTGGTTCTAAGTCATCTTGAAAAGTAAGTTCACCCCCACAAAAAAAATATTCCATATTAAATGCCAAGTCTGTATATATATATTTTTGAAGGTTCGGTGAAAGTGGATCTGAGGAAGAAGGAGAGAGGTTGAAGGAGTATGGTGAAAACTAGTATTGTAAGGTATCGGCTGGAGAGATTTGAGATATGAAGGAAGGAGAGAAAACGGTCGGGGCGAGACAACACGTGGTCCCGGTCGGTGGAGGGGGAGCCACGAGGAGAGAAGGAAATTATTAATAAGATTTTTATTTTTGAATTAAGACTTTAAACAAAGGGTAAGATGTTCGGGGGAAGTATGGGTGGAAAAGAAAGACAAAGGAAAAAAAGCAATACAGTGAAAGAACGAGAGTAAATAGTCAACTAAACGACCGCCAAGGAGACAGGGAAGCCACGATGGACCAGGCCCCAAATGCGGCGTGAACAAAACGACTATTACACACAGGTATACATTATTTACAAACCGATATCTTACTAGAAACACACAGTGGACACATACCCAGTAAAATAAACAGTACAGTTTTGACAAAAACACAAATGGGAAAATACTTCACTTAGATGATGTGGAGTCTTGGAAGAACACGACCTCGCCAGCAGAACCTGAAGCGGAAGTCCAAATTAACCCCCAGATTAATGTTTATTCTAACCAAAGATGGTCACAAGGCTCAAACCATTTCGGATAGGGTATATATTGATTTACTAAACTCACTTGATTATAGGGTTTATGTTGCTGGTAAAAGTAAGAATAACCAGAAGGAGAAACATTATTCAGGCTTTAAGTAAGCTTGGTTCAGGTGTTAGTTTTCTTCCAAATGACCCATCACAGTTAGTTAATAGCTTGTTATTGCTGCTAGGTAGTAAGAAGGCTGGAAATCACAATTGTTTTAATGAAGCATCGGTCATTTTAGACCAGTTGATGAAGATGAAAATAATTAATAAATGTCAATACAAAGATATTTTATCCGATATTAAATGAGTTTATTTCTCTCTCACGATGAAAATGAAAAAATATCATCTCTTGTAGATGCTAATGAAAAATATTATTGAAAGATGATAAGTATTTATGGATAAGATAATGGTAGAATTATTACCATTCATTGCTGGAAGAAAAATTATTTATATTATCGTTTTTTTATATTATTCAACAATGTTTCAGAGAGAGTATAATAATTACATTCACACTTTTTAGCCGCGTCGCAGACGCTGGTCATAGAGTGCCCTCTGCTGTTGTTGTTGTTGTTCTTCTTGTTCTTCTTGTTCTTGTTCTTGCACAGAAGACAAAACCTCAAAGCTCCACCCATTCTGGGAACCATAGCGCCACCCATTCTGGGAGAGCCTTCATATAAACAAATATCCACCATTTTATTAACTCGCATAGCTTTGAGGCCTGTTTTGTAGGCCCGTGGTGTCTTCCTCTCTCACACAGTTTTATTTCAAATCAAATTCGATATATCATTTCATTTTTCACAGTCGCTAACATAGTTTTAGACTCGGTTGAAAAAAAACGGGAAGAAAATCTGATGAAAGTTGCCCTTTATAGAACTAAATGAATTCTCAAAGGCCTGTAACTTCAAGTCCATTGAGATATATATTTTTTAAATCGCGGCATGGTCAGTCATACACCGCCCGAAATAAGAGATGGGAAAATGCCGAGATATATATATATATTTTGTTTAAATCACGGCATGGTCAGTCATACACCGCCCGAAATAACAGACGGGAAAATGCCGAGATATATTAAAAATTCGTCCATTTGATGACAATCGTCACGATGAAATATTTAATTTATACGTCGTCACAATAATGTGGAGAGAGGAGCATAGCTTCGTTCACGTGTCGCCACACACGGGAAATTGCCGAGATATATTTTTTTTAAATCGCGGCATGGTCAGTCATACACCGCCTGAAATAACAGACGGGAAAATGCCGAGATATATTAAAAATTCGTCGCCACACGGGAAATTGCCGAGATATATTTTCACTTTGCACAAAAATAACATCAAGTAATCGAATCAATAGGAATGTCCTGTACCTATAACATCGACGTTATAGGCACAGCTGCATCTAGGCATTGTGTAACATCGACGCGGCTTTTGTTTTAATTAAAACTTTTTGTACTTGTTTCTCTAATAAATGAGAAACACAGTCCTGAATTTTAATTTTACAACAAGTAATCACACATCATTATTCCCATACCAAATACAACTTGACCCGACAAAAGAATACGAGGCATCATTCTTGTCTTTGGAAACGTACAATCCCCTTTATAATATCGCAGAGAAAAACAATAAGTTTAGTTGTAATTCAGGAAGTCGATACAAAACTATAACAGATTCAGCAAGAGCATATGAGATTTCCCAAATATCTTCTGAAATTTACCGCCTCATGAGAGAACAAGGTGATGAACCAAAAAATATTGCAATAGATGTTCAAAAATATACTTCAAAATCAACTATTGGTTCACGAGTTATCAAGTGACCACTATAGTCGTCATGTGTGTGTGTCTGTGTGTGTGTGTGTGTTTGTGTGTGTGTGTGTGTCTGTCTGTGTGTGTGTGTCTGTCTGTCTGTGTGTGCCTGTCTGTCCGCAGCATAACTACCCGATGATATCATCCGATCTTGATGAAACTTGGGTGGGAGGTTGATATCATGATCTAGTTGTGTCCTACCCAGAGTGGGCGTATTGCGCCCATTGTGGGCGGAGCCACGCCCGAAAAAGATGTCTTTTTAGGGGGTAATCGAGTTCAAGCTACGTCTTCTCCGAGGGGTTTGGTGGAATCTGACAGGGGTTTCGGTATTTGGTTAGGCCAATGTCATGTGTCTAGCCCCAAGGAGCACGATTTTTCATTTTTTTTTCTTCTTTTTTTTTCTTCCCATTTCATTTCCCATTTCCCATTTCATTTCCTAAATGGGCACGACATTTCCCATTTCATGTTAATAATCATCTATTAACCCCCCCCCCCGCCCCCATATCATTTCCCCCCGAATTTTCGGTATTGTGTAGCTAACTAACCTCATAACTGATTATACATTATTTTCTATCTCATTTCCAGGTCAGTAACCTTCGTTTTGACATTTCCGGGCCTGACCTGTCCGGGCCTGTTTCGATTACAGTCCGTCTTTTGTGATTGAATACCGCTCGCTCGTGAACCATCGTTGTCTCCTGACTTGTTAGACATTAAAATAATTGCAAAGTTGATTTCACGATTGATAATTCATTTAGAGAGCTATTGGGTTTCTCTTCCCAAAAGATTGAGATTAACGGGATGTTTTACATCGAAAATGTCATTCAAATATCCTCCGGTATAAATTCGGTTTTAATTCATTGTGATTTCATTGATGGTGCTTATTACGAGGGAACAAGAACAAATACAATATTTCCATTCAGCGCATACTCCACCCCGATTTGTTTTAAATTCAATATGGAACTGAAAAATCTTGTCTATTTACCCGTCAGGAAAAACCATTTAAAAAGGGAATTTTTGGATAACCGACCAAAATAATCATATGATTTCTTTCAATGGAGAAATTATATCCATCAGAATTCACCTACGTGAAGTTTTTCAAAAAAAAATACAATGGTTATTGTGAGGAAACACGAGTTGGGTAAATATAAAATAATTACGAAGGATGGGATGTTCCTTTCACCATACGAAAATGGGGAAGGTGTAGGAGTTGCGGATGACGAGAAGGCGAGACACTTCATAGCTTGATCAAAGCTTTATTCCAACAGAACTAACACATACCGGAACTCACGCATCTCTTATAACGCAACTCACTCTTAAGGGGGCGTGGCTCCAACAACCGAGCGCATGCCACACCCATACAATCAATAGCCCCACTGGTCCCATGCCTGTGGATTATGTCCTAATGGGTTAACCCCCACATGCGCCCTCCCAGAATTCACTCGCACGGGCAATGTCCGTTTTCGGCGGTTGAGCCAACCGAGGGGCTGGTCTAGGACCAAGTGAGCCGGCTTGAGGCGGTCCACCGAAAGGTGGTCTGGTTTGCCGCCGATGTCGACCACGAAGGACTTGTCCGTGGTCTCCAGAACGCGGAAAGGCCCGTCGTAAGGCACCAGGGCCACGTTAACCTGGCCAAACCATCGCTCGGGGCGATGCACCTTCGAGCATTGACACTCGACGCAGGTGTTGGCCCAGTCGTGCACATCCTTCCTGAGCCCGTGCCAAATGAACCTCGCCACCACCAACCTTCCTGCCTGGGTGAGAAAGACTGTGGATGGCATCGAACACCAGCCGTCTCCAGCTGGTGGGTACGACGGGGCGAGGCTGGCCCAAGGAAACGTCACACAGTAGCATGGTGCCCGTGTCCTTGAACGGCACGTCAGACAGTCAAAGCCCCGTGACCACCGCCCTGCAGGCCTGGACCTCCGGGTCGGCGATCTCATCGGCCGCCATGCGGGCGTAGTCGATGCCAAGGTGAACCGCGCCGACTATGGACCGGGAGAGACAATCCGCGACCGTATTATCCTCCCCAGCAACATGTTGGATGTCCGTCGTGAACTCGGAAATGAAGGAGAGCTGGCATTGTTGATGCGCGGACCACGGCTCCGAGACCTTGGCCATGGCAAAAACCAGGGGCTTGTGGTCCACAAACGCCGTGAATGGGCGGGCTTCCAACAGGTAATGGCAGTGTTGGACAGCTAGGTAGAGGCCTAGGAGCTCACGATCGAAGGTACTGTACTTTCGTTCATTAGGGCGGAGCTGCCGGCTAAAAAGAGCAAGCGGCTGCCATGCCCCGGTGACCCACTGCTCGTGCACGGCGCCAACTGCGTAGTCCGAAGCATCCATGGTGAGAGCAATCGGTGCATCGGGCGATGAATGCGCCAGCATGATTGCGCTGGCGAGGGCCAGTTTAGCATCCGTGAAAGCCTTGGCCATCTCCTCGGTCCAGTCAATGGCGCATTTGGTAGGATGGCCCTTGAGGGCCTCATAAAGGGGCCGCATCAGCTGGGCTGCGTGGGGCACGAAACGATGGTAAAAGTTCACCATGCCCAAGAACTCCTGCAGGGCCTTGATGGTGAGGGGCGCAGAAAAGCTTTCACAGCCTCCACTTTAGACGGCAGAGGGACGGCCCCCTCCTTCGTGATGCGGTGGCCGAGAACGTCAATTGAAGCCACCCCGAACAAGCACTTGGCCGGGTTAATGATCAGGCCGTGCTGACTGAGGCGTTCAAAGAGCGCTATGAGGTGAAGTATGTGCTCCATCCTGGAAGCGCTGGCGATGAGGATATCATCCAGATAGATGAACAGAAACGGCAAATCCAGCAACACGCTGTCCATCAGGCGCTGGAAAGCCTGGGCCGCGTTTTTGAGCCAAAAAAGCAGACGGAAGAATTGGAAAAGCCCGAACGGTGTAATCACCGCGGTCTTAGGAACGTCCTGCAGCTGGACGGGGACCTTGTGGTAACCACGAACGAGGTCCACCTTAGAAGAAAAAACTTTACCGGCCAAGCGGGCAGAAAAATCCTGGATGTGCGGGATTGGGTAGCAGTCGGGGGTAGTGGCGTCGTTAATCCCTGCACGGGTGCCAACCGCCACCGGCTTCGGCGCAATGTGGAGAGGCGAGGCTCAAGGGCTGTTGGACCATCGCACGATGTCAAGACGCTCCAACGTGTCGAACTCTGCCTTTGCGATAGTGAGTTTCCCCGGGTCGAGGCGCCCAGCCCGGGCATAGACAGGCGGGCCGGTGGTCGGAATGTGATGCTCCACCCCATGCTTGATGGTAACGGCCAAAAGGGTGTTCCGTGTAAGGGCCGGGAACTCGGTGAGGAGGCGGGCGAACTCATCGGAGGTCGAGAGCATGCACTTTTGCCTCGTCGAGGCGGACCGCTCAATGAGCATGGAAGAGAACTGAATGTCTCCGCATTAATGAGCTGCCGATTTTTAACATCCAGCAATAGGCCATTGGCGCAGAGGAAATCAGTGCCCAGCAAGGGGGTGGACACCTTCACCGTGACAAAATCCCTTGTAAACTGCTGCCCGCCCAAGCACAGTGCCACGGTCCGTTTGCCAAAAGTCTGAATAGCACTGCCGTTGGCAGCTTCCAGGGCAGAGCCGTGACTCCCGGCCTCCCGGTCCAATTCCAATGCAGGTAGAACGCTCACCTGGGCCCCTGCATCGCAGAGGAAACGACGTCCGGAGTCGGTGTCCGAAATGAACAACAAACTGCCTGAACAGCCGACGCTCATGGCAGTTAACGAGCGCAGGCCATCCCGTTTCCCGACTCGCTGAAGCTGCAGGGTGGCTGGCATGCCTTGGCCTTGGGCCCAAACCTTGCGTGGTAAAAGCACAAGCATGGGGCTTTCCGCCATTGGGCCATAATGGCGGCCGCGACGGTGTCCGCCAGCGGCGCAGGCTCGATGGAGCCGGGGTCCCATGCGGCCGCACTACATTGCTGGCTGGCGGAGAAATACTTGTCTGCTTCCCTGGCCAGGGCGTGGAAATCCTTAACAGACGAGTTGGCCAGGGCTGCCTGCACCTGACCTGGCAGCTGTTGCAGGAACAGTTCTTTGAAGAGGAAACATGGTCGGTGGCTGCCCAGTAGAGACAACATGTAGGCCATGAGCTCCGACGGCTTGGAGTCACCCAGCCCGGGTAGAGAAAGTAGTTCGTGGGGGCGCTCAACCTCAGTGCGCTCGAAGGTTACGAGCAGCAGCGCCTTTAGCATCTTGTACTTGCGTCCCTTCAGAGGATCCTGAAGAAGGCTCACCACTCTGGTCGCAGTGGAGCCGCTGAGCGCAGACACAACATAATAATACTTTGTGTTGTCCGCAGAAATGCTCTGAATGGCGATTTGGGCCTCAGCTTGGGCGAACCCTAACGGCAACTCGTCGCTCCCAAAACTCCGGCAGTTTAATCGAAACTGCGCTTGTCGCCATGTTCGTTTGAAGCTCCGAAAATGTTCGAGAGCAATAGTAGGGTGGCTTAGCAAAATTACCGTTACACGGTGGACAAAATCACCAAATTTGGCATGAACACTCCTAATGACCTATTAATCAATATTAGCCGAGGAGCCCTCGCAAATTTTTACGCGTATTCGTGTAAAACCAAAAAATCCAAAATGGCCGCCATCCAGTAATTAAAAACACATTTCCCGGGTTATATAAGTCATGGATAGCAAAAATTGGTATCAAAATATCAATTTTTAGGACACTGAATGTGTATTTTGATATCACAATATCACCAGTAAATTTAAAGGGACATTCAGTGATTTCATGTGAAGGGCGCCCTCAATGTTAGGGGGGGAAGGGGGGGGGGGAAGCTTTTGGCTTGAATACATTGCTTATAACTCCAGGTCATCAATTATTGCGAATGATAAGCTGTAAACATTGTACCCTGGAAATACAACATTATCATTAGGAGTGCAAAATATCGAGCCCAAGAATTGGGCGTGTCGCTTATTGGATGTCACGCCTACCATTACAATCAGTATCCACTATAAACCAATGAGAGGTTTAGATTAAGACAATCTAAACCTCTCATTGGTTTATAGTGGATACTGATTGTAATGGTAGGCGTGACATCCAATAAGCGACACGCCCAATTCTTGGGCTCGATATTTTGCACTCCTAATGGTTATCCTTTCTGGTCGGATCCAGCTTGGACTAGACTATTAAGTACATATGTACACCTGATATAGGCTGCACATTAATCAAAACAAAACACTGAAACAAAAAAAAGCCGACTTGGAGGTACATGTAAGCAAAGTATGTCATTTGTTTTTGAAAAAATGAGGATGCCCCCAAAAGTCTCTGGTACTGCATATTGATATAGCTTTATATATTACAATACTCCTGGTCTAAAAAAAACCTCCCAGTCCCACTTGGGATGAGGGGAATTTGTAGCCACACAATCATGAAACTTATAACCACTACATGATATAATTGACCTCAGTCATCAACTTTTAAAGAAAATAATTTTAAAAAATTGAGTGTACAAGTACTTTGGTCATTCAGTAGTGAGCATGGGGGATTTATGTTGAACAAAAGTATATTATAATGTTCAGTGTGCAATGTGCAAATCCTTACTTTCTCAGTAATCTAGACATCTGCAATGTTCTTATTTACTTGTCTATTTAATACATGGGCAAACGCAACGTTTTGAGCAGACAAGATTGGCATTGCCACATTTGCATGTGGTACAGTCTCCTTTGCAACCACATTTGATTAGTTCTCTGCATGCTCTGGAAACCTCTGGCATTGATATCCAAACTGGTACCCATACATCTGACACCTTGGTCCATGCAAATGTCTGTGGAGAAGGAACCACTTGCTGTGTCTGTGTGCTGGTTGTCCAGATTCCGGCTTGGTACAATGCCCGCCGGGCATGTTGAAGAAGAGCATCCTGTGTGGGTGGTATTCTGTCCATTGATCGATTCTTCTGGCAGAAGAGTTCCTGTCTTGCTTCATTGACGGAGCTCAAGGGACTTGTTCTATCATACAAGATGATGATTAGTCTCTCGATCTTCTGGAAGTGATCAGCGTCTGTATAAAGAAGCTCAAAGGGGTGACGAGCCAGATACACAAATGTTTCTGTGATGTCTTCATAGGCTTGCCAAGCCTGCCAGGCTGACTTCTTGCCCTTACCTTGGAAGGCTGATGTGGTATCACATCCAGAAAGGGCATGAAATACTGGTAGAGCTTGTGATCTTGTTTCCCCAAGTCTGTCACATATGGCATTGATACTGTAAAATCTGTAATTCTTACCCATTCCAAAGGCAACCCAGATGTCTACCAATGGCTGAGTGACCATGAGATCATAAAATGTACCAATAAGTATGACTACAACGTCTGTGTCAACAGTGCGCACTTTAATAGTCTTCATATCTTGCTCTAGTGCATGCACGATGTGCACTATGACCCTCGTATCTGCTTCCTCATGGTTGCAGTTCAGCATGGCGTTGATGGTGCCTGTGGATACTACAGATTCACCTGATGTGATGTACACGGATTTGCCTGATGGAAAGGTAAACTCGGCAACCTTGGACGTCAGAAAGGCAAATCGCTCCTGTTTGTTTTTTGGATCACGGAGGAAGTCCATCCAATTGCCTGGAAGCTTGGTTTGGCCGGACACTTTTCTGCGCACACCCTTTCCTCTCTTTTCCCGGGTTGATTCCTTCAAACTGTCTGGAATGTATGTGTCCCACACAACATCCAACCTTGTGGCATTCTGTAGCTGCTTCACCAGGTAGGGGATGAACACCTTGTCTGCATACTCAATGAACGTGCTGACTGCAGTAGTCGGCAGACAGTGCACAATGACAGCACCATCCAGTACAATGCAGTCATAGGTTGAAGGTGGCTCAGGCTGCTCGGGCTGCTCAATACATTTCAGTAGATCAGACTTTGTGTTTTGTAAATGCAGCTTACCAAAGTCTGAGAGAGAAGGTGGAAAGGGTTGTATCTCATGGGCAAAGAATTCCTTCAGGTCACCCTCGCGACTTTGCATGGCAATGTACAACTGGCCAAAAAGTGCCACATTGTTCTGGAGCACTTTGATCTTCTTCCCCTGCTTTGTCGGGGCCTTGGGTTTAGGTCTCCAAATGCCAAAGGTTTAGGTTTAGGTTTAGGAAAAGTTGCTTACTTACCATAAAATATGTAGATTGTTAACAAAGGAGGCCAGAAAACTTTCCACCAATACATGTGCTTAGCAGTATAGTAAAGACAGCCTGTAGTCACAATGTCGCCCTCTAAATTAGGTATATAACTACGGATACCCACAAGGATCACATTAAGGTTAGGATAAAAGCATAATTAAAACATTCACATTATTTCCATGTTCAAACCCTTGTCTCAAGAACGCACTATCTTGAGAAAAAATAGTTTAGATCACTTTTAAATTCAATTAGTTTGGATGTTGCAGTCAATATTATGTAGTTTGATTTCTTTGATCTTTAGACCTACGGGAAATAAACAACCATGTTGTCCATATGTGGTAGGTTATTTGTGTATCTTTTTAAAAAATAGGGCTTCAATAAAAATATTCTGGTATAATATAATCATACTTTGGTACAATTTAGCCATCGTATGACCGCTAAAAACCAAGGAAATTGCTATTTCAGCATAAATGGCGGCCATTTTGGATTTTTATGTTTTACTTTAATATTTTAGGAGGGTGACCGAACATGTTGAGGACATGGTTCTGATATTTAAGTAATATTTTGATACAATTTGGCTTTCCTCTAACAACTACAACCCAAGAAAATTGGTATTTTATCATGAACGGCAGCCATCTTGGATTTGTTTGTGTTACCATGGTTACGTACATATTTCGAGAGGGCTCCTTGGCTAAAATCAACTGATATACCCTAAGGAAGCCTCACACCAAAAATGGCGCTTTTGTCCGCCCGGTAACGGTAATCTTGAAAATTGACCCCAAGCCACCCCGCTACAAGACGGGGGTCACCAATGAAGGAGTTGCGGATGACGAGAAGGCGAGAAACTGCGTAGCTTGATCAAAGCTCCTTTATTCCAACAGAACTAACACATACCGGAACTCACGCATCTTTTATAATGCAACTCACTCTTAAGGGGGCGTGGCTCCAACAACCGAGCGCACGCCACGCCCATACAATCAATAGCCCCACTGGTCCCGTGCTTGTGGATTATGTCCCAATGGGGTAACCCCCACAAAGGTATGTTTCTTGGTATAGGATACTATAAACTTAAGATACAACAGGGTGTAGGGCATCAATTCAGAAATAAAGGAGATGGGACAATTGATACTCTAATCACTAATGAGTATTGGTTCAACTATTCTTAAACATAAAGACCTAATTGGTTCAACCACTTCTGCCATGGGAAATGTAGCGGGTGCTATGAAGAGTATAAAAGACACTCAAAATGAGTCTCATGAATTACAAGCAATCAAATCAATTAAGAAAGGCAAAACTCAACAATCTCCACAAGAACGGCAAAAATAATAAAAATACTTGGGGCAGGGTTTCAAAGGTTTTAACAACTTTTTGCCGCGTCACAGACGCTGCTCATAGAGTGCCCTCTGCTGTTGTTGTTGTTCTTCTTCTTCTTGTTCTTCTTCTTCTTCTTGTTGTTCTTGCAGAGAAGACAAAACCTCAAAGCTCCACCCATTCTGGGAACCATAGCTCCACCCATTGTGGGAGAGGCTTCATATAAACAAATATCCACCATTTTATTAACTCGCATAGCTTTAAGGCCTGTTTTGTAGGCCCGTGGTGTCTTCCTCTCTCACACAGTTTTATTTCAAATCAAATTCGATATATCATTTCATTTTTCACAGTCGCTAACATAGTTTTAGACTCGGTTGAAAAAAAACGGGAAGAAAATCCGATGAAAGTTGCCCTTTATAGAACGTAATGAATTCTCAAAGGCCTGTAACTTCAAGTCCATTGAGATATTTTTTTTTTAAATTGCGGCATGGTCAGGCATACACCACCCGAAATAACAGACGGGAAAATGCCGAGATATATATATTTTGTTTAAATCGCGGCATGCTCAGTCATACACCGCCCGAAATAACAGACGGGAAAATGCCGAGATATATATATATTTTGTTTAAATCGCGGCATGCCCAGTCATACACCGCCCGAAATAACAGACGGGAAAATGCCGAGATATATATATATATTGTTGCGGATATGAGATTGGCCTCCATCCATATCCGCTTGTAAATATTCCCCTATTTCCCCAATACTTCCCAACTATCCCCAATCCCACATTCCCTAGTCCCTTTTTCTGTAAACAACACTCTGTAGACCCGACCTCCCCCTATTTCCCCCATTAAATGTCGTGCCCAGGTTCACCGCATCTCATGTAAGACAACTATAGGACATCTTGCTAGTTATTCTTAGTCTATGTCAGTTAAGGACTCGTTTCCATTAATTCTGACTCTTCGTTGCACCAGAATGTGATTGTATGGCACCGTTAGAAAGTTTAGGACCTCCCAATACCTCCCCGCAGCTCTTCCTCATGGTACAACAACAACAACAACAACAACAGCGGCGGCGGCGCGGGGAGTGTGCGTCCTCACTCCGGCTTGGTTAGCCGCCATTGAACATGTGCTCCGACGGGGTTACCACGCAGGGGCTCGCTGTCAGCTCCTCGTCAAGGGCGGAGCCCGGTAACCCCCCGCACCCAATAGAAGCGGCGGACCGATCCCATCTGGGGCGGGGCCAACGAGCCGAGGGCGTGTCACTCCCCGCTGAGCATGCGCAGGAAGAGGGAGGTGACGTCAGATGCGCCCTCAGCTTGGAGAGAGAAGACGCCACCTCCGAGCGCGGCAATACCTCCCCGCATCTCTGGACTGGACCGAGCTGTATCCTGTCCCTGAGCCAAGGTGCACCTTGTGCTATCGACTGCCTGTCCTTCCCTGCCATCAATCCCCGTGTAAGTCAGTCTTGTCCCGTTTGTCTGTGGTCTGTCGGGGATAAGATAAGACTGTGTCTAAGTGCCCATCTTTTCTGTGCTTTACCTCTTACCTTGTAATCTACCCCTTTTCTGCATCACCAATTATATCCTCCTCCGGAGGTCTTGAGAACTGTACCCCTTGTGTCGTTTCATTTATCCCAGCCGTTGTGTCCTTTCCTTCATTGATTTAGCATAGCGCGATTTGGCCAACGTTCGAGTGGAATCGGGCGGGATCGGGTTCTAATCGGGTAAACTGTGCGAACACGGCGGCCATTCCGCTCGGCCCATCACAACATCTTAAGTCGTGTCCGTAACAATTGGTGTCGGGAAGTGGGATTGGACCCGAAGCGCGCTTCACGCGCTCAAAATTATTAACGGCGAAATTTGATTTTGTTTTACAAAAATAAAAACCCGAATTTTGAAAGTCGCGCTATGGCAGATCAAGACGGCTGGGTTCCGGTAGAGGAGAGTGAGGCAGGGTCGATCCAGGACCAAATTGAGGGACAAGAGGAGAGCGAAGCAGTGAGGGTGGCAGGTTCGCAAAATGGCGCCTCGCACATGGCCACGGCGACCGCGCCCGCGACCGTAGTAGCGCCGCTGGTAGATTTGAACCTTTTTTTAATACAAATGAAGGCCCTTATGGCCCAGAATAGCGAGAAATTGAGGGAGGACATGGGGTCCAATAGCGAGAAATTGAGGGAGGACATGGGGTCCAATAGCGAGAAATTGAGGGAGGACATGGGGGCCAATAGCCAACGGTTAGAACAAAGGATGGGGGCCCAGATCGGAGGGTTAGGGAGTAGAATAGAGGGATTAGACAATAGATTAGGGGAAATACAGGAGGGGTTAATGGGGGTAGAAAACAGAATGGCCGTTCAGGAGAATCAAATGGAAGGGATGAAAAAGGGGTTAGAGGGGTTAGAAAACAGTATGGAAGGCAAATTGAGGGACATGAGGGACCAAGCGGAAAGGGAAGTTAAACAAATGGGGCAGCAGATAGAGGGGGTCAGAATGGGGGTAGAAACTAAATTGGATGCTCACAGGGAGGAAATGGAGCAGATGAGGGTGGCATCTGGGCAGGAGATGCAAGTGATGGGAGAGGAGATCAGAAGAGGTGTGAGTGAGGAGGTCGGAGGAGTGCGCGAGGAGGTGAGGCACTGTAAGGAGCGCATGGAGAAGGAGGTGAGAAAGGGGACTGTAAAATTGCAAGGTGGTATAGAGGAGTTGACGCTGGGAGTAGAACAACTGACAGTGGGACAAAAGATCTCGCGAGATCTTGGAGACGGCGGCAGGGATTTTCGAAGCTCCACACGGTCTCCACGTTTTTCGAAGTTAAGTCTGTTCACAATTGTATTTTGTCGAAACTGTATTTATCTTTCGGTGTGTGAAGTTATTGTGTGCAACTTTGGTTGTTTCTCGGTGTTTATCTTTCATAAATTGATCGTCTGTTTGCCGTGTCGCGAGCAAGGCCTTGTACAGTGTGCACTGTACAACCTTGAGGCTTTGTTTTTCTCTCAGTGGTCCGTCGTTTGTGATCCAATAACTTTCGTTCTCTGTATTCCCAGACTTTTCACCCATAGCCGACTTCCTTGTGTAAATCTCAACTCAAAAAAAAAAAAAAAAAAAAAAAAAAAAACATTTCCTTCTCTGTTCTCATTCGTTTATTCATTCTTATTCGTTCGTTCGTTCTTTGACCACGTGTTTCTCCCCCATTTCCCCAGATAGTTTTCACTCATTAACCTTCAATGTTTACACTTTCCCCTCAAGTTATGTATTCCGTCATATTTTATAACACCTTTTTCTTCTTCTTCTTTAAAAGGCTGCTTTCGACTTGCTCACCAAATCAATTCATCCCCAAAAAAATATCCATCTCCTATAGTGCCTTTTTTCTACATTCCCTAAACTCTCCTGCACTCCATCCTCCATCCAGCGTCCTTAAACGTATTTTTAACTCGAAGGTCACAAGAAACTCATTTTGCAATAAATGTTCGTTTCCCATAAATCGTACACTTTCAAAAATCCAATCTCACCCCTCCCCTCCAAATCTTCCCCATAACCCCTCCCCTCCAAATCTTCCCCATCACCCCTCCCCTCCAAATCTTCCCCATCACCCATCCCTTTCAAATCTCCCCCCTTGCCCCCTCCCTCCTAAACTACTCCCTCACCCCTCCCCGCCAAGACGCCCCCTCGCCCCTCCCCTCCTAGACTCCTGCCTCACCCCTCCCCTCCAAATCTCCCCCATATCCCATCCCTTTCAAATCCCTCCCCTTGTCCCTTCCCTCCCAAACTCCCCCCTCACCCCTCCCCTTCAAATCTCCCCACCCTCATTGCTTCTCAATTTCCCCCCGCTCACTCCCCCTCCTCAAAGCGTCCTCCCTGCTTCTTCCCCCTTCAAACTCTCACCTCCATCTCCCCCAACCTTCTGCCTCGCTCTTCCCCCTCCTCAAATAACACCTCATTGTGGCTCACCCAATCACCATCAAACCTTTTGTCCGCCCCATCCTTCCCTTTCTCCGAGCTATTCTGAAATCTCTGACACACCTTCAACAGCTCTCCCTACCTCTTCCACCTCTTCCACATCTTACCCTACCCCTCCTCCCCCCTGTTCTGTATCTGATGCTCCCCCTTCCTCTTCATTAACGGTATGGACCTCAAACATCCGGGGCCTTCATTCAAACTTAACTGATCTCTCCATACAGGTTGCTTCTGTCAAACCAGACGTGATCTGCTTAACAGAAACTTTCCTCCTTTATGATGTCTCTGATTCCATAGTATCTCTCCCGGGCTACTCCCTCCTCCGGTATGATAGACCTGAGCCTCGTCCTGGAGGCGGGGTTGCTATCTTTATCAAAAACTCTCTTCCTCACTCGCCCTGCACTGCACTCTCTCCACCTCACCCCCAGGAATACCTCTGGCTACGGCTTCCCCTTCGCTCCCACCTCTTGTTCATATGTGTGTTGTACCGTCCACCAAACAGTGATGACTCCATCTACATCTCGCTGTCTGATGATATGGACCAACTTCTATCTACTCATCCCAACTCTCTCTTCCTCATATGTGGTGATTTCAACTGTCACCATGCCAGTTGGCTGGGTGTGGGTACCTCTCTCACCAGCCATGGCTCCTCAGCAAAGGACTTCTGCGACTCACTGGGACTGACACAATCTGTCAATTTCCCGACCCGGATCTCAGTCAACGGAACATCTTCTCTTCTGGACTTGGTTATGACTAACTTCCCTGAAAATGTCTGCTGCTCTTCTTCTGCTCCGATCGGATCATCTGATCATGTCCTTGTTAAAGTGGACATCTCTCTGACCATCCTCAGGGAGCCTGCTCAGCGTCGACGAGTCTGGCATTTCACTCAGGCCAACTGGCACGGTCTTCAAGCAGCCATCAATCATCTGGACTGGTCTCCCATCTCTACCACCTCTGACATCAACTCATCCTGGGAATTCTTCCAAAGTAAATTGCTCTCTCTCATGCACAGATTTATCCCATCTCGTCTTCAGTTGTCATACCCTTCCTCCCGTCCATGGTACACGGAATCTTGTGGTGAGGCTGTTGCCCAGAAACAACTTGCCTTCGTCTCCTGGAAAGCAAATCCAACGGAAGGAAATCTCATTTCCTTTCACAAAGCCCGAAACAAGTGTGTGTCCACCCTCAGGAGAGCCAGGAAACAATATCTCTCCATTCTCAAGACCGAACTCTCTTATCTGTCTCCCTCTTCCAAATCCTGGTGGCGTCTGGTCAAATCCGTTTCTGGTGTTTGTTCCCCCTCCATCCCCTCCCTTACCTCAAATGGCTACACAGCTGACTCCGCACGTGAAAAAGCTGAATGCCTCAACTCTGTGTTTGCCTCTAAATCTTGTGTCCCAAACCCATCCCTCTCTGTACCCACCATACCCAGTCGTACCCTGCTGCTCCTGGACTCCGTGTCCTTTCCTCCTGACAAGGTGGAAAAGTTTCTGTCAACCCTCGACTCTGATTCTGCAACTGGACCCGACGGCATCAGCCCACGGGTCCTAAAATCCTGCTCTGCTGCTCTATCTCACCCTCTCTCTGTTCTCTTCACCCTCTCTTTTGCTCAAGGTCAACTGCCATCTGCTTGGAAATCAGCCAACATCACCGCTTTGCACAAAAAAGGTGCAAAAACAGATCCTAGCAACTACAGACCAATCAGCCTTCTCCCAATTATCAGCAAAGTCATGGAATCCATCATTGCTTCTGATATGAAATCTTTCCTCTTCTCCAATGGCTTGATCTCTGATCATCAATTTGGTTTCAGACCAGGTCACTCTACTCTGGACATGCTGCTTCTGCTGTCTCAACAATGGATGGAGGTCCTCAATGCCAAACAGGAAATTAGAGCTGTCTCCCTCGACATATCACGTGCCTTCGACACGGTCTGGCACCCCGCTCTGCTCACCAAACTCTCCTCCTTTGGTATCCATGGAAATCTCCACGCATGGCTGGCGGACTTCCTCTCTAGTCGTCGTCAACGTGTGGCCCTGAATGGGTTTCTCTCATCTCCTCTTCCTGTTCAGGCTGGAGTTCCCCAAGGCAGTGTTCTGGGCCCCGTGCTTTTTCTGGTCTTCATCAATGATCTCTCTGACTCTCTCGAAAATCCTCTCTATCTCTTTGCTGATGACTCCACTCTCTGCCGCTCCATTCCTCTTCCCTCAGATCGGCAGTCTGCTGCCTCCTCACTCTCTGAAGACCTGGACAAAATCACAGACTGGTCAAACAAGTGGAACATGTCTTTCAATCCTGAAAAATCTCACACTCTTACTATGTCTCTCCGAAAAGATCGACTGGACAACCCTCCCATCTACTTTCTCAACAATCCTCTCCAAGAAGTTCTGTCGCTCAAGATTTTGGGTCTCACTATCTGCCATGATCTTTCTTGGGAAAACCACATTTCCAAGCTGGCCTCCAAAGCCAGTCGCCGACTGGGCATCCTCCGTCGTGCGAAGTCCTTCCTCGGCACACCTGAGCTCCTCACCACATACAAGGCTTTCATCCGCAGCTCAATGGAATACTGTTCTCCCCTATGGGCCGGTGCTCCTGCCTCACACCTAGCTCGGCTTCACGCTGTTGAAACCAAAGCTTTCAGAATTATTGGAATCTCCCGCGATGAAGCTATCTCTGAGGGCCTTTCACTCACTCACCGCAGGCAGGTAGGTGGTCTTTCTGTCTTCTACCGACTCCTCTCCGGCCTTGCACCCCCAGCTCTCTCTGTGCTCTGTCCCCCAAATATTCCTACAGGTCGCACAAGATCTGCCAGCAACCCTCTGATGGTTAAACTGCCGAAATCTCGGCTCTCCGCTCACCTTCACTCTTTCATTCCTCTTTTCTCCCGCCTCTGGAACAAACTCCCTCACTCCCTTCAATCCCACTCCTCCCTCCAGGTCTTTAAAACAGCTGTTCACCACCATCTCTTATCTTCCCCCATCCAAAACCTTGATCTTTTCTACCCCCGCTAATTCACCCCAGATCCACCTTGTTTGAAATTCCAACTTCTTTCCTGGAAGTCCTGGCAGTGTCCATATGTTTTATACCTCTCCCACTGCCCCCTTCCCACGCCCCCCCCCCAAATCCCTCGCCCTCTCTCAGATCTCTCGATGTCTCCATGTCTCTCGGTCCCTGCTCTCAAATGTTGTGTTTGTGTCCTTCCCCCTCTCTCCCCATCTTGTCTACCGCTCCCTATGTTATATGTTTTATGTGTCGGTTTGTCTTTCTGTGTGATTAATGTTCGCTCTTTCACGAGCCTCGATATTGTATACAAAAAAAAAAAAAAAAAAAAAAAAAAAAGGAGTTGGGGGACCAGGTAAAGAAGAACACAGCGGTAATAGAGGGTTTAAAATCGACACAGAAGGAGATGAAAAAGGACGTAGGGGTAATTAAAAAAGAGTGTCAGATGGTACACGAGGACCTGATGAGGAAAATGAACAAGGTGGTAGAGGTGATGGAGGTTAAAGAGCGGGAGGTGCGGGAGCACATAGAAAAAAATAAGGTGGAGTTAGAGGAAGAACTTAAGGGGGCGCACGAGGAGATGAAGGAGGTGAAGCAGAAATTAGAAGAAGTGGAAGAAGGGGTGAGCGAAATTAAGAAGCGACGGAGAGAGGATAAGAAAGAGATAAAGGAGGAAGTAAAAGAATTGGTCCAAAGTCTGTGTTCGGATCGTGATGATGTGCTCATTAACCGGAAGAGGGATTCGCAGGTGATGGAGGAGAAGCGAAGAGAAAGAGGACCCGGTGTAAGTGGTGACCAATATGGTCGTGCGTATGATGCGCCAGGTGATTTAATGAGCTTGGGGGTCGAGATGGACCCGGGTGTTCGTGAGAGGCCGTTGGTGAAGTGTGCGACAGGTCTGGTGTGCGAAAAAGGAGGTGTGCGAGAAAGTCCGACTCTGGGGGGTGTGAGGAAAACGTGCGTGCTGTGGAAGTGTAACTCAGTGTAACTTATTAATTGGCACTGGTAACTTATTAATTAACACTGGTAACGAAGCAGATACATTTTACCTGCAAACTCTGTGCAAGACGAGTTCGTAAATGAGTGTCAGGAATGTGCCCGAACATGATAATCTCTTGTCCACCTGGTCACAGCCCCTGGCTGGAACACCCCCCTATCGTTTGGTAAACGGAACTCACAGCAGGAGGGGAGCGAGCTGATGCCAGGACTTGGTACATGCATGACCTCGGGGCATTAGCGGAGAAAGGATTAACGGTCAGCGGACAGGGGATTAAGTCCAGTTTGTCCATATAAACGAGAGCAAACGTTGAGTCGACAGGACTTGTTACCAGGAGCTCTGACCGACGGGAGTGGCGGAGGAACATCGGCCGAACGAGAAGGACCATGCGAAAAGAGTTAACTTGGTCCATTGAATTAAGCGGTATTATTTGGTAAATGGAATGAAGTGAATAACCAGTTAATAAACCAGACCTTTTGTAAAACCTGTGTCCGGTCATTGGAGTCTTGAGTCCCCCGCTACAAATTCCCCTACAATCTGGAGGCACCGCTGGAATTTCGAGTGGACGTCGTCAAGGTAAGCATGACGTCTTGGGGATCTGTCCATTATGAAATATGAATTCTGAAGATGGAGGATTTGGTGTGTGGGACTTGCGATTGTCCATAGGTAATACAAGGATGAAACGTGTTAAATGATTCTATTTATTCGTGTTTTCCTAAATGATTTCTGTAAATACGTATTTTTGCGCTGTCTAAATACAAATGCACAAGGTCGGCGCTGGTCATTAAAGGCCTTACTGTGACCTGGGAGCAAACGGAGCATGCGTGCACCATGCGACCATTTGCTTCCAAGACGTGTAAGGCCGGTAAAGTAGTTTTTTTTTTGTTTTTTTTTTTGCACTTGTTCAAAGCACTCGACTTGCTCGGCGAGCGACAGGGAACCGAGAAAGGGAATTATATTTATATATATATATTTTTACCTCATTCCAATTTATGGTATTGCGACAAAACGGCTTATATCTTTGGAACGACTGGTCGGATTTAGACAAATTAAAACTCGTTCGATCAACAAATAAATTCATGACAGACAATCCCACCTCATGCCGGTCCAGAATTATTGTGAAAGATGGCGATTGGATAAAAATTGCATACCAACACTCCCTCACTGTCCCTCATTGTCCCTCATGTCCATTCCGGCACCCTGTCTCTTGCTCCCGCTCCTTCTCCCTCCCTTTACTTCCCATTGGCGGACGTTTTGCGAGAAGCAAAGCGTTTTGCAGGAAGCTTCCAGGAAACAAAACCAGTGCTGTTGTTTTTTTTTTGACGAAATTTGACAGACAGATAGCATGGGTGACACGGACGAAATGATTGGATTTTGGTGAAGACCCAGGTGCGAATCCGGCTACGAGAATTGTTTAAAGTGATTCTTCACCATCAAGAGATCGGGTGAAAAGCGATATACATTATATTTAACATAATATACTTATTAATGTTATTATTTGAATATTATTCATATATTAAAAAAAAAAAAAAGTTATGGATGAGTGAATGAACCTGGTGGATGAGTTGGGGAGGTGACAAAAACACGCCGATTCCATTTTGGTTCAGGTCCGAATCCAGATCCGGCCTATCAGTGGGATACAAAACATAAACTGTTCACCAAGGCGGAGATATGCTCTCTACTGAGCGTCGTTCTAGTTGTGTGTGTGTCGGTCTGTCTGTATGCGACCGCTGTTTCTCGACAAACTACCGGTCCGATATACTTGAAACTTGCCAGGTATATTGCTGGGGACCCGAGGATGTTCCTTTTCAAGGTTTGAAATTAATCGGACAAGTGGGTCCCAAGGTATGGTCACCGTACTCGCAAGTCATTCGCTTTGGCTTTGCGAATGGACCAAACCATTTCATGTAAATAGAGGGGGGGGGGGGTTCTGTGGTCGTTCGCTTTGGCTTTGCGAATGGACCAAACCATTTCATGTAAATAGAGGGGGGGGGGGGGTTCTGTGGTCGTTCGCTTTGGCTTTGCGAATGGACCAAACCATTTCATGTAAATAGAGGGGGGGGGGGGTTCTGTGGTCGTTCGCTTTGGCTTTGCGAATGGACCAAACCATTGCATGTAAATAGAAGGGGGGTTCTGTGGTCGTTACTGCCACGTGGTTTCAAAGTTTTTTGTTGTTGTTGTTCGCACGCATGTTTTTTCAAGCACGTACGGGCAAGCACGTACGTGCGGGCACGCCCTAGTATATATAAATTGAGGTAATATTGAGTTATGGAATTAATTGCTTTCAACAATGCAAAGGGTGACAAGATATGGGATTTAATGGGATTTTAATGGGATTTTAATGGGATATTGGTTTAGGAATGTTTAGAGGTCATTGCAATGTGATAATTACTTGTGATCATTTGTTGTTGCAACGTTTTGTGAACATTTAAATGTTGGGTTTTGCTGACGTTTCCACAACGTCGCCACAACATTTCACTTTCGTTGTTGCAACGTTTTGCTCCAACGTTTTGTGAACATTTAAATGTTGGGTTTTGCTGACGTTTCCACAACGTCGCCACAACGTTTCACTTTCGTTGTTGCAACGTTTTGCTCCAACGTTTTGTGAACATTTAAATGTTGGGTTTTGCTGACGTTTCCACAACGTCGCTACAACGTTTCACTTTCGTTGTTGCAACGTTTTGCTCCAACGTTTTGTGAACATTTAAATGTTGGGTTTTGCTAACGTTTCCACAATGTCGCCACAACGTTTTACTTTCGTTGTTGCAACGTTTTGCTCCAACGTTTTGTGAACATTTAAATGTTGGGTTTTGCTAACGTCTCCACAACGTCGCTACAACGTTTCACTTTCGTTGTTGCAACGTTTTGCTCCAACGTTTTGGGAACATTCAAATGTTGAGTTTTGCTAACGTTTCCACAACGTCGCTACAACGTTTTACTTTCGTTGTTGCAACGTTTTGCTCCAACGTTTTGGGAACATTCAAATGTTGAGTTTTGCTAACGTTTCCACAACGTCGCTACAACGTTTCACTTTCGTTGTTGCAACGTTTTGCTCCAACGTTTTGGGAACATTCAAATGTTGGGTTGTGCTAACGTTTCCACAACGTCGCTACAACGTTTCACTTTCGTTGTTGCAACGTTTTGCTCCAACGTTTTGGGGACACTCAAATGTTAAATAAATCGGATAAGAATTCACGAGTTATTTAATTATGAGCGATTAATGAAGTACTTATTTAATTAATTACATTTCTTATTAAATTACAGTAATTACATTACAGTAATTACCTGAGGTAATTACAGTAATTACAGTTCCGGTAATTACAGTAATTACAGTAATCATTACAGTAATTGCAGTAATCTTATTACAGTAATTACATTACATTAACTCAGGCACCTTTTGAGTAAGGAAGCTGATATTTGGACATGACACTGACCAAGTGATGTGGCTGTCAAGGAAAATATTGATTTATTGATTAATCATTTAATAAATTAACTCGTTGATTTATAAATGACTTATTTAATTAAAAGTCCTCAGAGATACATCTTCGGATGAAATACTTGCAGATTGGTTATGCTATGAGCCAATTGATTAAGGAAAATATTTTGTGATGGCCATATTGGCAATTTCGTGGCCATATTCGTGGCAACTCAGTTAGTGCCACTGCACCTTTAAAATGCATCCCTGCGTTCATTTTTCGATCGATTGAGTTGAAATTTTGAACAATCGGATCTGGACTGTCGTTGTTAACGACTCTAGCACGCACTCGTCCAATCAGGATGGAGCGGTATGGTCCCCGGATTATCACTGCCCGCAGTTTTAATTAGTTTTACTTTTTCTCTTGGTCATATAATTTTGAAGACATGCATGTCATGATAGAGGAAATGTTTGTTCTGTTAAACGGAATAAATGTTGTTTATTTGTGTGGGTGTGTATTTTTGTGTATTTTGGATATATTTTCACGACTAATTCCAGTTATCGTCCTGCAAAATGTCTGCTCGTTCTTTTTCCTTTGAGTCGTAAATTCCTGTTGAACTCTCATTAAAATGCGGAATTAAGTACGCTGTGTGATGATGGAGATCCTTGATGACGAATCAGGAATAGTGAATGAGCAAACAAATATCACGGATGGTACACCGGATAAGGAAAATGTAGATGAAACCCCTTTTGCTCAGGTGCTGTGCAGCGCTGCACAAAGATCCATATGAGCGGGGCCTGGGTGCTGTGTAATTAGTACACAAAGAGCCAATTACTAGGGTGCTGAATAAACACAAAGATCCATTTTTTGGAGCTGGTTCTCCCGGTGCTGTGATTTATTCAAAGAACCAAATTTTGTAAGAATTAAGATATGATTTGTCGACATTATAAATACTTTAATATATGTAACGATTTTTGTAACGATCATCCTGCAAAAGGTCTGCTCGTTCTTTTTCCTTTGAGTCGTAAATTCCTCTTGAATTCTCATTAAAATGCGGAATTAAGTACGCTGTGTGATGATGGAGATCCTTGATGACGAATCAGGAATAGTGAATGAGCAAACAAAATAACGAATGCTGCGGCTGGAGCAGTGGAAGCGATTTTTGAATTGTTCAATGATTATTCGATATTGTTATGACTTATTGTCAATAGGTATACTAAGTGGCCATGAGGTAGCCTGTTGCTATGTACAGTTTTATTCTATTGTTGATTATACCACATAGCTGTGGTGATAAAGGAAATGTTCGTTTTAAATAGATGATTATGATAGGACCATGACTATAAAATCATGATGATGATTATGAATGATATCATAGGGTTCAAATGCAGAATGCTGCATGAACTTGGGAAAGAACTTTCAAGCCCTATGGGATAAATTGGGTGTTACAAGCGATGGAGTTTTAAAATTTAGCATGATTGAAGGAATTTTACAGTCTTATTTCAGGAGTTTTACGAAATTTATATTGCCAAGAGATTTGGGTACTATTAAAAGAAAAATGATGAGATATTTTTCCCAAAGAACTTTAATATCTGCCATCCATTTTGGCTGTCTCACGAATGAAGGATGAGTTGCCTTTAGTGGTTGCAAAGAAAATTTGTGGAGACCAGGCAAAATGGGGAAATATGTCAGATATGACCCTAGGACAGGACGGTGATTCATCAATTAACATGAGGTACGAACCAGAGGTGACGACCGATGAGATTCGATCTCAGTCAATGGATGGACCTGTCCTGACATCATTGGGGAAAGGGCTTATGCAAGGAGTCATCCAAAATGATTAATTTGATTTATTGATGAATATTGATGAATTAATTGAAATTGAATAATTGATTGAATTGTTAATTGATTGAATCTAATTGATTGAATTTAATTGAATAAATTTAACTGAATAAATTGAACTGAATAAATTGAATTGAATATATTGATTGTTTGATTGATGAAAATGCGGTCTCAAGAAAGAAGCTTTGATATCTTTGCGAGATATTAACAATGTGGAGACAACCTGGGAAAATTGAGCAAGGTGGTGAGTTTATATACAGATATATATGTGCGGTTACCATTGTGTGATTTCCCCGTCAACAGAGCGGACACCTGAGGATTCACCCATTTCATACTGACCCTCCGGCTCATCTGCAAATACTGATCTGTGAGATTGGATTGTGCAAAAGCCACGGCTGAGGGAGATTCTCTGGAAATCACCGTGTGAACAGGTGGAGAGACCCTTCCTGGAGGTACGAGTGAAGCTTTAGAGGAACAAACTACAACACATCCAACGCTACTTTGATAAAAGGCAGAATGGGAAATGGAGCCTGCAAGAATACACAAGGACAACCAGAGATTCCACAAAAAGGTACTTGTACACATCATATGTACGACCGTTATGGTGCAGAAGCTATAAGGCAGGTCGAGAATTGGTATTTGTGGACAAAGGGACATGATGAGGAGTTTCCAAGAGATGGTACATTTGAGCGAAGTCGATTGGAAAGATTGGAACAAAGATTGAAAGCCAGGAAGAGACAGAATCTAACGGTAGACTGGCTTGCATTCCATCTTTGGGATGGTGAATCCAGACAACGGGAACAGCAAGAACGGATAACGGATCTAGAACTTAAAATAAAAAGGATACAGGATACAGTGGAGGAGACAAATGCACAACTGCCCTCGAAATTAGGAATGAAAGTGACGGTTGTCCCATCTGATTTCCAGTTGTCTCCCCAAAAAGGACGGTACAGAGAATTTTTTCGTGTTTCAGGAGACAACGAGAGATTGCAGTGGCAACTCAGGGATGTAGAGATGCAGCCCAGCAATACAAATGCACAGGTGCACAGACCAGGAAACGACAGAAACCGGTGTTTCGAGTGTGGAAAGATGGGACATTGGAGAAGAAGATGTCCGTATGTCAACAGGAGGACAAGGTCATGGGGCAAACCAAGATCAAGGGTACCAGTGCGTACCGGTACCTCAGACAATGATTAGGCCTTCATTGCTGCAAATCCCAAATGATGATTGGCCTCAACAGATTCGATTACTGGACAAACATGAATAACTGTCGATGATTCTTGGGTCTGAAAAGTTTTCGGAGCAAGAATTATTCATTTTTTCTTTTGCTTGTAAGCAAAATTAGTAATTAATTGATCACATGCCGAAATTGGATCTTTTATGTTGGGCACACAATTTTAAATTTACAAAGTTGGAACAATTGCTTTGCAAATTTTAAACCAAGGGACAAGGGTCACATGATGATCAGGTGGGAATTTCGGACTATTGTTTTGCATGATTGATAGGTCAGTGGTCGACTGACATGTAAATGGGTGTGTAGTCAAATTTGGATAAATTATGGTGGGAACTGAAAGGGTAATTTCAATGTGACATCATAGGGCAAGGCAAACTGTGGCAAGGCAAACTATTGGATGGGAAAATTAGATCTGGCTATAGAATAAATTTATTGACCCCTTGAAGTTAATTCTTCGAATCATCGTTTCACTGGCATTTTTGTTCAAATTGGAAATAGTTTGGTAGAGCTTTGGTTAAAACCTTTGGTTGCGGTATCTTGGAACGAAATGACAAACCATAGGATATTGATAAGAATAGGAAAAATATGGACCCAAAATAGAAAGTTGGATTCATGCCCCTCATTGCAAACAAGCACATGGGGCTAAGGTGGACGATCCCACAGAAAATGAGGCTGCACCTAGCAGCCCAGCAGAACATTCAGTGGCAGATAAATGATAGTTGTGATTTACAGTCATTTGAATTACATTTTAACACCCCTTGCATTGATAAACATTACATTTTCAACATGTGATATTCCTACTTGGGATAGTGACATTTATTTGCCTACATGACATACAATTACCTGCTGATATTAATACAACATGAGTAAAAAAAATTGTATCACAACTACACTCATGACCAAGGGGATTGAGTTCAACCCCGGGAGATAGGGGGATCAGGGTAAGACAAATAATCTGATTTATGCTACATATTAAGGGATTTTTTATTTACCTGTTAGGAAGCTTACAAAGGTTAGGAAGTTTGGTATATAATGTTGAATGTCATGGACATATAATTATGTTAGAGGTGTGAACATATACAAGGGGTAGCTCACATGTTTTACAGATGGCTACAGGTGGGACAAAGGGAAAGACCTTATCAAGACAAGCCGACAAATCAGGGGAAAACAGAGACTTCTACTTCGGATACTCCTTGAAAATGGTGATATTCATCCTAGGAATGAGTTCTCTTGTAGTGGGGACTATGTGTTGCATACATTGTTTCGGGGTAATAAGAGAACAAAACGCAACATTGGTGGCCGACATACAGATATATGATTATGCGGGACGACATAAGCAAAAAAGAAGTTTAATGGAAGAAATGGACACACCTTTAGAACCCGATGGATTACACGGGATTAATACTTTTTTACATTTAGCCCACACAAGGGCTGATATAGCAAATGAAAGTAATTGTTGGATATGCACACAAATGCCGCATTCTAGTGAGAACGGAGTACCATTGGAGGCAGTTCCTTTTGGTTGGGATGAATTATGTAGTCGCTTCCCACAGAGGTTGGTAGCAACAATACGACCTGATTTACCAATGTCGATGATGCTAGGGGATGCTAGTTGAGAAAAAGGGGGATATCAATGTGAGGAATTTGAAGACAGTTATAGGCCTAAATATGACAATGAAGTTATGCCCCCTTACGTAACTATTCAACAACAAATAAAAGGGCTCCTATGTTTCATCCGACATCGAACCACAGAGAATAATAAGTTGATGGGAAACTCCACCTGCCACCATTATAGTTACGAGTTGGGCTATATGAGATTGCTTGTCCCAGTAAAGAACACTAGCTTAAAGATGATATCTTTGTATTGGGAAGGAACTTGGATGTCAGATACGACATGGACCTATAATAATACATATTTTATATGTGGACACAAGGCGTATGCGTATCTCCCACTGACGTGGTCAGGATCATGTTTTCTTGGGTTTGTGCTTCCACACATGCGCCTGTTAACAAAGTCACCAACGCATATCCTGCATTCTAGGCAGAAAAGAACTATTAGCATGGGGGAATGGATTGGAATGGTAATATTTCCATTTTATGGAACCTGGAAGGCAGGGCGAGAACTCAGGCACATGGCATTGGCTATGGAGAAGTTGGCAAATAAAACAGCAAGTGGATTGGAAAAACTTACAAGAGAGCTGGCAGCAACAAGAACGATGGCATTACAAAATCGTATGGCATTAGATATGCTGTTAGCAGAAAAAGGAGGTACATGTGCAGTCATTGGTACAGATTGCTGTACGTACATACCTGATGAGTCAGAAGAAATTTATAACATAGCCGATACAATCAGACAAGAGGGAGCAAGATACCACGATTATATAAAAGGGGGTGCCTTTGCATGGTTGGGAAACACATTTGGAGGGGTGGTAGCTAAGATACTCCAATATTTGTTTGTTGGTTTAGTAGTTATATTGGCAATTGTTTTAGTGGTGGCTTGCTTGAAAGCCTTAGTGACGGTGTGTTTGAATAAGGTAACCAACAACACGATGATAACGCATGAAGTGACAAATGAGGAAAGAAATGTGGAACCAGAAAAGGAAGACTTTTATGGCGACATAAATACTGAGATTAAAAGATTAAATCAAGTGATGTTGCAAATGAAACAGTAGAATTAAGATAATGGCATAACGACAATGTTATGAGTTGTGTCAATTACAATATCAGTGAACTCATATCACCACGAGTGACACACTGTTAGAAAAAAAAGAAAAAAAGAGGGAAAAGAAAAAGTGGATAGGAATTATGGTAATAATACATTATGTTTAATTTGTTGATTTGGGAAAATTGTTGTTGGGAATTAGGTATTCCCGTTTGTGATTGTAATCATATACAATTTATTTTCTTAGAGTAGTGCTAAAATACCTGCATGAGTTAATTTTTGAACTATATTAACCTGAAAGCAATTGTGGATGCTATTCTTAGTTTAGTAATAAAATACATACCTGATTGAATATTATTTGTGTGACGCATATAAATGAATATAACTTTTGTGTTAAGGAAAAACAACAAATTGTTGAATGTGAAACTGTCGGAAGATATACATGATTATGCTGATTTCATGGTAAGATGTACCCTATCTGATTCAGTGTGTGCGGAAAGCAGATTCAGATGTGACTGAGCATAAGGATAAGACGAGATCACATTTTGAAGGGAGTGCTAACGGAATTGGGAAGAAGTTCGAGAAAGAAAATTTGTGGCTAAAAAATGAAGTTAATCATGGCATACACCCTCTTTCTCAAAGAATGATGAAGACATTCTCCCGTGTAACTTGGAGATGAATGCTTACCTTCACCAAGGAAATTAATGTGACCATTTGCCTGGATCACACTGCAACATATGAAAGAAAGGCGATCACTTACTCTTGTTCGAAGGCTTCGAACATTCACCACATCAGAAGTTGCAGGATAACGACATTTTACCTGCAACCTCTGTGAAATGTGGGGACATATGTTATTACTTCACCAACGTCCGGGGAACCAGCATGGAGCTGCAAAAAACGGCTGTGCCCTTGTCACAACAGCTGTGCACGATTCTGCTGGTTGCTCCTGGTAAGGACCAGGAATGACCTGAACACCATGGTCCCAACATCATTGTGGATGCATCCGGCATCCCTGTTCCACATCTTGCTGGCCAATCAACGTCACACCAATACTTGCTGCCCACTCACAATGAGGGAGGAGGCAAGTCGACTACAACTGGGTGAAGGCCTTGTTCAGGAATTACTATGGTTTACAGCAAAAAGTGGCAAGAATGCTACAAGGAGAGCAGGGTCAGTCTATGACTCCGCAATGTTACCACAACAGCGAAATCCTACACGAAGTAGTGCAGGAGCTATGAAGACATTAGGAGAAAATGTTTCATACCAGGATTCAAACACAAGTGATCAGCCCTTCCTTTCAAACAAAGTCAACATTTGTGTGGAGGCAAACGTTTTTTGCCAGATGGTGCAGATGCTTTACAAAACTTGAAAATGAAGTGAAATTGTTGTATCTTGGTGATGGTGAAGTGTTGTTTTGAAAATATATTTGTGATGCAAATGCAATAGATTGAACGATATGGAAGGAGTCAATGACCAACGAAATGTTTTGTGATTCTTGCAGGATGACGGTGTATGCCCAAGGGAATTTGATTACCAAAGTGATTGATTATTTACTTATACTTGTAATGATGTTTACTTGTAGTGATTGATTGTTTACTTATATTGATGTTTAGATTAATGGTTAATATAAACAAAAAACAAAAAGATGAGGGAATTGTGGAAGTGTAACTCAGTGTAACTTATTAATTGGCACTGGTAACTTATTAATTAACACTGGTAACGAAGCAGATACATTTTACCTGCAAACTCTGTGCAAGACGAGTTCGTAAATGAGTGTCAGGAATGTGCCCGAACATGATAATCTCTTGTCCACCTGGTCACAGCCCCTGGCTGGAACACCCCCCTATCGTTTGGTAAACGGAACTCACAGCAGGAGGGGAGCGAGCTGATGCCAGGACTTGGTACATGCATGACCTCGGGGCATTAGCGGAGAAAGGATTAACGGTCAGCGGACAGGGGATTAAGTCCAGTTTGTCCATATAAACGAGAGCAAACGTTGAGTCGACAGGACTTGTTACCAGGAGCTCTGACCGACGGGAGTGGCGGAGGAACATCGGCCGAACGAGAAGGACCATGTGAAAAGAGTTAACTTGGTCCATTGAATTAAGCGGTATTATTTGGTAAATGGAATGAAGTGAATAACCAGTTAATAAACCAGACCTTTTGTAAAACCTGTGTCTGGTCATTGGAGTCTTGAGTCCCCCGCTACAAATTCCCCTACAGTGCCAAGGAGTGAGGGTGCTGCCGAGAGTGAGTCGGTCGTAGCGCGTGTGCGAGGGAGCACATGGAAGCGCGTAGTGAGGAGTGTTACGGAGGGTGTAAAGGGAGAATGCACGCCTGTGGTGAGTGTTACAGAGGATGTAACGGGAGAGGGTGTGCGAGAAAGATGTGTGACGGACAGGTGCATGGGGAAAGAGTGCGCTGTCAAAAGTAAGGAAGAATGCACGCCTGTGGTGAGTGTTACAGAGGGTGTGACGGGAGAGTGTGCGCAAGAGTGTGTGCGAGAAAGGTGTGTAACGGACGGGTGCATGAGGAAAGAGTGCGCTGTCGAGAGTAAGGGTGAGTGCGCTGTCAAGAGTGTAGGTGAGAGTAGTAAGAGTGACACGGAGCGTGAGTTGGTTGTGACAGGTGAGAAAGGAAGCACACCTGGATGGTAGAGCGTGTGTGGGAATGCACGCTGGAATTGGTAGTGAGGCACGTGGTTGGGTGTGCGAGTGAAAGCACACCTGTGATTGTCACAGAGGAGGTGACTGAGGAAGGGGCGTGAAGAGGTGTGTTGGTGAGGTGTGCGACCAACGAATGTGTGCCAAAGTGTTCGGTGGTCAGGTGTGTGACCAAGTCGGTGAGCGGAATGAGTGTACCGAGGTGTGTAAGGAAAGGTACGAGGAGCATGGGAACAGCTGGAGGTATGAGCAAGAAAGGGGTAGCGTATGCATGTAAGCATGCAGGTGAAGCATCGACGGTAACCGGGTTAGAGGTTAGAACGACTTATAGCCGAATCGGGCCCTCGGTGCGTGCCGGGCTTCGCGTGCCGCGAGAACCAGCGGGGATCCGAGCCACGGCGGGTTCGAAAGGACCGCCGTACGCGATCCACGCTGGGCCTCGCTTTGAACGGCCGCGTCCGTGCTCCACTAGGCGGAGCGGGCAGCCCGATAGGAAGGGTCGTCATGGCGACCACTTTTTGTTGAGGCATTCCGGCAGGTCGAGATCGGGCCATGGGATGGCTCCGTGCCGAGATGGTGCGTGGGGTCTCGGGCCGGGTAAGCCCCCGTCCCTGCCCCGAATGCGGGACGTATCCAGCCGCTGGCACAAAACACCCGCGTTCATTGCTCGGCTGTACGAAGCCGGGCTGTAGACGTGAATTGGCGCACCGAGAGGATCTAATAAGTAGACGGGTGATGAGGTTAGTGTTTTGGACCCAAAATTAGAGAAAAACAAAATTTGATGATTGGCAAAGGATTGGCAGTAATGATTGGCAGATGATGGGTAGTGATTGGCAAATTTTTGATTTGTTGAAATTTGATGTGCAAAATTGGTAGTGGGAGAGGCCCGATGTGGTGGGATGGCAACTCTGTCATCCCTCACAAACTGTGGGGGCAAATGCACTAGATTAGGGGGTGTATGGCAGTGAAAACTAGCCCGGGTGGGTTAGGATATTGAAAGGGATCTAGCGAAGATGACATTAGGTGACGTTAAGGTTAGTTAGGGACTGATACCTGTAGTGGGGACGCAGGTAGATTAGTATGGATGATAATGACGAGGGAGCGCAATAGTTTAAAGGGACGACTGGGAAGCGCAAGTTTCAGAGGGGAGTAGTTAGATGAGATGATGCTGTGTGAGAACTGGACAGGTGTGTGGAGCAGTGTATGAGTAGTGAGTGTTGTGGATCAGCGCTTGGGGAGAGAAGGGTGCAGGTGGCACCAGGTGTGAGAGCACAGGTGTGCAAGTACAGGTGTGTGGAATATATGGAGCAGAGAATGAGTGGTGTGGAGAGAGTTGGAGTAAGTGGTACGGAGTGGTGTGCATGGTGCGAAGGTGTGGATGGGGGAAGAGTGGACCCCTTTCACGAGTACCCGGGGCGGGTAGTGTAAGTGTTAGGTAGAGGGTATAGCTAAATTGTGGTTGGATATTGGCATTTGTGGTGCGGTTGCAGAATGGTATTGTGGATGGGTGCATTAGTGTTGTGGAAATGGCTGGGCGTGTAGCCTGTTAGTGTGTGTAGTTGGTTTAGGCACTCCACCACTGTGAGGATGTCGGCCAGGTGGGCTCTGGGAGCCGTTAGTGTCAGTGGGTGCCTGAGGATCCCGGGTGTGGATCGGGCAGCCCGTGCCAGAGAGGGCACTGAGGGGGTGAGAGTGCGAGAGGGCCTTCCCCAGTTAGTTAGGTTAGGGTGAGGAGCAGGTAAGCTCGGGTGGCAACTACAGTGGTGGAGGTGTGCAGGTGGGTAGACCTGCTGGGAGAGCTACACGTCACAGCCCAGAAATTGTGCGAGGGCACCGCGAGATGAATCGGGGGGGTGAGACCCCAAATTGAGAAGCACCACAGTTTGGTCAATGGGAATTGGTTTTTAGAACCCATAGTGTAAGTTGGCCAATGGATTGGCAGGGAAAGACCCCGGGTAATGTAAAGTTGTTAAAGTCATTTAGGAAATAGTTAGGATTGATGAACCTGTCGCACCATACGCAGCCACTTACCTGAGGTGATGATGATGACTCCACACCTGTGTTCCTTTGTTTTGTGTTGCAGGAAGTAAGGATTGCTGTGTGGATTTGTGAGACGCATCACGACGTGGATAAGACATTGGGGTGATTCCATCTCTCCCTCCTTAGGAGGGACTGATGATGAATTGGTGATGGCAAATTTTGATGAGAGTTGGAAATGGCAAATTTGATTGGTTAGGAGGGAGAGAAGACGAATTTGGTTTATGGGAGGAACGGGGAAGACAGTAGGGACGTTTGTTGATGTGTAAAGTAGATGTTTATGGGTAGTGTTGTGTTTGTGGATACCGTAAGGGGTAAGGGAGGGGCAATGTAGGTTACCTGGTGGGGGGGGGGGGCATACGGTAGGAACGTACCTGTCTCACCTGGTTCCCATGTGCCCCCAGTGTGCATTACCTTGTATTGCGTGCACTTTTGCGCCCTTACCACCTTACTCACTTGCTCTATTTTTGTCTCCCACCTCCGAGGATCTGGCTTTGGGGCAGAGAGAGAGGAGAGAGAGGTGCTGGCTCTGCAGTTGTGGGCCTGCACTTTCGCTGCTTGCTGCCGGGATCGATACACCATATGGACCGCAATTTTTGTGGCCGCCCACCATGGACCGCAGTCTTTTGCGGGCAAGCACCACCCGTTGATGGACCTCTGGGTCAACGTGGCACCTATGCCATACAGGTGAACCACTTATAGTTGGCCCCCTGACGGCCACAATTCAGAAATGGACGCGGTTGGCGCCTTTCTTTATTTTTGAAAGAAGCCAGAAGGCCAAGTGCACTTCAGGAAGGCAAGACCAGCGGCAGAACATCGGCCGGCTGCGACACCACCGGTGACTATGAACACTTTATTGGTGCACCGGATGGTGCTGACTGTGTGTATGGGGTGGTGCTTTTGGTGCTTGGATGGGGTGCTCTGCACATTATTAAAGGCCGTAGGGCCACAGGGCACTCGTGGGTTGGTGTATCGATGCTGGCATGCGTGCTCTCTCTATGCATAACATCTGCATGTGTTCCTCCAAAAACAGGTCCTGGATCGTAGTGTAAATATCAGTGTAGTCTTGTATAAATGATGCTCCCTACCGGCTGTATGTTTAGTTTGAGGATTCTTTCCGCGATTCGGTTATCCTGTGGGTGTGTTTCTGTGAGGAGAAGGGTGCAACGTCGCAGGGGGACATATTTACTCATTTTTGAACATCTGTAAAACTGTCGCACTCAGGGTTCAGTTAATAGTAGAGGGAACTACATCTGAGTGCCACACTAAAGTAAGTAAAAATTTATCGGGTCGGGACGCCCCGAGGTAGAGAAGGGTGCAATGTTGCGGATATGAGATTGGCCTCCATCCATATCCGCTTGTAAATATTCCCCTATTTCCCCAATACTTCCTAACTATCCCCAATCCCCCATTCCCTAGTCCCATTTTCTGTAAACAACACTCTGTAGACCCGACCTCCCCCTATTTCCCCCATTAAATGTCGCATCCAGGTCCACTGCTTCTCACGTAGACAACTATAGGACATCTTGCTAGTTATTCTTAGTCTATGTCAGTTAAGGACTCGTTTCCATTAATTCTGACTCTTCGTTGCACCAGAATGTGATTGTATGGCACCATTAGAAAGTTTAGGACCTCCCAATACCTCCCCGCAGCTCTTCCTCATGGTACAACAACAACAACAACAACAGCGGCGGCGGCGCGGGGAGTGTGCGTCCTCACTCCGGCTTGGTTAGCCGCCATTGAACATGTGCTCCGACGGGGTTACCACGCAGGGGCTCGCTGTCAGCTCCTCGTCAAGGGCGGAGCCCGGTAACCCCCCGCACCCAATAGAAGCGGCGGACCGATCCCATCTGGGGCGGGGCCAACGAGCCGAGGGCGTGTCACTCCCCGCTGAGCATACGCAGGAAGAGGGAGGTGACGTCAGATGCGCCCTCAGCTTGGAGAGAGAAGACGCCACCTCCGAGCGCGGCAATACCTCCCCGCATCTCTGGACTGGACCGAGCTGTATCCTGTCCCTGAGCCAAGGTGCACCTTGTGCTATCGACTGCCTGTCCTTCCCTGCCATCAATCCCCGTGTAAGTCAGTCTTGTCCCATTTGTCTGTGGTCTGTCGGGGATAAGATAAGACTGTGTCTAAGTGCCCATCTTTTCTGTGCTTTACCTCTTACCTTGTAATCTACCCCTTTTCTGCATCACCAATTATATCCTCCTCCGGAGGTCTTGAGAACTGTACCCGTTGTGTCGTTTCATTTATCCCAGCCGTTGTGTCCTTTCCTTCATTGATTTAGCATAGCGCGATTTGGCCAACGTTCGAGTGGAATCGGGCGGGATCGGGTTCTAATCGGGTAAACTGTGCGAACACGGCGGCCATTCCGCTCGGCCCATCACAACATCTTAAGTCGTGTCCGCAACAATATTTTTAAAATCGCGGCATGGTCAGTCATACACCGCCTGAAATAACAGACGGGAAAATGCCGAGATATATTTAAAATTCGTCCATTTGATGACAATCGTCACGATGAAATATTTAATTTATACGTCGTCACAATAATGTGGAGAGAGGAGCATAGCTTCGTTCACGTGTCGCCACATACGGAAAATTGCCGAGATATATCTTTTTTTAATCGCGGCATGGTCAGTCATACACCACCTGAAATAACAGACGGGAAAATGCCGAGATATATAAAAAATTCGTCGCCACACACGGGAAATTGCCGAGATATATTTTCACTTTGCACAAAAATAACATCAAGTAATCGAATCAATAGGAATGTCCTGTGCCTATAACATCGACGTTATAGGCACAGCTGCATCTAGGCATTGTGTAACATCGACGCGGCTTTTTTTTAATTAAAACTTTTTGTACTTGTTTACTAAATAAATACAAGTATGAAAGCAATTGATAGTATCAATGATTTGGATGATAAGATTATCATTTCAAACTCCACTAAAAAGGAAGGCTATTTTAAGGTAATTGCTATTGCAGGAACCGACTGGAATACAAACGGAACAAAAAGTTTTGAAATAAATAATCAACAAACTTACTTGAATCCAGCTGAGAGTTTCTTGTTGTGTAAATTTAAATTCACTAAGGCTGCGAATAACACGAACGCTACACTCGTAAATGATTTCTTCTGGAAGATGTTTGATCGTGTTTGTTTGTCTCAATCTCAATTTTAAAAATCTCAATTTAAACCATTTTAAATTCAGGCTGTAACACAGCAAAATGAGAAAAAAGGGAAGGCACGTAAATACTTTCTGAAGAAGAGTAGAATTTTTCAAAATAAATAATAAAGGAAAAATCATTTTGATGGTTTCACTAAGACACCCTTTTCAAATTTCTAAAATCCTCAATTTTCATCCGATCGACTTGAACTTTGAATAGGATTCGCATATCAGCTAACTCAATTCAACCACCATCTATTTTGGAGATCAACATAGGCCAAAAGGTCAACATAGGCCAAAAAAGATCAACAACATTTTCAAATTAGTAAATTTATCAATTTTCATCTGATTGACTTGAAATTTGCAATGGATTTGCATATCAGCTAACTCAATTCAACCACCTACTATTTTGGAGATCAACATAGGCCAAAAGGTCAACAACATTTTCGAATTTCTAAAATCCGCAGTTTTCATCAGATTGACCTGAATTTTTAATAAAATTTTTATATCAGGTCACTGAATTCAACCATAAACTATTTGTGACGTCAAAAGGATGCTCTACCGAATACCATTCTACTTTGTTCTCTTTTTCCAAGTGTCACTCTATTGGTGATCTTTCATTTTTGTTGTTGAGATATGTGTTGGAAAGAATAGGCTTTAGCAAGGTTTTGAATCTGAGTGCGACGGCTATTTTTGATAACATAATGAAGCACCTCTCTTAATGGCTTGCTTCGTTTGCCAAACAGCAAGGTGAGCGGCTTGCAAAGCGGTTGATACGGACTGACTGGCTTGTAAAGCGACAGCAAGCCACTTGCTTACGGAACACACCCCATCCCCTGACTGCTTGTTCTGCTTGCCAAGAGGCTTGGCAAGCAGCTTGCAAAACGGTTGACAGAGAATGGCTGCCTTGGCAAGCGATATCAAGCTTTTTACGAATGAAACATACTCCATTGTGGTTTTATATTGAACTTTGTTTATAAATTACCTTCATCTCCTGCACCTGTGAACATTGAACATTTGTGCTGCACTCTTCAAATCCCAACATGTTCTACAGAGAGTGAGATGTATTATTATCGGAAATTATCCTTGTTTTTCGAATTAATGAAATATGTAAACTTCTTCCTTTTTATAGATCAGTGGTGCAGCGGCCTGCAAGTGTTTAAGTAACAAGCAGACTTTCCCCACCTTCATGAGAACCGTGCCCAATGACTTGCATCATGCCGAGGCCGTCGCCCGCTTGGTGCTCCATTTTAAATGGGTGTTTGTTGGTGCTTTGGCTGTTGATGATGATTTTGGTCGAACTGGTTTAAATCAGATTCTCAACGAAATTGAAAGCAATGGTGTTTGTGTTGCATTCAATGAGCTGTTACCAAAAGTGAAAAGCCAAGAAACTTTTCAAAAACTTGGTAACTCCTGCATTCATTATTTATTATATATGACTTTATGAACCTGTATAGGTGAGGGAGAGACTACCGGAAGTAATCTGTAACACGTGCCCTTTTGTGGTTTGTTTTCAACATATCCAATCACGTGACTGTTGTCGCGAAGGGAGCACTAACCGGAAATTACGTAGTTCTGCGGGTGCCTATACAAACATTTCGTATTATTTTTCATAAAACTTTATATTGTTAGAAAGAGAATTACCTCTTGCTTGTCGGAAAGTTAAAATTTTAAAGATCACACAAGAATTAAGCGAGTTATGATCAAATAACCTACACCGTTTCCATCATATCCGGCTGTAACACGTGCCCTTTTGTGGGTCGTTTTCAACGTATCCAATCACGTGACTGTTGTCGCGAAGGGTGCACAAACCGGAAGTATGTAGTTCCGCGGGTGCCTATCCATTGTTTTGATACCTACACTGTATCCTGGCTAACTTTATTAAAAATAGGTCAATGAAACCATTTAATATCATTGTTATGATAGTGGAAGTGGGGTGGGGTGCCCAAATCCGATGGGGAATGAATGCTAGAATGGGGTGAGAATTGTGTGGACCGTGTTTGTTTAGGATACAGTTACTCCTTTATTTGGGATCTGTCAGCGGTAAGTCGTATGTAGTAAACCATGCTTTACATGTGAGGCCGGGTGGAGGTTTTGTGCTCCATTTTATGCCAAGACCAGCCTCACGCCTGAACAAGTCCGAGCCTGCTCCCTTCGCATCATCCACTCAATGTACAGTGCCTTCAGGAAGTATTCACACCCCTTGACTTTTTCACATTTTGTTGTTACACCCTGAATTTAAAATGCTTTTTTTTGTCACCGATCTTCACATAATCCCCATTAGGGGAATTTTATTTTTTAGAATCTTTCAATATAATAAAAAATGAAATACAGAAATATCTAATTTACATATGTATTCAACGTCCTGAGTCGAATACTTCATAGAAACGGCTTTGGCAGTGATCACAGCTTCAAGTCTTCTTGGGTATGTCTGGATCAGCTTTGCACATCTGGATATATATATATATATATATATATATATATATATATATATATATATATATATATATATATATATATATATATATATATATTGTTGCAGATATGAGGACTGTATATTTTTTTGATTATGTGAATTATTATTATTGTTTATTCTGCGCCTCCTGCCTCCGGAGCTGTGTAAAGGTCAAAGGGCATCCCATAATTAGTCCATAAAGCATCCACACCACAGCCAATCATAGAATACCCCTGTTCAATAGTTATATCTTATTATGTGTTTTAGGGTAAGGCTGTGTCTCCCATTCATTGAAATACTCCATTGCACCAGTGAAAGAGATAGATTCCCTTCATTCCCACTCCCAACACTTCCATTCCCCCTTTTTCGTCAATTGCAATTCGCATTGCCAACTGCATGTTGGGCGGTTTTCCCTTCATCCGCCATTGACCACGAGGCAGGGTTGGGGAAGAAAGGCGGGTCGCCACCTCGTCATAGAGGGGAGGAGTGAGTCAGCCCCACTCAACCAACCACGAACAAGGGGTTGGACTTGGAGAGGGTGTGGAGAGAAACATCGAGGAGGTTCGCGAAGGTTGAGGGGCGGGGCCTATATAACCCGCAGGCAGGGCGTGTCCAAGGCAGATGAGCTTTGACGGGATGAGCTACGACAAGAGCGGAGTGTGTGGTTTTTTTGGTCAGAGCTGGGTTGGTCGTCAGTGGTGGTCAGTGTTTGCGGAGAGTGGAGGGGTTGCGTTGAGTTGTCGGTGGTGAGGAAGAGTTGGACTAAGCAAGAGAGAAAGAGTCCTGGAGTTAGTAAGAGAGAGAACCCGTCACGCGAGAGAACCCGTCACGCCAGACCCCCCACCAGCAGCGTTGGCTTGGCTCCACCAAGCATTCCGACCCGCTACCCCGCGCACACGACAGGATCGGTGGCATCGGCGGCCGTCGAGGTCCAGCCCGACATCCCGTGCAGGATCAAACTCCAGCCAGCTCCGGGCCTTCCTCCAGCCACCCACCTCCTGTCATTCCTGCCTGCAATTTCCATCCATTTGCGTACGTGAGTTTGTTTTGTTCATGCTGTCCTGGGTAGTAACAATAAGTCTGTATAAGCTAAAGATTGCACTGTGTCACCTGCGTCTCATGTCCCTGTAAATAAACGTGACTGCTTGCTTCCTACTTATATGTGTAAATAATAAATCCAATTACTCTTCTGTCCGTCTTCTCGTCTTATTCCTTTTCCTCTTTGCATTCGGTCGTTTTAGAGTTTTCCAGATTGGGCAGCTGCGGTGCGATACGGCCAAAGTTTGGGTGGAATCGGGTTCTAGTCGGGGAATAACTGTTCGGTCGCGGTCATACCAACCGCTCGGTCAAAATAACATCTTAACCGCGTCCGCAACAATATCTACTCAACCCTCGGCTATCGCGCCTCATTGGTGCCGCTATTGGTGAGCGTTAGCCGAAATCGCGATAACCGAACTGAAGAAGGTATGGTAATAATTCTAATTGGTGCCAGGACCCCCAAGTTGACCACATATTTAACCTATTTCTGCCATTTTTTACCAAGTGTTTCTACCATATAAAGACCTACCTATGTAAACATAAAGACATATGTTTCTACCATTTCTACCATAAAACAAGAATCACAATATGTAAATAAAAATAAAATGGTAAAAAAGTACTTTTTTTACCATTTTATTTACCTTTTTGGGGACGATGAGGGGCTTAGGTGGTTGGGTAGGTTCCGAGGCTTGGGTGGAGTCTTATTGACCACCCCTATGTGCCTCTAACTCGTCCAGGATTGCGCCAGCTGAAGCACCAGAGAAGCGCTCAACGTCAGATGGCTCGTCAAAGACAGAGGGCTGTGCCTCGTTGCGACGCCATAAGCAGGGTCGGCGTCATGGGGGGGCATTCGCGGGCCATGCCCACCTAAATGAGTTATTGTGCCTAGAGTACCTACATGAAGAGAGTAGCGACAACTTCCGCATTGGCGCCATTTTGTTTCACTCGCCAGCGCGCGGTGCGAGCGCTTGCCGCACCGCCAGTGAACTAATATCTACATGGTCCAAACCTTGGCTGTATGGCAAAGTCGTTCCCCCCCCCCCCCCCCCCCTTATGCAACTCATTATCCTCTCTCTCTCTCTCTGTGTGCATGTCCCAGTCCGTGCACGTCTTTTATCGTCCGTGCACGTCTCTGTCCCTGTCGTGCACGTCTTTTATCGTCCATGCACGCCTTGCAGTTGCACAGTTCCTCAGTTGATTTGATGCATTGCAAAGACGGTATTTGGGACATATTTAACACAAAATACTCGTCGTGTGTGTGTGTGTGTGTGTGTGTGTGTGTGTGTGTGTGTGTGTGTGTGTGTGTGTGTGTGTGTGTGTGTGTGTGTGTGTGTGTGTGTGTGTGTGTGTGTGTGTGAGAGAGAGATTGGGACTGGGTGCGTGTGATTGGGACTGGGTGCGTGTGATTGTGACTGGGTGCGTGTGATTGGGACTGGGTGCGTGTGATTGGGACTGGGTGCATGTGATTGGGACTGGGTGTGTGCGACTGGGACTGGCTGCGTGCGACTGGGACTGGGTGCGTGCGACTGGGACTGGGTGCGTGCGACTGGGACTGGGTGCGTGCGACTGGGACTGGGTGCGTGCGACTGGGACTGGGTGCGTGCGACTGGGACTGGGTGCGTGCGACTGGGACTGGGTGTCTGGGACTGGGACTGGGTGTCTGGGACTCTGGGTGTGCGACTCGGACTGGGTGCGTGCGACTGGGACTGGGTGTTTGCGACTGGGACTGGGTGTGTGCGACTGGGACTGGGTGTGTGCGACTGGGACTGGGTGTGTGCGACTGGGACTGGGTGTGTGCGACTGGGACTGGGTGTGTGCGACTGGGACTGGGTGTGTGCGACTGGGACTGGGTGCGTCCGACTGGGACTGGGTGTGTGCGACTGGGACATTGACATCCCAAAGCATTGGGGTCTATGGTGGTGCTCGGCCACAAACAAGTGGTCCATAAGGTGGTGCCCCAAGTTCGTTTGCTCGAGAAAAGTAAAATTCTTAGTCGAGGCAATGGTAGATCACATATTGTCATGGCAAAATCATTTTATGACTGAGGGTAATATGATTACAAATAGGGTTTTTGGAAATAATGTACTATTATATCGAGTATGTCTTATTGAGTTTTATAAGCAAAATGAAGAAAAAAAAAGATATTGTCTTCTTGGTAAATAATTAAATAATACAAATACACACATATACACACACACATATATACACATACACACACACACACACAGACATATATATACACACACACACACATATATGCACACACACACACACATATATGCACGCACACACACACACACATATATGCACGCACACACACACACACAGACATATATACACACACACATATATGCATGCACACACACACACAGACATAATATATATACACACACACACATATATGCACGCACACACACACACACAGACATATATACACACACACATATATGCACGCACACACACACACACACACACAGACATAATATATATACACACACACACATATATGCACGCACAAACACACACACACAGACATAATATATATACACACACACATATATGCACGCACACACACACAGACATAATATATATACACACACACACATATATGCACGCACACACACATATATGCACGCACACACACACACAGACATATATGCACGCACACACACATATATGCACGCACACACACACACAGACATAATATATATACACACACACACATATATGCACGCACACACACACACACAGACATAATATATATACACACACACATATATGCACACACACACACACACAGACATAATATATATACACACACACACACATATATGCACGCACACACACATATATGCACACACACACACACACAGACATAATATATATACACACACACACATATATATATACACACACACATATGCACGCACACACAGACATAATATATATATACACACACACACATATATATACACACACACACATATATGCACGCACACACAGACATAATATATATACACACACACACATATATGCACGCACACACATATATATACACACACACACATATATGCACACACACACACACAGACATAATATATATATACACATACACACATATATATACACACACACACATATATATACACACACACACACACACATATATATATATATATATATATATACACACACACACATATATGCACACACACACACACAGACTTAATATATATACACACACACACATATATATACACACACACATATATATATACACACACACATATATGCACGCATACACAGACATAATATATATACACACACACACATATATGCACGCACACACACGCACACACACACACACACACACATATATGCACGTGCACACACACACACACACACACACACACACACACACACACACACACACACACACACACACACACACACACACACACACACGACAAGTATTTTGTGTTAAATATGTCCCAAATACCGTCTTTGCAATGCATCAAATCAACTGAGGAGCTGTGCAACTGCAAGGCGTGCATGGACGATAAAAGACGTGCACGACAGGGACAGAGACGTGCACGACGATAGACGTGCACGACGATAGACGTGCACGGACGATAAAGGCGTGCACGGACGATAAAGGCGTGCACGGACTGGGACATGCACAGAGAGAGAGAGAGAGAGAGAGAGGATAATGAGTTGCATAAGGGGGGGAAACGACTTTGCCATACAGCCAAGGTTTGGACCATGTAGATATTAGTTCACTGGCGGTGCGGCAAGCGCTCGCACCGCGCGCTGGTGAGTGAAACAAAATGGCACCTGGAGTCACGTGACCCTAAATTTCTGGTCCCCCTATGTCGCTAATCTCTTTATGTAGGTACTCTAATTGTGCCCCCACCCGCAGGCCAAGCCTTTGGCGCCAAACTTGCATGTTGGCTATAGTGTGTGTGTGTGTGTGTGCGTGTGTGTGTGCGTGTGTGTGTGCGTGTGTGTGTGCGTGTGTGTGTGTGTGTGTGTGTGTGTGTGTGTGTGTGTGTGTGTGTGTGTGTGTGAAAGAGAGAGACTTTGCAGCATGTTTTTAAATTGGAACTGGGTTGGTGTGTTGGTTGTTGACGGCAAACTCTTATTATCAAGCATTGACATCATAGATTGAGGTCTCGAACGGCAGTTTGTGCCCCCCCCCCCCCCCCCCACGGTTATCCTAATGTCCCCCGATTAGATTTGTTCTGATGCCGAATCTGGCCGTAAGAATTCGGTGATCTGGCGTTGGCGGAGGGAGTTGTCGTGGGCATGATTCTGCTCCTCGTAACCTGCCAGTGCCGTATTAGTAAAGGAGCACCTTGCTTCACTGTTGAATGTTAAATCTTATCGACGTTTCTACGATAATCACGGTTTTGGTAAATACCTCGCACTTTTGACTCATTTATCCCAAATTTCTTTCCAACACTTCGCTCTGTTTCACCATTGTCTATCAACTGCACAATTTCGAATTTCTGAGCGTAAGTTAAGTTCTTCCTCTTCTTGATTGCCCTTGATTTCTCTTTCCCCACGCTCGGTGATGAGTGATGACGTAGCACCCTTTCCACCATTTCCGGTGCGCTAAAGCGCGAATTTGGGGCGCGATAGTCGTGTGTTGTGCAGTTTTTTAGGTAGCTGCGATAGCAGAGAAACGCGATAGCCGAGTTCGCGACAGCCGAGGGTTGTATATATATATATATATCTGTGCAGTGTCTGTGTTGTGTTGTGTTGTGTTGTCACTGAACTACTCCCTCAAACTTTTGTGAAATCGTACCAAACTTCTGGTATGCACCTATCTCTCCCGTCGGTATGTCCTAAGGGTATTTTTTTTAATTTTAATGTTCCAATTTTTTGATTTTTTTTGGGGGAATTTTTTTGGGAATTTTTTTGGGAATTTTTTTTAAACTTCAATTGTTTATAAAATGTAATATCACTTATATTACAAATACATTTGTGCATTATGATTGTTTGAATTATGATTGGTGTAAACCATGACAAAACAGCAACTCAGGTACAGTCATTTATCTATATATCTACATATCTGGGAAATGTCTGTTGTCACTGCACTACTCCCTGAAACTTTTGTTTCCGTGGTTCCGAAGTGTTTTTAATAACGTGGTGGTGAGGTGTTTTGAATTACTTGGTGGTGAGGTGTTTTGAATTTCGTGATGTTGACGTGTTTTGGATTACGTGGTGGTGAGGTGTTTTAAATTTGGTTGGGGTTGTTAGGGTTTTGGATTACATGGGGATGAAGTGTTTTGAATTACATGGGGGTGAGGTGTTTTGGATTACGTGGTGGTGAGGTGTTTTAAATTTGGTGGAGGTGAGGTGTTTTAAATTACTTGGTGGTGAGGTGTTTTAAATTACTTGGTGGTGAGGTGTTTTAAATTACTTGGTGGTGAGGTGTATTAAATTACTTGGTGGTGAGGTGTTTTAAATTACTTGTTGGTGAGGTGTTTTAAATTACTTGGTGGTGAGGTGTTTTAAATTACTTGGTGGTGAGGTGTTTTAAATTACTTGGTGGTGAGGTGTTTTAAATTACTTGGTGGTGAGGTGTTTAAAATTACTTGGTGGTGAGGTGTTTAAAATTAGGTGGGGTGAGGTGTTTTATAACACTTGGTGCTGAGGTGTTTTAAATTAGGTGGGGTAAGATGTTTTGGATTACGTGGTGATGAGGTGTTTTAAATTACTTGGTGGTGAGGCGTTTTAAATTACTTGGTGGTGAGGTGTTTTAAATTACTTGGTGGTGAGGTGTTTTGAATTACGTGGTAATGAGGTGTAATCGTCCCAAACTTCCAGTCTGCATCTACCCCTCCCATATGTATGTGCTGAGGGGCTCTTTTTTGAATTTTATATATTTTTTCAACCTAAATCTTCAACCTAAATTGCTTATAAAAATGTAATATCACAAACACTACAAATACATTTGTGCAAAATAGTTGTTTGTATTATGATTGGTGTAAATCATGACAACACAGCAACTCAGGTACAATCATTATCCTCAGCTAAAATAAGCCCGTTCCTCAGTAAAGACACGTGGTGAAGCGAGCGCAGCGAGCCGAGCCCGTGGTCTGATCCCGTGGTCTGATTGAATCCCGTGGTCTGATTCCATGAGAATGTGTGATGGTGTGTGTGTATGTGTGTCGCAACCAATGACAATGACAAATTGGTGTTCAGTGAGCCTTGTGGTTAAGTGTTTGGATGTTTGGCCCACATAATTGTCTTCAGAATCTTCACATTCTATGTTGTAGACGACATTCTTTCTGTCAAATTTGTTCATGTGGTCTTATGGTCTGACAGGATTGTTCGAAATTTGTTCACTTGGTCTTTTGGTCATGGCATGGAAATCTCAAGGTGACAAGTCCATCTCCAGAGACCTTGATGTTCCTTGTCCACCTCACGCAATGTTAGCAGGAAGTTTAAGGCCCATGGCACTGTAGCCAACCTCCTTGGACGTGGAAGCAAGAGAAAACTTGATCGAAGATTGCAGCAAAGGATTGTTTGAATGGTGGAGAAAGCCAAACAAACAGACTGCCAAACAAACTGCCAAACAGATTCAATCTGACCTTCAGATACAAGGTACGACAGTTTCGACTCGCACCATCCGTCACCAACTCAATGAAAGGGGGTTCTCTGGTAGGAGACCCAGGAGAACCCCACTGCTGAGAGAAATATAAGAAAGCCCACTGGAGTTTTCCAAAACACACCTGAAAAAGCTAAAATCCTTCTGGGAGAATGTCCTGTGGATAGATGAGACCAAATTAGAGCTTTTTGGTAAAGCACATCATCTCTATGTTTACAGAAAACAAAACGAAGCCTTCAAAGAAAAGAACACTTTCCCTACAGTCAAACATGGAGGAGCTTCAGTGATGTTTTGGGGTTGCTGTGCTGCCTCTGGCACTGGGTAACTTGAATATATGCATGGCATAATGAAATCAGGAGATTGCAAAGGCATTTTTGAGTGCAATTTTCAACCCAGTGTCATAAAGCTGGGTCTCCGTCGAAGGTCATGGGTCTTGCAGCAGGACAATGACCCCAAACACACTTAAAAAAACACCCAGGAATGGTCAAGACAAAATGCTGGAGTTCTGAAGTGGCCAACAATGAGACCAGATCTAAATCCCATTGAACACTTGTGGGATGATCTGAAAACAGCAGTTGGGAGAAGGTACCCTTCAAATCTGGGAGAACTGGAGCAGTTTGCACAAGTAGAGTGGGCCAATCTGCCAGGAGAGAGGTGTAGGAAGCTCATTCATGGCTGTATAGTCCGTTTGCCACGTGTATATGTTATAGGTAGTGACCTTGTTGTTGTGAGAAGTGTATTGTTTTTTGATGGTTTCTTACAAATATAGGTCTATAGAGAAAATTTAGCATGGTTGCCAGATTGGGGAAATCCCGTAATTTGCATAAATCCAAAATGGCCACCTCGGATGGCGGTGGATTATGACTTTTTAACCAACTAACTTACAATCGCATATGATATGTGTTTTCCATATATTTTTGACCACAGGAATCGATATCTGGAGTCAGTTTTGTGATTTGGGAAAAAATTCAGGGTTAAAATTAAAAAAGAAAAAAAGAAAAGAATAACACGTTTATTCATTAAATTTTACAAATTATAATGCACAACATAAATCAATGAAATAAGAATAGCGAATAAGAATTTTATAATAAAAAAATCAATCAATTTACTGCACAATCAGGAATAAAATATGATTATAACTAGTTTTATACTTTGTTTCATGCATTCCTCACTTCCACTCATCATCCGAATCCATATCGCTATTGTCAACTCCCTCGTCACCTTCTACATCTGCTTCTATTCTTCCATCTTCAGTCTCATTTTCTTCTTCTCCTTCCGTCTTGAATGGGTTAGAGCAAGTATCACTGCAAGCACAACTGCAGTACACAGTGGATGAGATCTTGCCATGGTGACAACTGCAACGTTCGGTGCTGCATGTCTTCACTGCAGTCTTGCAACCACACCGCACTACGTCCATGAGATCCTTGGGTCCTGGGGGTTGATCAGAGGTTGATGGTACTGGGATGTTATCTTTGATTTTCCACCCATACTTCGTTATGTCAAGTTCAGGTGGAGCCACCTTGTCAGCAGATTTAGCAAGTATGGTCTGCAGATGGGCATGTAAGATGTGTAGGAAGAGATTTTGTCCAGTTGGTGGTCGTGACATTACTTTGAGCAGCTTACCATACTTCCTTGTGTATATGCTGTATCTCACCTCGCTCAACGGGGTCCCTTTTGGGTGACCATATAGAGCACAGAAGAACGCCCGTCCTGTTTCCATAAGTTCTGCATAGGTGGCATCAAGTTCACCCAAAACAGGCAACTGCAACAGGCCAGGGAAGTCGCTAGCTCTAAGGGTCTTCAAAGCCAACACTTTTCCCTTGCCATACAGGTGTGAGGTGGCATCTGAGCCAGTAAGATAGTGCATCCCCAGAATTTGTCGGCATTTCGAGCCGAGTTGTGCACAGGTTGCGTTAATGTTGTGCACAGGTTGTCTGATAGGATGCGGATCACTTGAGTGCCAGACTCAATAGCCATGAGGAGGTATGAAATCATTGTTATGTCCGCTTCGTCATGAGTGAACACACCATTGCTAGGACTCTCCACAATGACTCCTCCAAAGGAGGTACTTAGCACTGCAGGTACTTAGCACTTTCAACAGTTGCAGCTTGTTGTGCTTTTTCCTCATGATGGCTTCTCGACTAGGAAGCGGTGTGTTGATAGTGAGGTTGTAGTTGATGGAGCCGAGGCCAGCACGTCACATACGTTCATGGTCCTTTGCAGAAACACTGTTGTACTTATCAAAGACTAATATCTTCTTACCAGGTAGAGAAGACAACCTGGTTTTGATGGACTTAACTATGACCGATGCATTACCTTTCGATAGCCAAACAATGTCATAAAGAAGCTGGCTCATGTCAACGATGGTGATCTCGGGTAGCCTTGGTTGTCTTGTCTTCACACACAGTTTGCCAGCCAGAGGTGCTTTGCTACCTTTCCTCAAGAAGCCATACTCGTCGATGAGTGAGGGCTGTATGGGACACAACTGGTACTGGAAAATGGGTGCTAGCTTCATGTGCCACTGTTGTACAATGGTCAATAGCCTGAGGAAGATAGTTTCTAGGTCGAAGATCATTTTGTCTCCAACTCTCACACCTTTCTGAATGTGTTCCATGGTCTTGATGGGGCTAGAAATGATTCCATGGAATCCTGATGGGAGGGATGTCTGGAAATCTGCAGCCATTTTTTCACCTATTTCGACTGATTCAGCGACATTCACCTCAGCATCATGGGAACGGAATTTACCATTGACGATGTTGTGGAGGTGTGGTGACCCATTCTCCAATGGATGAGACAGTTTGGACAGTTCAAGCGAGATTCGATGTTGGTCATCTGCATCCATCTCTCTCCTTTTTTCTCTCTCTCTCTCCTGATCAGAGCTCACGCCATTCCAGTAACCCTCTTGGTGATGACATACAAATGCTCCTGACATGATCTCTGTCTTGGCTGTGTGTGGTATCAGGTGGCGCATCTCACGAATGTGATGGGTAATGTAACGGGCATAGTGGAGGTGGCCAGCAACAAAGAAGTAAGGGAGCATACGCTCGAGCATGAGCTGCTGAAGTAGGAAATCTCCCTCCCTCTCACTACGACGCAACTGATGGAGTGGCAGAGTAGGCTTGATGAGGTTATCAACCCAGTGCCTGCCAGTTAGGTGGTGCCAACACATTTCAAGGCAGTCCTTTAAGTCCTGGAATATATTGGGACCAGTGATGAGAAACCTGTTAAGAAGAGTCGTTGAAACCATTCGGAATGCTCTCATGGCCCGAACCCAAGACTTGCCACTCATGATTCCTGCTAGTCCTCTGAACGCTGAGCTGATAAGAGCCTCAACACCTGATCCACGCATTAATTTACCGATGCAGCCACAGAAGGACTATGGTATGCATGATCCCAGGCCTAAGAATAACATTTTTGAAGCAATCAATGTTATCCCATTTGATTTGGCAGGCGACCATGTACAACTGCATGTCGACTGAGATGTGGACATGCGACATTCCCATGTCAGTCAACGACTTCGTCAAATACACCAGTGAAGTCAGAACTGCATCCGGATGAGAGGCTTTGGCATCGGTGAGAGGTCCAAACATATAGGTACGAGCTGGCTTCTTCTGAGCTTCATCATTGCGTGCCTCCTTATTGTTGAACCCACTCCACTCCATTGCCTTTTCCTGTGTGTTGAGTGTGTTAAGCCATGCCATGTCCTTTTCCTGTGCAGTAGCTAGATTATCCTGCCGGGCAAACACTTCCAAGTAGGAGATGCCAGAGGTGACCTTTATAGCTGGTGGGTTCAGCTTGGTCGCCCCGGTGTAGTGTTGCAGAGGAAGGTTACCCAATGAGCTGCGGCTGGTTCTAAATTGGGCGACTATTTTAGAGTCTGGGGATGGAGATTGCTCATCCCTGGCTTAGCACGGCCATACTCCAGAATACCTGCAGAATGTGGTTGCTGGAATTCATGTGAGAGGACATGGGTAGAGCGTCGACCATTTGGCGTGAAGACCTGGAGATCGAGGTTGTCAAACCATGCAAAGATGACACCGACAGTTTTACTCAACCCCATGAACTGGAGGAGAACCTCTACATTGTCACCTAAATGACGTGCTGCTGATTTTCTAAATCTTAAGGCCTCATCATAAGAGTTCGTGAATCCATGTCATGAAGGAGCTTGAAAAGTTCAGAACTACCATACCTGTGCTGTAGTTTGATGGCCAGTCCTAATGTTGTCTGATTCCTGGTACTTGTTATGTGACTCTGAATTGCCTGACTGAGGCTCAGAGATTTCTTTGTCACTTCACCATCTGAGACCAGTTCCGAAATCAATTTTAACAAACTAGGGCTGGTTGCCTTGAAGGTGTTGGCCTGTGTAAACTCTGATAGATCATAATTGGCACTGTTGCATTTGATTGACCTTGCTTCATGCTTGATCTGCCTCGCTACAATAGCAATGCTACTCTCATCAGTATCATCCACTGTAACTGCTTTGAAAGTTTTATAAACAGACTCTCGAAAACCGATCATGGTTGCACAGCCATCACACCGAATAATGGTAATGTCCTTACTCATGCAGTCAGCCAGCTTGCTAAACATTTCACGTTGAGTGAGTTTACCACCGAGATCCGAGTACAGAAAATGCAATTCAACACTATTCCATAATTTTGACCTGTCTCGGTTCATGCACTCAATCACTTGATTTAGAGCAGTATCATCTGTAGAACCAGTTGGCAAATCAGCATATTTGGAGACTTTGTTAAAACTATTATAGCAGCGTGCATGGTACTTGCACTCAGCAGCAGATAGGTCAGAAACACACGCAAGATGCAACTTGACCCTTCTAGCTATTTCATCATTACACTGTTCAGCAACGTCAAGGAGCATATCTTTCATAGTAGGGTGGTGATTGCCTTCTTTGTCAAAACGATCGCTCGTCAAACACTGACGAACACGGTTCCATCTACCAGGGTCTCTTTCAAAAATGGGCAAACATTCCTCGGCACAGAAAATACAATCCCATGTGTACTCAAACGTACCTTTGTCAGCTACCTTACTTTGAGATCTTGTAGATGTCTTAACACCCTCATCTTCTGTTTTTATTGTCTTTGACTTCTGAACCCTTGCAATTTTCTCTTTTGATGTATAAGTACAGTAGCAACCTTTGTGGCAGACTATACTTGCACTATCACTATGGTACCACCATTAACAATGTTCTGTAGCTTCACCTGCAGATCTCCATCACCACGGATTTTGGCGCATGAGATCAGCTTCTTGATTCCGACTTCAGTGAATTTATTTTCTTCTCCACCTCCATGACACAATGGGATGATACACTTTGAGGTAGCCATCATAGTATTAGGATTCTCTGAAAAAAATAGAGAAACATGGGTATAATATGTATTGAGGTGTCTATATAAATGAATATATATATATATATATATATATATATATATATATATATATATATATATATATATATATATATATATATATATATTGTTACAGACGCGGTTTTACATGTTATTTTACCGAGCGGTTGGTATTACCGCGTCCGAACAGTTACTCCCCAATTAGAACCCGATTCACCCAGAACTTTGGCCGTATCGCACCGCAGCTGCCCAATCTGGGAAAAGACTAAAACGACGAAATGCAAAGAGGAAAAGGAATAAAACGAGAGGACGTACAGACGAGTAATGGGATTTATTATTTACACAAGCAAAAAGGAGCAATCAAGGTTTATTTACAACACATAAGACGCAGGTGACACAGTGAAATCTTTAGCTTACCTACACAAGCTTAATTAACCCAGGACAGAACAAACAGAACAAACTCACGTACACAAGAAGGGTGGAAAGGCAGGAGGTGGATGGCTGGAGGGAGAGGGAGGTCCAAGGGGGTCCTGCAGCTCAACCGGCGCGTTTAGCAGCCGCCGTTCCTTTACGGCCCTGCTCCAAACCGCCGTTCAGGCCCCCAAGCTGCTGTTGTGGCTGCTGTGGACGTCGCGTGCTTTGCCAGGCCTTGTCCGACTCGTCTGGTCCAAACCCTCAACTCGTTCTTGGTCCACTCACTCTTTACCACCGACTCCTCACCGCAACCAACGCAACCAACTGACCACCACCACCGACTCGTCACCGCAACCAACGCAACCAACTGACCACCGACTCCACCGACTGACTCCTCACGACTCTCCCCTGGCAACCGACTCACTTGCTTCCTGCGTGCGCGCCTTTATAACGCCTCCGGCGATTAAGCCGCCGGCCTTCAGGACACGCCCATCGGGGTGCTCACCTCGGCCCTGGTTGGTCGCGCGACCCTCTGGCTCCGCCCTTTATGATGACGGGCGGGCACGCCTTTCTTCTCCGATTCGAGCACATGTTCAATGGTGGTTATTGGAGGGGAGGTAATTTGGCAATCGAGGCTCGGCAATGACGAAAGGGGATGTGAAGGAAATGGGGATTTTTGGGGATGGGAATGAAAGGGGATCTATTCTCTTTCACTGGTGCAATGGAGTACTTCAATTAATGGGAGACACAGCCTTACCCTAAAACACAGAATAAGAGATAACTATCAAACAGGAGTATTCTATTATTTGGCTGATGTGTATGCTTGTGGACTAATTATGGGATGCCCTTTCACCTTTACACAGCTCCGGAGGTAGGGGGGCGCAGAATAAACAATAATAATAATAGTACAGCACACAATCAAAAAATATACAGTCCTCATCTCCGCAACACTGCACCCTCCTCCTCTTAGGCACGGCCCGGGCCTACAACTTTTATTTAGTGTGACACGTAGGTGTAGTTCCCTCTACTTTTAACCTGACCCTGAGTGCGACAGTTTTAAAATATAAATAAATGTGTCCCGCTGCTCCTTTGCACCCTGCCTAACAGACTTACGCCCACAGTTAACCGAATTGCGGAATGGTCTTCAAACTATACACTGACGGTGGGAAGCATTATTTACAATGACGCTATTTTTATTTACAAAACTAACCCAGGACCTGTGATTGTTCTTTCTGGGGGGGAGACAGTCTGCTCTGCATCGACGCACCATGAACGCACCCAAAAACGCACCAATACAAGCACCCAAGCACCAATCGGTGCAGTCACCATTGTTCAAGAGTGTTCAACAAAAATAAATTCAACAACCCCTAACCCTGCAGGTGGTCTCTTGCTCTTCGGCTCCCTCTGCTGGTTATTATTATTTGGTCTTCCAGATGTTGTCATTCTTTTGCTTTGATTACTGGCGGCCTATTTGTATTAAAACTTGCACCCAATGTGTCCTTTTTATTTATTTTATTTATGGCCCACAGGGCTGACTAGTGTGGTTCACCTGTGGGGCATCGGTGCCCTGTGGCCAAGGTCCGCCAGCAAGATTTCGGGCCCTCATGGCCGGTTCCAGCAGAGGGGCCATGCCCCAACCCATGGGGTCCATAAGTGGTGCTCGGCCACAGGCATGTGGTCCATAATGTGGTGCATCGATGCAGACAGCTGGTTCTGGGAATTTCGGGCGCACAATGGCCGACCCACGCACGCTCCCCTCGGCACCCAATGGCGCACAGGTCATGTGGGAGACAAAAGGGGAAAGACAATTGAGCGAGGGGTAAGGTCACAAGGGTACACATCAATAAGGCAATGCAAGGCGAAATGCGTACGGAGGGCGAAGTGAGAAAGCTCGTCCCTACCGTACGTCAACCCCCTGTCACCTACCCTACCCTTGCCCTTACCCCATATGTACAAAAATCTACACATTTACAAATTCGTCACTACTGTCACGTCTTCCCCATATTTCCCCTATACCAAATTCGTCTCCACAATCCCTCTACTTCGAAATTTGCCATCACCAAATTCATCATCAATCCTCATAAGGAGGCAGAGATGGAACATCAAAGCACAATGTCACACCCACGTCATGATGCGTCTCACAATCCAAACATTTGCACAGTAAAAATAATTAAACATGGCATGGTGCGGAGTACCTGTCACCTCAGGTGAGTGGATGCAGATGGTGCGAGGAGACTTCATCCTAACTACTTTCTAAATGACATTAACACACTTTACACTACCTGGGGTCTTTCCCTGCCAATCCATTGGCCAACTTACACTATGGGTTCTAAAAACCAATTCCCATTGACCAAACTGTGGTGCTTCTCAATTTGGGGTCTCACTCCCCCGATTCATCCCCCGGTGCCCTCGCACAATTTCTGGGCTGCGACGTGTAGCTCTCCCAGCAGGTCTACCCACCTGCACACCTCCACCACTGCAGTTGCCACCCGAGCTTACCTAGCTCCTCACCCTAACCTAACTAACTGGGGAAGGCCCTCTCCTGGCTCTGTCACCCCTTGGTGCCCTCTGGCACTGGGCTACCCGGGTCCGTCCTCCGGATCCTCGGGCCCCATCCACAACAACTACCGGCTCCCAGAGCCCACCTGCGGCCTCACCTGGCCGACATCCTCACAGTGGTGGAGTGCCCAAACCAACTACACACACTAACAGGCTACACGCCCAGCCATTTCCACAACACTAATGCACCCATCCAAAGACCATTCTTTCACCCGCACCACAGATGCCAATATCCAACCACAATTTACCTGTACCCTCTACCTAACACTTACTCTACCCGCCCCGGGTATCCGTGATGGGGGTCCACTCTTCCCCCATTCACACCTTCGCACCATCCACTCCACTCCACAATTTCCACCACACTCACTCCACGACCATCCATTCCAATACTCCATTCCATTTATTCCATACACCTGTCCTCCATTCACCTGTCGTTGCACACCTGTGCAATCCTACCTGGTGCCACCTGCACCCTCCTCCTCTTCCTGGACCAGTTGGTCAACACAACACACAATCACCACTACTCCCTCATACACTGCTCCACACACCTGTTCAGTTGCACACCTGTGCAATCACACCTGTTCAATCACACCTGTTCAATCCTCAAACACACGGCATCATCTCAGCTAACTACTCCCCTCTGAAACTTGCGCTTCCCAGTCGTCCCTTTAAACTATTGCGCTCCCACGTCATTATCATCCACACTAAACTACCTGCGTCCCCACTACAGGTATCAGTCACTAACTAACCTTAACGTTACCTAATGTCATCTTCGCTAGATCCCTACACACGATATATCCTAACCCACCCGGGCTAGTTTTCACTGCCATCAACCCCATAAACTATAGCGCATTTGCCCCCCCCCCCCCCGTCTGTGAGGGATGATGAATTTGCCATCCCACCACATCGGGCATCTCTTACTATAAATTTGGCTCATTCAAATTCCAACCAATTCAAAAATTTTCCATTTACTGCCAATTCTACCCATCATCTGCCAATCATCAAATTTTGCCTTTTTCTAATTTTGGGGCCAAAACACTATCCTCATCACCCGTCTACTTATTACATCCTCTCGGTGCGCCAATTCACATCTACAGCCCGGCTTCGTACAGCCGAGCAATGAATACGGGTTGTTTTGTGCCAGCGGCTGGATACGTCCCGCATTCGTGGCAGGGACGGGGGCTTATCCGGGCCGAGATCCCACGCACCACCTCGGCGTGGAGCCATCCAATGTCCCGATCTCGACCTGCCGGCACGTCTCAATAGAAAGTGGTCGCCATGACGACCCTTCCTATCGGGCTGCCCGCTCCGCCTCGTGGAGCCCGGACACGGCCGTTCCAAGCGAGGCACAGCGTGGATCGCGTACGGCGGTTCTTTCGAAACCGCCATGGTTCGGATCCCCGCTGGTCCTCGCGGCACGCGAAGCTGCCCGACGCACACCGAGGGCCCGATTCGGCTATAAGTCGTTCTAACCTCTAACACGGTTACCGTCGATGCCTCACCTGGATGCTTACAAGCATACGCCACCCCTTTCTTGCTCATACCTCCAGCTGTTCCCATGCTCCTCGTACCTTTCCTTACACACCCAGGTACACTCATTCCACTCACAGACTTGGTCACACACCTGACCACCGAACACCTTGGCACACATTCGTCGCTCGCACACCTCACCAACACACCTCTTCGCGCCCCTTTCTCGGTCACCTCCTTTGTGACAATCACAGGTGTGCTCTCACCCGCACACCCAACCATGTGCCTCATGACCAACTCAAGTGTGCATTCCCACACACGCTCTACCATTCCAGGTGTGCATCCTTCCATTCCAGGTGTACATCCTCGCACACCTGTCATAACCAACTCACGCTCCGTGTCACTCTCACTACTCTCACCTCCACTCTCGGTCGCGCACTCACCCTTACTCTCGACAGCACACTCTTTCCTCATGCACCCGTCCGTTACACACCTTTCTCGCGCATCCTCTTGCGCACACTTTTCCGTTACTTCCTCCGTAACACTCACCACACCGCGCTTCCATGTACCCCCTCGCACACGCGCTACGACCGACTCACTCTCGACAGCACACTCACTCCTTGGTATGCACTTTTTCCTCACACACCCCATGGTCGGACATTCTCGCACACCTCTTTTTTCGCACACCAGACCTGTCGCACACTTCACCAACGGCCTTTCACGAACACCCGGATCCAAACCAATCCCCAAGCCGACTGAAGCTTTCCTCACATCATATACATTGCCACTCACCTCCGTACCTCGTCGTCGCACCTCCTTTGCCACCTGCAAACTCTTTATTCGGTTAGTGAGCATCACATCATGAGTTGAGCACCGACCTTGCACATATTCCATTACCTCCTCCTGGATTTCTCTCTTAGTTTCTGTCCGTCTCTTCTTAATTTCACTCACCTCTTCTTCCACTTCCTCTAATTTTTGTTTAACCTCTTTTATTTCTCGGTGCGTCTCCTCAAGTTCGTCCTCTAAGGCTACCGTGACCGTCTCTATGTGCATCCTCACCTCTCGGTCCTTCGTCTCCATTATCTCTGTCACCTCGTCCACCCTCATTGTCAGGTCCTCACGTACCATCTGACATTGCCTCTGTGTCACTATTAATTCGTTTTTAATTTCTTTTTGTGTCGCCTTTAACCCTCCTAGTACCGCAGTGTTCTTTTGAACCTGCTCCACTAGTTCTTTTTGTCCCTCCGTCAGCTGTTCCACCTCCTCCGTCAGATCTTCTATTCCCCCTTGTAACTTTGCCTTCCCATTTCTCACCTCTTTCTCCATACGCTTCTCACCTCGCTTTACCTCCTCGCGTAGCCCCGAGACCTCCTCACTCACACCTCGTCGTATCTCCTCTTTCATTTCCTCCATCTCCTTTGTAGATGCCACCCTCATCTGTCCCAATTCATCCCTCTGAGCATCCAATTTGGTTTCTACCCCAATTTTTACCTCCTCTATCTGCTCTCCCATTTGTTTAATTTCTCGGGCGGATTGCTCCCCTATCTCCCGCAATTTGTCCTCCATCCTATTTTCTAGCCCCATTAACCCATTTTTCATCCCCTCTATCTGATTCTCCTGGGCAGCCATTCTATTTTCCACCCCCGTTAACCCATGTTTCACCTCTTTTATCCCGTTGTCTAACGCCTCACCGGTACCCCTCACTTCGTCCCTCATTACCCACAATTGCTCACTCTGAGCTTCCATCCGGTTCCCCATTACCCCCATTTGGCCCTCCAATCGCTCACCCTGAGCATCCATCCGGTTCCCCATTACCCCCATTTGGCCCTCCAATCGCTCACCCTGAGCATCCATCCGGTTCCCCATTTGCTCACTCTGAGCATCCATAAGGGCCTTCATTTGGATCATAAAAAGGCCCCAATCCATCGGCGGTGCTGCTACGGTCACGGGCGTGGCAAAATTTGGTGCCGCTACACCCACGTGCGCGAGGACGCCATTTTGCGCGCCTGATACTCCCTCAACCGCCTCCTCATTGCTCCCCTCCATTTGATCCTGGGTTAATCCTAAACCCTCTATCTCTCCCACCGGCATCCCGTCGCCTTGACCAGCCATGGCGCGATTTCAAAGTTCAGGTTTTGTAAAACAAAACAAATTTCGGCCGCTCCAAATTTTTGACCAAATTTTTTTTTTTAGATGTTTAAAAAATTTGGTTCGGGCCCCGAATCCCACTCCTGACACCAATTGTTACAGACGCGGTTTTAGATGTTATTTTACCGAGCGGTTGGTATTACCGCGTCCGAACAGTTACTCCCCAATTAGAACCCGATTCACCCAGAACTTTGGCCGTATCGCACCGCAGCTGCCCAATCTGGGAAAAGACTAAAACGACGAAATGCAAAGAGGAAAAGGAATAAAACGAGAGGACGTACAGACGAGTAATGGGATTTATTATTTACACAAGCAAAAAGGAGCAATCAAGGTTTATTTACAACACATAAGACGCAGGTGACACAGTGAAATCTTTAGCTTACCTACACAAGCTTAATTAACCCAGGACAGAACAAGCAGAACAAACTCACGTACACAAGAAGGGTGGAAAGGCAGGAGGTGGATGGCTGGAGGGAGAGGGAGGTCCAAGGGGGTCCTGCAGCTCAACCGGCGCGTTTAGCAGCCGCCGTTCCTTTACGGCCCTGCTCCAAACCGCCGTTCAGGCCCCCAAGCTGCTGTTGTGGCTGCTGTGGACGTCGCGTGCTTTGCCAGGCCTTGTCCGACTCGTCTGGTCCAAACCCTCAACTCGTTCTTGGTCCACTCACTCTTTACCACCGACTCCTCACCGCAACCAACGCAACCAACTGACCACCACCACCGACTCCTCACCGCAACCAACGCAACCAACTGACCACCGACTCCACCGACTGACTCCTCACGACTCTCCCCTGGCAACCGACTCACTTGCTTCCTGCGTGCGTGCCTTTATAACGCCTCCGGCGATTAAGCCGCCGGCCTTCAGGACACGCCCATCGGGGTGCTCACCTCGGCCCTGGTTGGTCGCGCGACCCTCTGGCTCCGCCCTTTATGACGACGGGCGGGCACGCCTTTCTTCTCCGATTCGAGCACATGTTCAATGGTGGTTATTGGAGGGGAGGTAATTTGGCAATCGAGGCTCGGCAATGACGAAAGGGGATGTGAAGGAAATGGGGATTTTTGGGGATGGGAATGAAAGGGGATCTATTCTCTTTCACTGGTGCAATGGAGTACTTCAATTAATGGGAGACACAGCCTTACCCTAAAACACAGAATAAGAGATAACTATCAAACAGGAGTATTCTATTATTTGGCTGATGTGTATGCTTGTGGACTAATTATGGGATGCCCTTTCACCTTTACACAGCTCCAGAGGTAGGGGGGCGCAGAATAAACAATAATAATAATAGTACAGCACACAATCAAAAAATATACAGTCCTCATCTCCGCAACAATATATATATATATATATATATATATATATATATATATATAATATATCGGTATATATAGGTCAGGTATATACAGTCATGTGAAAAAGTAAGTACACCCGAAGTAAAGTTTTGACTTTTTCAACATATTTCAACATACAGCTATTTGATCTTCATTTCAACAATATTGATAGATAAATGTGATATAATATAACAAATATCATGAAACATTTACATTTTGTCGTCCATTGTATAATTTAAATAAACATAAATGCAAATTTCGCATGTGGAAAAAGTAAGTACACCCTTGGCTCTAATTGTTTTGTTTTTTTTGTTTTTTTGTATACAGAGTCGAGGCTCGTGTAAGAGCTAACATTTATCAAACAAACAAATCAAACAAAAAAGCAAACAAAGTATATAAAAAGGGGAGCGGTCGACAAGATGGGGAGAGAAGGGGAGGAAGCACACAAACACAACATTAGAGAGCAGGGACATCGGGAGATGTTTTTGGAGGGAGAGGGCCTGGGGGGAGGCAGGATAGGTATAAAACGCAGGGCACCAAGGACTTCCAGGAAACAAGTCAAAAGTCACCTCAAAAAAGTGGATTTGGGGTGAAATTAGCAGGGGTAGAAAAGATCAACGTTTTGGATTGGGAAAGATAAGAGATGGTGGTGAACAGCCATTTTAAAGACCTGGAGGGAGGAGTGGGATTGAAGAGAGTGAGCGAATTTGTTCCAGAGGCGGGAGAAAAGAGGAATGAAGGAGTGAAGGTGAGCAGAGAGCCGAGATTTCGGCAGTTTAACCATCAGAGGGTTGCTGGCAGATCTTGTGCGACCTGTAGGAATATTTGGGGGACAGAGCACAGAGAGAGCTGGAGAGGCCGGAGAGGGGTCGGTAGAAGACGGAAAGACCACCAACCTGCCTGCAGTGATTAAGTGAAAGACCCTCGGAGATAGCGTCATCGCGGGAGATTCCAATGATTCTGAACGCTTTGGTTTCAACAGCGTGAAGACGAGCTAGGTGTGAGGCAGGAGCACCAGCCCAGAGGGGAGAGCAGTACTCCATTGAGCTGCGGATGAAAGCCTTGTATGTGGTGAGGAGCTCAGGTGTGCCAAGGAAGGACTTCGCACGACGGAGGATGCCCAGCGGGCGACTGGCTTTGGAGGCCAGCTTGGAAATGTGCTTTTCCCAGGACAGATTAAATGGCAGATAGTGAGACCAAAAAGCTTGAGTGACAGAACTTCTTGGAGAGGATTATTCAGAAAGTAGATGGGAGGGTTGTCCAGTCGGTCTTTTCGGAGAGACATCGTAAGAGTGTGAGATTTGTCAGGATTGAAAGACATGTTCCACTTGTTTGCCCAGTCTGTGATTTTCTCCAGGTCTGCAGAGAGTGAGGAAGCTGCAGACTGCCGATCTGAGGGATGAGGAATGGAGCGGCAGAGAGTGGAGTCATCAGGAAAGAGATAGAGAGGATTTCTCAAGAGAGTCAGAGAGATCATTGATGAAGACCAGAAAAAGCACAGGGCCCAGAACACTGCCTTGGGGAACTCCAGCCTGAACAGGAAGAGGAGATGAGAGAAACCCATTCAGCGCCACACATTGACTACGACTAGAGAGGAAGTCCGCCAGCCATGCATGGAGATTTCCATGGATACCAAAGGAGGAGGGTTTGGTGAGCAGAGCGGGGTGCCAGACCGTATCGAAGGCACGTGATATGTCGAGGGTCATAGGTGGTATTGCCCCCTTTGGCAGAAACATCCTCAAGTAGGCGTTTCTTATAACTGTCTACCAGTCTCTGACATCGACTGGGAGAAATTATTGCCCACTCCTCCATGCAGAATTCTTTCAGCTGTGCGATGTTTGAGGGGTTTCTTGCATGCACAGCTAGTTTCAAATCCCCCCACAACATATTGATGGGATTTAGATCTGGGCTTTGACTTGGCCATTCCAGAACCCTCCATTTCTTTCTTTTCAGTCATTCCTTGGTGGATTTACTGGTATGTTTAAGGTCATCGTCAAGTTGCAAGGTCCACCTTCAGTTGAGCTTAAACTTCCGAGAGATGGCCTCACATTATCCTCAAGCACCCTCTGGTACAATGAAGAATTCATAATGGATTCTATGATGGTGAGCTGCCCAGGCCCTGATGCAGCAAAGCTGCCCAAACCATAATATTTCCACCACCATGCTTTACAGTTGGTATCAGGTTCTTGTGATCATATGCTGTCTTTGGTTTTCGCCAAACATGTATTCTGGTACTGTGGCCAAATAGCTCTACCTTTGACTCATCTGTCCAGAGCACATTGTTCCAGAGGTGCCGGTCTTTGCCTAGGTGTTCATTGGCAAACTTTAGTCTTGTCCTGATGTTCTTTCTGGACAGCAAAGGTTTCCTCCTGGCACACCTCCCATGTAGGTCAAATTTGTGCAGCCTCTTTCTAATGGTAGACTCGTGCACTTTGACATCAACAGTGGCAAGAGCGACCTGTAGGTCCCGTGATGACATTCTGGGGTTCTTAGAGACTTCTTTCAGCATCCTGCGGTCTGCTCTCAGGCTGAACTTGCTGGGGCGGCCTGGCCTGAACAAGTAGGCAGTTGTTTGGAATCTTCTCCACTTGCAGATGATCTTCCGGACAGTCGAATGATTGATTTCAAATTGTTTGGAGATCTTTTTAAATCCCTTCCCAGACTCATAGGCATCTATAACCTTCTTTCTGAAGACCTCAGAGAGCTCTTTTGATCTCGGCATGGTGACGCCGCACACTTCAACAACAAAGAGCTAACCAAACTAAATGTCTGAGGTTTAAATAAGACAGGTTCCTCCAAGATCCTGTCTAACGATGTTCTAATCATTTGCACCTGAGCTGCTGCACCCGATTCTAATTTTAGGTATTTGAAGTTGTGATAAATGTAGGGGTGTACTTACTTTTTCACGTGACTGTATATACCTGGCCGATATATACCGATATATAATATATATATATTGTTGCGGATATGAGGATTGTATTTTTTTATTGTGTTGTATTGTGGTAAATTGTTGTGTAACATTGCTTGATTCTGAGCCCTCCTTGCTCCAGTGTGTATAAAGGTCAAAGGGCGTTCCGGTAGTTAATTCCATAAAGCATACATTGAAGGACACTATAATATCCCTGTTCAGTAGTTTATTTCCTTATTCTGTGTATTAGGGTAAGGCTGTGTCTCCCATTAATTGAAATACTCCATTGCACGAAGTGAAATAAGAGTAGATCCCCTTTCATCATTGCCAAGCCTCAATGGCCAATTACATCCCCTCCAAGTCTCCATTGCCAACTGCACTGGGCAGTTTGCCAGTTTGTTACAGCTGTGGGTTGTTTTCGCCCCAAAGCCGCCATTGAACATGCGCTCGGGTTGGGGAAGAAAGGCATGCCCGCCCGTCGTCATCAAGGGCGGAGCCAGAGGGTCGCGCGACCAACCAGGGCCGAGGTGAACACACCGATGGTCGTGTCGTAAAAGCCGGCGGCTTAATCGCCGGAGGCGCTATAAAGGCGCGCGCGCAAGAAGTTGCAAAGAGCTGAGTTGTGTAGTTTTGGAAAGAGCTGGGTTGGTCGTCAGTGGTGGTCAGTGGTTGCGTTGAGTTGTCGGTGGTGAGGAGTGATTGGACCAAGAGAGAGAAAGAGTCCTGGAGTTAGTGAGAGAGGGAGAGAGAACCCGTCATGCCAGACCCCCCACCAGCAGCGTTGGCTTGGCTCCACCAAGCAGCTCCGACCCGTGATCCCGCGCACACGACAGGATCGGTGGCATCAGCGGCCGTCGAGGTCCAGCCCGACGTCCCGTGCGGGATCAAGCTCCAGCCAGCTCCGTGCCTTCCTTCCCCTCCAGCCACACACCTCCTTCCAGCCAATCCACTCTGCAATTCCCCATTCGTGTACGTGAGTTTGTTCTGTTTGGTCTGTCCAGGGAATAAGTTAAGCTTGTATAGTTAAGCTAGTAATTTTCACTGTGTCACCTGCTTTTTCCATGTTCCCTGTATATAACCGTGACTGCTCCTTTTGCTTGTGTGTGTAAATAATAACCGTTACTCTTCTGTACGTCTTCTTCTTCCTCTTTACATTCGGTTGCTTTAGAGTTTTACATATTGAATATCTGTGGCGCGATACGGCCAACGTTCGGGTGAATCGGGTGAATCGGGGAAACTGTTAGGTCGCGGTGCCTCCGCTCGGCAAACCAACATCCTTAACCGCGAACCGTAACGATATATTCATTTATACAGACACCTCAATACATATTATACCCATATTCCTCTATTTTTTTCAGAGAATCCTAACACTATGATGGCTTCCTCAAAGTGTATCGTCCCATTGTGTCATGGAGGTGGAGAAGAAAATAAATTCACTGAAGTCGGAATGACCAACTAGGCACATACACTACTCACAATAAGTTAGGGATATTGGCAGGTTCTTCGGTGTGGTTGATTTTGTGTATTAATTATGTTGAAAAACGTTTTTGGTCCTAATTCTATGGTTATTAATGAGTGTGAAAAAACACAACATTCTTGATTTCAATACCATAACCACAGCCCCTAAAAAATATATAAACTCACTCCCACAATATCCCTAACTTATTGTGAGAAGTGTATATACTGTATATATGTATTACATTTTAATCAAGCTTAGGAATTTAACAGTATAATTCAGACTCTGGTTGACTCAAGAGTTGCCTTTGTGATGGAAAGATATACATATCTCCCATTCATTTGCAGTCCTGTGGAAATACTAATTTGGGGATAAGTTCTGTGAAAGCTTTGTTGTACAAAGACAAACTTCTGCTCTCATCAAGTGACCCACTGAAAAGATAATGGCTTATTAAGAATCCCTCATCCTCCGATCTCCACCCTCCCCACTCCCTACTTTCTTATCAGTGATTCCCCATACCCCAATCTTCCCCTCCCTAATCTCGTATTAGAATCCCTCGTCCCCCGATATCCTCCCCCTACCACCTCCCACTGCGAGGACCCAACCAATTCTGCTCCTTTTGTCTTGAATTACGAAAAATGAAGCAAAAACAGCTGACTCGAGGAAGAATACTCGTTTCGACCCGGGGTCCTTGTGCTGTGTGAGTGGGCTATACTATGTATTTCTGTTGTAAACCGAATGAGTGTTTTTCCAGTGTTATTAAATTTTTACAAGTGGTCAATGCATGGACATGGCTTTGTTTATGTACACAAATTGTTCTACAACAGTTGATAACCATTGCACAAGCTTTATGGGCCGAATGGTCTTTGTCTGTGTTGAAGTTCCTTGGAAGGGTAGTCATCTATTATATATTGCAAACCGTGGTGCCTATCCATGCATTCGTCTGTCTCCCTTTTATTGGTGGTCACTTCCTGTGCTGCATTTGAAAAGCTCAACATTCCCATTTGAAATGACGTTAATGCCACATTTTGTTTTGCATCCAGGATATTTTTCCCTCTTTTGAGACAAATCCAACCTCTGCAGCTCTATGTTGCACCACCATTTTACAGTGTGCGGTATAAGTAGCTCAGAGTTTTTGTTCTGAGAGAAACCAAGAATGCAACACAATTGACCTTTTTAAATTCAATTATATAATATTTGAATGAATACATTAACTTAAACTTGTCCTGTCACTGGGGACGGATGCTTTGGCTAGCTTTTCCTGTCACTTGGGACGGGTACTTTCCCGAGTAGCATGATATCTCAAAACGTTGTGGACGAATTCGGAAGAAACTTGGTGGATTGGTTGTGTGGGTGACAAGGAAGAGTTGATTCAGTTTTGGTGAAGATTCGAATCTGGATCCGGATCAGAGAATTTTTAACCCTTAGATGCAGGCGTCAAAAATCTTACATAAACGCAGCCATTGGGCCTCGGAGGCCCGACGGATGTATTGGTGTAATGATTTTATCATTTTTTTAAAATAGATTTTTTTTCTTTCTTATCCTTTTTCAATCCAAGTCAATGTTCATAGATGTGTATTTGCTCAGGGAATGTGAATTATTGATCCTATTGTTTGGAAGAATCACATTCAAGTAATGTCTTTTATTTTTTTGCAAAAAAATTTTTTTTCTTACTTTTTCAACTTTGTTTTCTTTAAAAAGTTGAGGCTCATGGAGGAGTATTTGCTCAAAAATATGATTCACTGATCCTTTTCTTTCGAATGTACAGTATATGACCACAACTGTCAAAAATCCTGCACCAATGCAGTCCTGAGAGGCCCAGGCATTTTATTTACTTATTATGATTATGTGTAATGTGTAATTTGTAATGGCTCATGGGTAATGTGTTATGGGTAATGTGTAATGTGTTATGAATGAAGGTTTTACCTCAAATCCGAATGAAATATTTACTCCCGCCAGGGAGTAATGCATTCGATTGTGTCCGTCTGTGTGTGTGTGTGTGTGTGTGTGTGTGTGTGTGTGTGTGTGTGTGTGTGTGTGTGTGTGTGTGTGTGTGTGTGTGTATGTGTGCTCGTATGTTCGTATGTTCGTGTGGTTGTGAACAAGATATCTGGAAAAGTTCTGAACGGATTTGGATGAAAGTTGCTGGAATGATTGCCCTTGGGATAAGGAAGAATTAATTAGTTTTTGGTGAAGCTCAGGATATTATTCCGGATCCAGGAATTTTTTGGACTTTTTTGGGGAATTTTTTTTCTTCTGTTTTACTGCATTAAAGCTTTTATTCTTATTCTTAAATGATGTTTTTCTCCTCTAATTCCGAGATATATCAAAATTAATTCTCTGACAGTTAGGGCCGACTTTCTTTTTCATTTATTGTTTTGGGGAGAGGGGATGTTAAACAAAATGTATTATTCCAACTTGACCCACGGTGGGAGTGTGCGCTCTATTGAGTGGCGTTCTAGTTATATATTTATTCCATCGAATTATTTATATCCAAGTTATAGGAGCATACAAGAAGGCTCATGCAAAGCCAAAAAAATTATATAACACGGATATAACACAAGAAAAATTATGAAGCACCTCTAATGCCCCAGGCCTGCATTAGTGTTATGAATGAAGAATGAAGCTTTTCCCACAAACCTGAATTAAATTTTTCATATTTTTGTCACTGAATTATTTGTAACCAAGTTATCAGAGCATATAATGAGGCTCATATCAAGAAAATATTGATAAAACATAGTAGTACAACAACATGTATGCGGGCCTCAAATGCCCCAGGCCTGCATTCGTGTCGGATTTTCAGGTTATAAGTGAAGAATGAAGATTTTTCCACGAGCCTGAATGATTTATTTATTTATTTATGTCACTGAATTTTTTATAACAACATCAAAGTCGGTGAAAATGTGGCCCATTCCAAAAAAAAATTATCCAACAAAACCTTGTGGGCCTCGGAGGCCCAATCACTGAATCCAAGGGTTAAAGTGATTCTTCAGCATTGAGAGATAGGGCTGCTACAGATATAGCACGATATCTCACAAAAGTTGTGAATCACTGATGACAAAACTTGGTGGATGAGTTGGTTAAGTGACAAGAACAAGCCAAAAAGATTTCGGTTCAGGTCCGAATCATGATCTGGCCTATCGGTGGGACACAACACGTGAATTATTCAGCTTGGTGGAGGTATGCTCTCTGCCGAATGTTATTCTGGTTAGAACTGCAGTTATTCTCGAATATACTTCCTGGCACTTTGTCTATTTTAGAATCACGATTCAGGTATGGAAGGATTGGCAAAACGTCGACAGATCCGCATACACGATAAATAGATAGTGTTTAATTAATTTTACACTGTAGTATACAACCCTTACATAAACCATGATCCATGTTTCAATAACCATCATCAATCACTTCAATCCACATTACCCAGAGTACCATACATGTGGGAACCATAGCGAGGATACAGATATTGTCTTTTTCCATGATCAATGGTTGGAGCCTGGTGGGGGGGGGGGGGGGGGGGGGATGGATGGATGGATGAGGAGGGTGGATGAGTGTAAGGTGTGATGGATAATCTCGAAGGAGGGATGGATGGATCTCTCAAAGGAATCATTTTGTTGGATTCTGAATCCAATGAAAGGTGACTGGGATAAACCTACGATGAGGAGCAATGCGCATAATCACCTCCAACTGTCCATGGCGCTTTAATTATATGCATGTGCATAGTTTCAATTGGATGTTGAAGATATGGGCGGGGTTTCACAGGCGAATCAGTTGTTTACACACGCACAACTAAAGAGATCTAAATCTCTCTTCATAAATTGCTGTTTCGACATGTGTTTTGCTGTGCACGTACAAAGATGTTTTTTCTCAGCATTTAAGGGTTAATATTCCATTTCCTTGTGTTGAAGGCAAACTTTTGACAGAGACAAGTGCGAATGTAATAATCTTGTACTCAAATGAACAAGACGCATTACCTTTGGTTGAGGAGATTCTGTTACAAAACCTGACAGGTAAAACATGGATAGCAACATCTGAATGGATTAATTCAAAACTTTACTCTTCATCGAAGTATGCACATATACTACAAGGCACCGTGGGGTTTATACAAATATTCGGAGAAATTCCTGGATTTTATGAATTCCTGGTGAAAGTGAAGCCTCAAAACCAATGGTCTTTCATGGATACTATTCACCTCAAGGAAAGCAAGGTAAAGAACACCTTACAATTATTTACTAACCAAAGATTTTATTTGGAGGATAAACCAGGCCCACTGTACAAATTGCAAATCCATGAAGAGTATCGTTCAATAAAACAATTATATTAAATGTGTAATGATACTCAGAGATTACAATATTCAATAGTTTTCATGTGAAATGGTTGAGGACATGCTCAACATCTGTTTTTTACAACTACAATGGCCGCCAGTCACCCATATTTGATCGAATCACGAAACAGATTGATGTGCATATGCATACCATCAGCATTGTCTTTTTGCCAAGATTGAACAAAATGGGTCCATACGAGTCCGAGATATGGCGGCGGACGAACGGACACGTGGAAGGACGGACAAGACCCAATCCATAAGCCACCAATTCAGACTAAGTCCAATGGTGGCTAGCTAGAGTTAATAGAACACAATACCCCTCACAATGTGACACACTCATGGGGAACAAACCTCTTACGACAGTTTGCAAGGAAAACGTTCCAAACATCTCTAAAGGCTGCCATGTGGTCTGTTTTCAGACGAAAGTCTCTTGTCCTCTTGTCGTCAAACCTCAAAAAACGGCGAATTTCCTCAAATCATTTCAAGGACATTGTGGTGTGATACGTTGGGTTCAACGAGCTATTCCTAAAGAGCTCCCATAGGGAAACATCCTAGTTTTTTTCATATCCTGCGAAAAGGGAAAGGCTGAAAAAAGCCAGAAGCTCCTTTTTGGAGATATCATGGAAAACCTTGCGATGGATTGCTGATGTTCTCCGCCCTTCGAGGTTTGAACACTTGCAAATCTCTTCAAGCATGTTGTCAGTAACAAAGAGATCCCAGACATCCTTGCGTGACATTGCATAGTTTCCTGGTGCAGGACCTGGTTGTTTCTTCATTCTGTTTTATGTTCAGTGTTTTCCTCTGAGGTGGAGCGTTTTCGCTCCAGGAATGTATGTCCCATTTCTATTGGTTTGAATGCTTCCTTCGGTGTTGTCGCCACTGTCCTATTCAGTGTCATCACCACTGTCCTCACTACCAGAGTATTCCGGCAACTGAACTACTTCAGAAGCTGATGTTGCTTGCCGAAGTGGCAGCAGAGGAGGACGCGCGATATCTGTCCAAGTTTGGTTGTCTGGGTCTGAATCTGGTTCAGAACATTACAATTCATCGGCAGTGTTGGGGATCTCTTCTGCCTCCAACAGCTCCAGCACCTGCTCCACACTGAGGCACTGTTTCGACATTGTACAATACTAAAATAAAAAATAAAATGTAAGGAGCCTGCATTCCCGAATTTCGAAAGTACACGAAAAGCAATGTGCATTTAAAGTAAAAACATGTAAAGTAATGTACACGTAGAGAAAACACGTAATGTAAATCACACGAGGAGAAAACATGTACAGTAAATCACACAAGGAGAAAACACCGAAGCTCAGAAATCATAAGAATAAAATTAAGCTTACCTTTGTTCAAAGGAATTGAAGTTCTATGAATCGAAGAGTCAAGGTGGCAAAACAACCAACGCGAAGTCAAGAAAAACTCACAAAGCACAAGATAACTGGAAGCTGCACTGACGAGAAGACATCACAAGATGACTCATGAACAGGATTGAGTGTGTGTTTACAACATTCACGGGAACTAGTATTATTGTCATGCAAATGAGGGAGACGAAAATAACGCCGATAACGAACCGGGCCTTGGAGGCCTGTAGGGTGTGAATCAGGGGTAGTGTTATGAAATCAACTTTTTTGTTGAAACCAAACGAATTTTTTTTTTTTACAAACAACACAGGAATATGTGTCACCACTTTATAGGAGCTTCCAGGAAAGGTCATGCAAATCAACGTTTTCAGAATAAAGTCATTCCAAAAAAAAGCTGCAGGGCCTCCCAGGCCCATAGAGTGCATTGTAGGGTTGATGTGAAGAAAGTAATAAAATATTGCTTGTTGATGTTGTTTGATCAAATTTAATGAAAAAGAACACATTTTTGTTATTTGTAAAACATTTCTGAATTATAGTGGATAAAACATCACGAACCATTCTTTCTTATTCCTTCAAAAAGACAAATGGAATTTATTTTGGTGACAAAAATGATAATATTGTGAAAAATGAAAAACTACAAAGAGAAGAAACCCCACTTTTTCAGAATGAGAAATCATTGAATGATTATACTGTTGAATTGTGGGAAGATGTATTCAAATGCGCCTGGGATGGAGAAAAAATTGAACTTCCGCTTTGTTCAGGCCAAGAATCACTGGAAAAAGTTCACTCGCAATTTACAGATGTTTCTAATTTGTTGATTTCATCCTACACTTACCAGGCTGTTTATGTTGTAGTGTACGCTTTGTTGAACATCCAGTCGTGTACATCCCAAAACAGTCCATTTCAAAATGGATCATGTGCCAGTATATATGATTTTCAACCGTGGCAAGTAAGGAAAAATGTTGGTTTAAAAAAAATACCATTATTTTGCAAATTAGTTGGTTAGAATATCTGATATTTTCACTGAACATTAACATTTATTTAATCAACAAATTGGAATCTTCCCACTCAACTATTGCTTTAATTCGTTACTCCTTGATTAATATTATCAGCTGTTGTTGTATCTTCGGAATGTGCGATGGAAATCAACTACGGGTGCTACAATGTTTTTTGATGAATTTGGAGACCCACCTGCCCCACATGTGCTCATAATATGGGAAAGAGATGCAAATGGAAGAATAATTTTCAAAAATATCGGACATTTTGATTCTGATGCCTCACCTGACAAAAAGTTATCCGTGAATATTGGTGGATTTTACTGGAGTGGTGGGACGACAAAGGTAAATTTACTTCTGAATTCAATAATACCAATTATCTGTGAAGTGTAACCTGAATGTAGTTGTTGTTGTTGTTGTTGTTGTATAGCCCCAGACAGTTCTCTCAAACAAGATTGTAAGCTTGTGGCACAGAGTGTGGTGGCCGATCGATCTTCCAGGAGGGACCCAGAAATCCCCCACATCTAGGATGGTGTGACCCCACCTTCACAAAGTCAGGGCCACGACAGAGTTCGAGAGAGAGAGAGAGAGAGAGAGAGAGAAAGAAAGACAGAGAGAGAAAGAAAGGAAGAGAAAGAATGAAAGAGAGAGAGTGAGGCAAGAGGGAAAGGGCTGGTCCATGTGGACTGATCGGCACTCAGATTGTGACCGCGCTGCTCTGACGAATCTGTGCAGCAGGGAATAATGGGGAGGATTTGGTCCCCGACTTGCATCCACGATAGTTGTCCTGAATGGAGTTAGAGGGGTTGATGGTTGAGGAATTGACGTGTTGCTGTCTTTGTCAAAGCATTACTTTGGTGTTTGCCATGAATTGGTGAAGTGTATAATGAATCAATCACAAAAATCGGATGGAATATCTTTTGGCCAACCCAGTTGGAGGAGAGTGAAGACCTCTGCTTGTTCTTTTAACTCTCATTACAGGAGTGAGGCTTATGGAAGATCACGGTCAAACTGACAGTGTGACCAACATCAAGGGAATGAATGAACAAGAAAAGAGGAGACGGAGGAGGGAAAAACTGAAATCATAAAGTTAAATAGTTGTTAGGAAAGGTTAATGGAGGTAATAAAGATCATGGGTGTCGATGTTGAGGGCAAAGTTATGGGTGGATTTTGTGAGCGTTTTTGGGCCAATGATGATTATTTCAGATTTATCACAGTTAAGCTTGAGGAAGTTGATTTGAAGCCAGGATTTTATTTCAGTGATGCAGTTTGTCAGGATAGAGTGGGTGTCGGTGGAGACGGACTTGGTGGAGATGAAAAGCTGGATGTCATCGGCGAAGCAGTGGAATTGGAGACCATGACGGCGGATTAAGTGACCAAGGGGGGACAGGTAAAGGATGAAGAGGAGGGGGCCAATAACTGAACCTTGGGGGACACCTTGGGGGAGGGGAGCAGTGGGGGATTTGCAGTTATTGATGGAGATGAACTGGCATCTGTCAGAGAGGTATGATTTAATCCAAGAGAGGGCAGTGCCGGTAATGTTAAAGGTGGATTCAAGTCGGGTGAGGAGGATAGTGTGATCGATGGTGTCAAAGGCAGCGCTGAGGTCGAGGAGGACGAGAATGTTGAGGTTGCCAGCGTCAGAGGAGAGGAGAAGGTCGTTGGTGATTTTGAGGAGAGCAGTTTCAGTACTGTGGTTGGAGCGGAATCCGGATTGGAATGTTTCATACAGGTTATTGGCAGAGAGATGATGTTTGAGGTGAGTGGCTAAAGCGCGTTCCAAAACTTTTGACAGAAATGGTAGGTTGGAGATGGGTCTGAAGTTGTTTAGGGTGTCAGGGTTTAGACCAGGTTTTTTTAGAATGGGGGTAACAGCAGCAATTTTGAGGGAAGGTGGGACGATGCCTGTAGACAGGGAGGAGTTTATTGTTGCAATGATAAGTGGAGAGAGAGCAGGGAGGGAGGCTTTGACAAAGCTGGAGGGGATGGGGTCAAGAGTGCAGGTGGCAGTTTTCATTCCTATGAGGAGTTCAGAGAGGTCAGTAGGGGAGATTGGGGAGAACCGAGACAGGGGATGGCAGGACAAGGGGGGGCAGGTGGTTGGAGGGGGAGCGGGTGCAGCGGTGGTCAAGCTGTTGTAGATGTTGTCAATTTTGCGTTGGAAGAAAGAGAGGAAGGAGATGCAGTTGTCTACTGTGAATGACTGGGTGCTGGTGTTCAGGGGGCGGAGGAGTTTGTTTATTGTCGAGAAGAGTGCTTTTGGGTTTCCGGAGCCAGAGTGGATAATTTGAGAGTAGTAGGCAGAGCGGGCGCGGGAGAGGGCATCTTTGTAGTGTTGTAGGTGGTCCTTGTAGGCTTGGGAGTGAACTGTGAGACCCGTTTTATTGCGGAGTCTTTCAAGTTGGCGAGCACGAGTTTTCATCAGGCGGAGTTCAGGGGTAAACCAGGGAGCAGAATGGGTGAAAGAAACTGTTTTGGTTTTTACAGGCGCAAGCTGGTCAAGGCAGGAGGAGAGAGTGTGGTTGTAGTAGTCAGTGAGGTCGGAAGGGGTGTGGAGGTCAATGAAGGGAGTAGTGGACATTTTTTCAGAGAGGGTGGATGAGAATGAGGTAGGTGAAAGAGCGTTTTGCTTACGGAAGTTGATTGTGCGATAATGCCTTGGTGTTGGGGCGGGGATGTTGATGGTCAGAGTGATGGCTAAGTGGTCAGAGAGGGTGAGGTCGGAGCCAGAGAGATGGTGCAAATTTAATCCAGTGGAGCAGACAAGGTCCAAAATGTGACCACGGATATGGGTAGGAAAGTCGACATGTTGAGTGAGGTTAAAGCAGGTGAGTAAATCAGTGAAGTCAGTGGTTATTGTGGAGTCAGTGGAGTCCATGTGGATATTGAAATCACCAAGGAGGAGGATTGAGGGGGAGAGGGAACATAGCTGGGTCAGAAAGTAGGAGAAGTCAGACAGGAATGATGGGTGTGGTTTGGGAGGGCGGTAGACGACAGCCATGACTGACTGCGTGCAACCAGAGAGTTTAAAAGCCAGGTGTTCAAATGATGGAGCAGATGAGATGGAGATGAGGTTGGTCTTGATGTCTTGACGGTGGATAACGGCAATTCCACCACCTCGGCCCTCCGAGCGTGGTTTATTGACGTAGGAATATCCATTGGGTGTGGTGAGGTTGAGCGTGTAGTAGTCCAGAGGTTGTTGCCAGGTTTCGGTGAGACAGAGAAAGTCCAGTTTGTTATCCAGGATGTATTCGTTCAGGATGAGGCATTTGTTGTTGAGGGACCGGGTGTTGAACAGGGTGAGCTTGATGTTGTTTTGAACAGCAGGGATGAATTCAGGTGATTTAGCCAGGGTTCGTAGGCAGGACGTGCGATCGTGTGCGTTGCTGTGACCAGGTGCGCTGGGACGAAGAGTGAGAGTGCGCTGACCCGACCAGAGGACGGGGATGGAGTGACCTGATTGTAAATAAACAAACTTATGACCGGAGCCACGGTGAATGTACCTGGGTCGTCGGAGGAGTCCATTTGATTTGATGGCAGAGATGCATGATGGGGTGGAGCGGGTATTGAGCAGAAGAAGCCTTGCGGCGGAGTACTGCAGAGGCATGCCAGGCAGGAGCGAAGGGACGAGTACGAGGCCAAGGTCGAGGAGGCAAAGCGGCAAACGCAGCGGCAAACGACTGCAGCCGCTAATCAAGACCACAGCGGCAAACAGCCACCGCCGCAAACAACGGGAGCGGGCCTGAGGAAACAGTGGAGGAGCCGGGCAGGCGAAGCCAGGAGCAGAGCCGGGACCGAGCAGAGGGCAGACCCAACGGTCAAAAATCCGCCACGACCACCAGAAAAGCAAACTATGTACAATGGCCCAGCCGGAGAAGCGGCGAACAAGTAACGCCAGCGTCCTCTCCAGACCGGACCGGAAGCCAATAGGTGTGTTTGTTTGACAATCTTTCTGAAGCGGATTAGTGAGTCGGTGAGATTTTCAATAATTGTAGGACATGTTCATGTTCAAGATCAGGAAAGAAAAAAAAAGAGAGAGAGAGAGAGAGAGACACACACAGACACAGACACAGACACACACAGACACACGTGCCCTCTGTCTGCTTAGCTGAGGGATGTGGTACTGTACGGCAAAAAGTGGGGGATAAAGGAAGGGAACATTTTCCAGACCATTGGAGAGACCATTATTGTAGATGAGTAACAACACCAGGCACAAACCTGTTTCTTTGAGAACTCCAGCCTCTTCTGGGACAGGGGAGGAGTCTAGGAGAGGGTTCCATTGATAACAACACGTCAACAGCTTGAGTGGGGAAAGTAAGAAATCCAGGAATGAAGGCCTTCTATGCCACAGGCATAGAGCTTCACAGGCAAAGTAGGATTCCACACTGTGTCAAAGGACCGAAATATTCGGGTGACATTGACCTAACCTCTTGTCTGGGATGGAGGGCCTCCAATCATTCTTCCAACCATTGCTGGGAGTAAAAATACCCTTTACAGGGTCATATATACACCCTTCTATTCTATTCTTCTTTCACGAGAACAAATTTATTTTCGTCTACATTCAGATTTACAAACTTGTGCCAAAGTGCGTGCAATTGTTCATGAGAGTTTAAAAAAATGCTGCACACACATGTAAATGATTGTTACCATAAACATGCTAAACATTGCAATTTTCTCGTCAATAACTACGACTTCCTTGTTGTGAACAAATAAATCATGATGAGGGGAATTGCCTTTTCGCATTAGCAAAGATACAAAAACAAAAATCAGTTTTCCATACATGTATGTATCGTGCACACATAACAGTGCCTTGTCTTGAGTATTATACATTTGCACTATGGGCAAACAATTGTCTCTCACTGCCCACTTTTGTCTTAACTTTGCTCCATGCCTTCAATATTTGTCTTGTGTCAACTGGCCAGCATCTGTATTTATTTTACATGGGTTAGTGATGTTACAGCTTCGTTAGTAACGTCACATAGTTAGAGACATTACATGTTTTGACAGCTTCTGCACACCACATTATACAATGTTCATGATTCTAATTTCCTTTTTTTGAATGAAGGATTGTACAGAAAAGGAAAATAGCCAATTTTTACTGAAAAAATACAATGCCTATTTTAAGGTCATGCCCACCTTTTCATGGAATTGCCCAAATCATCCAGAGAACTGAAAGATAAATATTTTGCAGGTTCCACAGTCGGTGTGCAATGAGCCATGTGTGACTGGAACACGGAGGGTTTCACGTAAAGGGGAGCCATTCTGCTGCTTTGACTGCATCTCATGCACGAACCGTGAATATTCCAATGGAACAGGTTTGTTTTCAATAAATGATATTCCTCTACAATGGAAATGAAATTGAAAAATTTAAATTCAATCAACAATAATATTTTTAGGGGTTTGCCGGTTGCGTCACAAGGGGCTTCTCGAACCGGCTTTCCGACCTTTGAACGTGAAGCCAACTATCTGTAGATAACTCTGTGGCACGACAGGTTACTAAGCAGCCACGGACGCCATCTCAGAGAATTAATTTTGGTAGGGTCCTCACATCCAATTCCCATGTTACCTACCCAGCAAATTGATCTTCCTAGATAGGGTACCTTGTTCTCTACGCACCACTTCTATTAATCAAGAATGGACGAACGATACTGGAAGTGGGACGTTGGCTCGTCTCAAACCATAACAAAACAGCAGGGCAAAACTGTCTTCTCCTATATGTTTGCATGTATATATATATATATATATATATATATATATATATATATATATATATATATATATATCGATATATATATATATCGTAGATGTTACTAATATATATGCAATGTCTAACCGATGAAGAAGAAGTCGAACATGAAATGGTCGAAGAAGAAATGGTCGAAGAAGAAATGCGGGCAGGGGGGTTAACAAGGAGAGATGCAGAAAATAGGGCAAAATGGAGAAGATTGTCATGGGGACCGCAAGGCTAACCTCCGCTCTAGCATGGAAAATTGCCTTAAAATGCATGTTGTTGTTGTTGTCTAACCGATGGGGAAGGAGACACTTGGGCAGGTTGGAAGTGATTGTTCGTGTTAACAGACATGTATACAAGCAATGCAATGACACAAAATAAAGTCACCCTTTGCACAGAAGGCCCTTCGACAGTCAAATTATCCTGAAACTACAGACATCGGTGCCTCAGTCACTCCTGGAAATTAGACAAGTAAGAAGGATAGCCAGAGAGAAGAAGAAGGTGGAACTTGTTACACTCCTCGAGTATAGTTTTGCACTATGCCCCACCTCTTGCCCCAAGCCCCATCACCCACCCCACACCCTACTGTGTGTGTTTGCTCTGATTCCCTGGCCACGCCATTTGACCCACAGGGCTCAAACCTGCCATGAAGACTGTTCACTCCCCCATGGAGGTTTTGCACGACAAACGTCCCCAAAACCTCCACACATTCCCCCACTTTCCCCTCCGTAACACACTCTCTGCACCCCCTCCCTCACCCACCTAAATCACTCCAGAGTAAATGTAATGTAAATGCAAAGGTAAATCTATGAAGAAGAAATAAATATATGGAGACAAGCAGAAAAATTCGATGTTTTCATATCATTCAGCCTTGAATAACCCTGCATTTATTTCCTGGATGTACGAAACAATGCGTGTGAAATTGTTGATGCCAACGGTGTAATCGACACTGGCCTCACAGCCACATTCATGAATCTACATAGACTAGCACAAAAGCCCATTATAATGACGGGTGCCCATTCTATATTTTCACATCATTCAGCTCTGAATAACCCTGCATTTATTTCCCGGACGTATCGAACAATATGAACAATTATGTTTTTGGGTTATCCGTCCGGGCTAAACCTCGTTTTTCTCAGCAATCCTATGTCCGAGTGAGACTAAACTTTCAGGGCAGGAGTGACACACATGCAGAATGGTTTTTTGATAATTGTGACGTCATAGGTCATGTGATATGGCAGCCATCTTGAATTAAAAGCAAATATCTCACCGTTCTCACCAGGAAAAGCCAGGAAACAATATCTCACCGTTCTCAAGACCGAACTCTCTTATCTGTCTCCCTCTTCCAAATCCTGGTGGCGTCTGGTCAAATCTGTTTCTGGTGTTTGTTCCCCCTCCATCCCCTCCCTCACCTCAAACGGCTTAACGGCTTACTCCGCACGTGAAAAAGCTGAATGCCTCAACTCTGTGTTTGCCTCTAAATCTTGTGTCCCAAACCCATCCCTCTCTGTACCCACTGTACCCAGTCGTACCCAGCTGCTCCTGGACTCTGTGTCCTTTCCTCCTGACAAGGTGGAAATGTTTCTGTCAACCCTCCACTCTGATTCTGCAACTGGTCCTGACGGCATCAGACCACGGGTCCTAAAATCATGTTCTTCTGCTCTTTCACTCCCTCTTTCTGTTCTCTTCACCCTCTCTTTTGCTCAAGGTCATCTGCTATCTGCTTGGAAATCAGCCAACATCACCGCTTTGCACAAAAAAGGTGCAAAAACAGATCCCAGCAACTACAGACCAATCAGCCTTCTCCCAATTATCAGCAAAGTCATGGAATCCATCATTGCTTCAGATATTAAATCTTTCCTCTTCTCCAATGGCTTGATCTCTGATCATCAATTTGGTTTCAGACCTGGTCACTCTACTCTGGACATGCTGCTTCTGCTTTCTCAACAATGGATGGAGGTCCTCAACGCCAAACAGGAAATTAGAGCTGTCTCCCTTGACATTTCACGTGCCTTCGATACGGTCTGGCACCCCGCTCTGCTCACCAAACTCTCCTCCTTTGGTATCCATGGAAATCTCCATGCATGGCTGGCGGACTTCCTCTCTGGTCGTAGTCAACGTGTGGCCCTGAATGGGTTTCTCTCATCTCCTCTTCCTGTTCAGGCTGGAGTTCCCCAAGGTAGTGTTCTGGGCCCTGTGCTTTTTCTGGTCTTCATAAATGATCTCTCTGACTCTCTTGAAAATCCTCTCTATCTCTTTGCTGACGACTCTACTCTCTGTCGCTCCATTCCTCATCCCTCAGATCGGCAGTCTGCAGCCTCCTCACTCTCTGCAGACCTGGACAAAATCACAGACTGGTCAAACAAGTGGAACATGTCTTTCAATCCTGACAAATCTCACACTCTTACAATGTCTCTCCGAAAGGACCGACTGGACAACCCTCCCATCTACTTTCTCAACAATCCTCTCCAAGAAGTTCTGTCGCTCAAGCGTTTGGGTCTCACTATCTGCCATGATCTTTCTTGGGAAAACCACATTTCCAAGCTGGCCTCCAAAGCCAGTCACCGACTGGGCATCCTCCGTCGTGCGAAGTCCTTCTTTGGCACACCTGAGCTCCTCACCACATACAAGGCTTTCATCCACAGCTCAATGGAATACTGTTCCCCCCTCTGGGCTGGTGCTCCTGCCTCACACCTTGCTCGGCTTCACGCTGTTGAGGCCAAAGCTTTCAGAATCATTGGAATCTCCTGCGATGTAGTCAACTCCGAGGGCCTTTCACTCACTCACCGCAGGCAGGTTGGTGGTCTTTCTGTCTTCTACCGATTCCTCTCCGGCCTTGCTCCCCCAGCTCTCTCTGTGCTCTGTCCCCCCAATATTCCTTCAGGTCGCACAAGATCTGCCTGCAACCCTCTTATGGTTAAACTGCCAAAGTCTAGGCTCTCTGCTCACCTTCACTCTTTCATTCCCCTTTTCTCCCGCCTCTGGAACAAACTCCCCCACTCCCTTCAATCCCACTCCTCCCTCCAGCTCTTTAAAACAGCTGTTCACCACCATCTCTTATCTTCCCCCATCGAAAACCTTGATCTTTTCTACCCCCGGTAATTCACCCCAGAGTCCTTGCAGTGTTCATATGTTTTATTCCTCTCCCACCTCCCCCCAAGTCCTCCCGATGTCCCTGCTCTCAAATGTTGTGTTTGTGTCCTTCCCCCTCTTCCCCCTCTCTTTTGTGTCCTTCCCCCTCTCTCCCCATCTTGTCTGCCGCTCCCCTTGTTTTTTGTGTTTTGTGTGTCGGTTTCTCTTTTTGTGTGATTAATGTTAGCTCTTTCACGAGCCTCGATCTTGTATACAAAAAAAAAAAAAACAAAAAAAAAAACAATAATAATAATAATTAATAAAAAAATTCTCAGAAACCACTGAATGGAAATTTTTTAAACTTGGCACATTTTCAAGTACTCCCAATAGAGAACATAAGAATAATAATGATGACATCATAGGTGAAATGGTATAACAGCCAAAAATGTTTTTATCAAATTCCTGATGCTAAAAATCTGAAATTGCACGCACATGATCTATCACCCATTTGTATTGAAATATTAAATTAATGACATCATAGGTCACATGGTTTGGCAGCCATTTTGGATTGAAGGAAAATATTAAACAATTATATCTCTGAAACCACTCACCATATCGTTGCAAAATATTACAAATATCATCTTACAGCACTGTTGCATATAGTTTGAAAATGATGATGTCATAGGTCACGTGGTTTGGCAGCAATTTTGGATAGACAAACACACCTTATCCTATCAACATAAAACTTCACAAACGTGATCCTCTACCCACACATATGCAGAGTGATGGCATCTATCAGTTGGGGGACTATGCGGATGCATATTGGCAACACAGTCACATTGTTCTCGTTGTTCATGTTTCCATTACTTTTCTGGACCTGGAAAATTGAGGCGTTTGCAGATGTGCCAGTGGATTACTCCACATAACTTGTTGTGCCTTTGTGTGTACAGCTGTTCTGACCTGAGTTTTTTTTTTACATCCCAATAGTAGGTGACTCGTACTTTCTGTTTCTACTTGGCAGTCCGATTCGCTCAGTCCTGCCATTTTCTTAAAGTGTTCTCCATCCTAGTTGAGCAGACCTCTTCTTGGCCATTCTTACAGTGGATGAAAACCACAACGGAAGTGATGAATCCGTAACAGTGTGTGTGTGTGTGTGTGTGTGTGTGTGTGTGTGTGTGTGTGTGTGTGTGTGTGTGTGTGTGTGTGTGTGTGTGTGTCTGTGTACGTATGTGTCTGTTTTAGAGATATGAGTGAATTTCTCCCATTGGTTCGGTACTATCCAATCAGTTTAAGTCACACACAGGTTATGTGAATAGTTTTTGGTCATGATCAAACAGCGGTAATAAAGTCAGGGATTTTGAATTCTGCCTGTGAAATGGCACACAATGGCCCACTCTTTTCAAAAGGCGCAATGGAATATTAAAATATGTACTCAAAAGAATTTGCATGTGCAAGATCAAAAATTATTTTCCGGTACCATAAACCTCGATAGATTGAAAGAAAAAAAAACCCAAAATATATTTTCCCCTTTCTTGTCAGAAACTGTCCCTTGATGTACATCTCGAACCAATTCCATTCTTTGACGCTTTGATGTTTTCAAGATCCTTCAAAATTGTCATTATTTTCATGATGATTTCTTCTTTCCTTGTTTTGAAAATATTATTTTCATAAAATCTTTCTCCTCAGCTGTGATTGTGGGATTTTTAAATTAATAAGTGAAGAACTTTTCTGTTTTATTTGAATAGATTCCCCAGAGTGTTTCCGATGTCCTGTTTACTATTGGTCTAATGAAGATAAAAATGGCTGTGTGCCCATACCTGAAGATTACCTTGCGTTCACGAACCCTGCAGCCTTAGTTATTGTGAGCTTCATTTTACTGGATATTCTGATTGTCGTGATTGTGGGAGTTATCCTGTTCCATGGTAGAGATCTACCTGTGATGAAGGACACTGATGGACGTGTCATTGTGCTTTTCCTCCTGGCTCTCACGGTCTCTCTTTTGAGCTCCATCATGTCCATAGGAGCTCCAGATGATGATAAATGCCAGATACATGATCCACTTGTTTGTGTGGGCCTCACATTTGCCATTTCATGTGTGTTGATAATGGCGTGGAAACTTCAAACACCTTCAGGTTAGCTATTTACTTATTTCATTGGATTTGTTCAATAATCAATTTGCCAGAAATCTCCATGGGTTGGCATCCATGGGGAAGAGGAAATTCCTCCTTTTGAAAATGCCATGCTGAGTGTGGTGAGCAAAGCTGCGCCATTGCTGTGACGTCACGGGTACCCAGATTACCCTGGGAAGTGAGGGCACTTCCCCCAAACTCAGTGGCTGTGTTTGTCTCATCTTGTGGTCTTTTGTTCTGTCGTGCATCTTCATCTGTTAGTTCGTGTGTGTGTCTGTGTGTGTGTTTGTGTTTCTGTTTGTGTGTCTCTGTGTGTGAATGATCCACAACAAGCCTTCATATCATGTTATGACTTCATATCATGTTACTTCAAAACCATCCTTGTCGAACCGGTGAATTCATTTTAATCTGGCTGACAAAGTATGGACCAATCAAGAACGGGAGGGCAAATATCTCACTGTGAATGCTGTGCGGTGACTGCAGCTATTTCAAATAAACAGAAAATCTCATTCATTAATTTTACAATCCAAAAAAACGAAATGATATTCAACCTTTTGTGAGCATAAATTGTAATGTCGCTCCTACAACTTGGACGGACCAAAACCGCACCCGGAATACCTCTTCATCTTCTTCTCTCCCATTACAATCTCTTTTCCTTCCTATCCCACCAGCTGTTCTCCAACAGCATTACATTCCTGTTGTTTATACACTTACCTCGACATACATTCAGGATATTGACATTGATTTAGAAATATCCCCTGCTTGGGTTCAGTTAAAATACCCTGTCATCCAACAAGGCAACTCATATTTATTGTTTTCATGAAAAGTATCTCTGAGTGGATGTTTTTTTATTGTTTTCACAATTCTGTGATTTCCCCACATGTTTGCGTGTTTAATATTATTTTTCCTCCATGCTCCGCAGTTAGTTCATTGTGCAAGTTTACGTTGCTCAATGATCAGGTCATGGTGATACTTTGCCTTATGCCACAAATCATATTTTGCCTTCTGTGGGCTTTTGTTGGGAGTCCAAGACTCGTACGTAACACAGAGATCCGTCCCAATACGGTAACGTTAGAGTGTGGAGGGACATCGATGGCCTGGCCAGTCGGTTCACTTTGCTATCTCGTTTTTCTTATCATTTCCTGCTACGCTCTTGCGTTCAAGGCACTGAAGTTGGATTTTGTTCACAAGGAACCAAAGTTCATTACTTTCAGCATGACTGTTTGCCTCCTCGTGTGTCTGGCATTTGTTCCAGCTTACAATAGCACACAAGGAACATTCAATCTCATTACTAAAATATTTACGATCATCGTTACATCGTTTGGACTTTTGGGATGTATCATGTTACCAAAATGTTATATGGTCTTGGTTAAAAATGTAAAATAAAGTGAGAAACCTTTTATCATATTTGTTCTTTATTACAACATCTTCGAAATTAATGGGTGTGGATTGGGAAAAAAATATTTTTTCGAATAAAAGCAAGAAGTTCAATAATTGTTTATGTTTTCACAATCTTTCCCTTCTCAATATCAAATATCTGAAATCAATGAATATTATCAGTTTTGATTTGCAAAATAACAAATTAGTTTATTTCTTCACCTGGATATATTGAATGAGATCGGAAGCTGTGATGTTTCATGTGAATCAGCCTGCCCCAATCATCAGCATGGTAATGGAATCCATCATCATTCCTTATAGTAAATCCTTCCTCTTCTCCGATGGCTTGATTTCTGATCATCAATTTGGATTCAGAACAGGTCATTGTCTCCCTTGACATATCAAGGGCCTTTGATACGGTCTGGCACCCAGCTCTGCTCACCAAACTCTCCTCCTATGGTATCCATGGAAATCTCCATGCATGGCTTGCGGACTTCCTCTCTGGTCGTAGTCAACGTGTGGCCCTGAATGGATTTCTCTCATCTCCCCTTCCTGTTCAGGCTGGAGTTCCCCAAGGAAGTGTGCTGGGCCCTGTGCTTTTTCTGGTCTTTATCAATGATCTCTCTGACTCTCTGGAAAATCCTCTCTATCTCTTTGCTGATGACTCCACTCTCTGCCGCTCCATTCCTCTTCCCTCAGATAGGCAGTCTGCAGCCTCCTCACTCTCTGAAGACCTGGACAAAATCACAGACTGGTCAAACAAGTGGAACATGTCTTTCAATCCTGCCAAATCTCACTCTCTTACTATGTCTCTCCGAAAAGATCGACTGGACAACCCTCCCATCTACTTTCTCAACAATCCTCTCCAAGAAGTTCTGTCACTCAAGCTTTTGGGTCTCACTATCTGCCATGATCTTTCTTGGGAAAACCACATTTCCAAGCTGGCCTCCAAAGCCAGTCGCCGACTGGGCATCCTCCGTCGTGCGAAGTCCTTCCTCGGCACACCTGAGCTCCTCACCACATACAAGGCTTTCATCCGCAGCTCAATGGAATACTGTTCTCCCCTATGGGCTGGTGCTCCTGCCTCACACCTGGCTCGGCTTCACGCTGTTGAATCCAAAGCTTTCAAAATCATTGGAATCTCCCGCGATGAAGCTATCTCTGAGGGCCTTTCACTCACTCACCGCAGGCAGGTAGGTGGTCTTTCTGTCTTCTACCGACTCCTCTCCGGCCTTGCTCCCCCAGCTCTCTCCGTGCTCTGTCCCCCAAATATTCCTACAGGTCGCACAAGATCTGCCAGCAACCCTCTGATGGTTAAACTGCCGAAATCTCGGCTCTCTGCTCACCTTCACTCTTTCATTCCTCTTTTCTCCCGCCTGTGGAACAAACTCCCACACTCCCTTCAATCCCTCTCCTCCCTCCAGGTCTTTAAAACAGCTGTTCACCACCATCTCTTATCTTCCCCCATCCATAACCTTGATCTTTTCTACCCCCACTAATTCACCCCAGATCCACCTTGTTTGAAATTCCAACTTATTTCCTGGAAATCCTGGCAGTGTCCATATGTTTATACCTCTCCCACCCCCCCCCTTCACATGCCCCCCCCCTTCACATGCCTCCCCCCTTCACATGCCTCCCCCCTAAAGCCCTCTCCCTCCCACAGATCTCTCGATGTCTCCATGTCTCTCGGTCCCTGCTCTCAAATGTTGTGTTTGTGTCCTTCCCCCTCTCTCCCCATCTTGTCTACCGCTCCCGATGTTATTTGTTTTATGTGTCTGTTTGTCTTTCTGTGTGATTAATTTTCGCTCTTTCACGAGCCTCGATTTTGTATAAAAAAAAAAAAAAAAAAAAAAAAAAAAAAAATTGTACTCTGGACATGCTGCTTATGCTGTCTCAACAATGGATGGAGGTCCTCAACGCCAAACAGGAAATCAAAGCTTTCAGTAGTAGGAGATTAGGGCTTCTGAAGCACACTAAAATTTAACATTGAAGTCAAAAGAGAAAATTAAGGTAAATTTTTGAGTAATTTTGAATTAATTTTGCAAGAAACCTGGGCATTTGATAATTTTGAATAATTTGCAAGAAACCTGGGCATTTGATAATTTTGAATAATTTGCAAGAAACCTGGGCATTTGATGTCCCAATGTTACGCCCTGAAAAGGAAAAATCAGGATCGGAGTCAGGCTAGTGCAACTCCGAATGCATTGGCCAATGCTAGAAATCGTCCTTGGAGGACAGTGCCTTGTGAAGGTTCCCATGCCAAACTTACGGCATCACAGAACGACCTTGTCCAAGAGGGTTAAAAACCTTTTATTTCCAATGGGTTTGTGGCACTGGATTGGGACTTAACTAACCAGAGACTTGTTAGGGTATTGAGGGACACAGGAGCACATCAATCTTTGATGCTTGAAGGCATTTTGCCATTGTCGGAGAAGACGGCCACTGGAGTTAGTGTTCTCTTACAGGGGGTTGGTGGCTATGTTAAAGCTCCTCTTCATGTAATCCATTTAAAGTCTGAGTTTGTGTCAGGACCGGTCACTGTGGGGTTACAAGCCACTCTTCCTGTAGAGGGAATTTCTTTTATTATCGGGAATGATTTGGCCGGTGGTCGAGTTTCCGGTAATCTGATGTTGGTTGAAAAGCCCAGAATGGAAAATAACACAGCCCAGTTAGAGCAGGAGATTCCGGGTATCTTCCCATCCTGTGCAGTGGCTCGTGCTATGCATAGGAAGCGCTCTGAAGAGAAGGAGAAGGAAGGCGATGTGGATTTGGGTTCCATCGAGATATTGGGGGAAAAGTCGGGAAGAGACGATAGGAAAAGGAGTGACATCAAGAAACCTAAGGAAAAGGTGGCATCAGGACCAAAAGAGAAAATGGAGTGTCCGTCGGAGACGTCTAGGAACGAAGCTGAACAAATGGTGCTTGTCCACAAGTGACTTGTTGAAGAGCAACACAGAGATTCGGAGCTCCGGCGTTTGATTGGTAAAGCCATTACAGAGGAAGAGGCCATGAAGGTACCTGTTTGTTACTTCATGAAAGGGGAAATACTCATGAGAAAATGGAGACCACCGGAGGTGCAAGCAAATGACGAGTGGAAAGTTCATTACCAAATTGTGGTGCCACAGCCGTACCGGAAGGCGATATTGAGTTTGGCACATGAGACACCTACGGCCGGGCACCTTGGAGTGAAGAAAACATATGACAGAATATTGGTACATTTTTTCTGGCCAGTATTGCGACGTGATGTGGCAGAGTTCTGTAAATCTTGCCATTCTTGCCAGCTGGAGGGAAAACCTAATCAGAAAGTCTCTGCTGCGCCTTTAAAACCAATTCCAGCTTTTGAAGATCCATTCAGCCGAGCCATTATTGACTGTGTAGGCCCTTTACCTAAAACTAAGGCTGGACATCAGTATTTGCTGACCATCATGTGTGCTTCCACAAGGTTCCCAGAGGCAGTGCCTCTTCCGAAAATTACTGCGGCAGTTATTCCGAAGGCCTTCATTAAATTTTTCACTCTGGTTGGCCTACCTAAGGTCATCCAGTCTGATCAGGGTTCCAATTTCATGTCAACGATTTTTCAGCAAGTGGTACACCTGTTGGGAGTGGAGCAAGTAAGATCAAGTTCTTACCATCCCGAGAGCCAAGGGGCCTTGGAAAGGTTTCTCAAGACATTGAAGAATATGATCAGAACGTACTGTTTTGAATGTAACAAGGATTTCGGACGAGGGAATACCCTTATTGTTGTTTGGTACGAGGGAATCTGTTCAGGAGTCAGTGGGATTCAGTCCTTTTGAACTTGTGTTTGGACACACAGTGCGAGGACGATTGAAATTGGTGAAAGAACAGTGGCTACAGGAGGATTCTGAGTCAACAGTGGTAGTAGTCAGGTTCACTATGTTAACAAATATAATTTCGTTCAAAATTTTGGGAGATTAGCAAACCTGTATATTTTTGGAATCATCAGAACTTGGAGAATCCGAAAATCAATGTTGGCATTTGCACAGACACCTGCATGGCCGCCATTTTGGATTTTCAAAATGGCCGCCATAAAATACATATTTTGCGCTATATCGGCTTCTAGACAACCTAGAAACTTAATTAAATATGCTAATCCTATGTTTTCTGGGTCAAGGAATCCAATAAAGGCCTCAAAATAGTGCTCAGGATTATAGAAAAACAACAAACAAAGGTAATTGAAAACCATTGTCTTTATATTTGTGATATAACTGTATTACATAATACATGATATTGCAAGTCCTTTGAAGTTATAGGTATGGGTTTATAGAGAAAGAAAGCAGCCTTGTTAGTATCAGATTGAACTATAAGTCCAATACGCAGGATCTACTAGGTCTATACCGTTCAGGAATATGCTTTTACAGATCTTCATCACTGTCCTAAGTGTCATTTTCGCAAAGGTGTCTACGCAAATGTAAACACTAATTTTTGGATTCCTCATGCTCTGAATATTCCAAAAATGAATAGTTTTGCTAATCTCAAAAATTTTTGAACGAAAAAACATAGTGAATCTGACTATAGACCATGTGTCAATGGTTAGGCACAGATTGCCTAAGGCTTGTGAAGTTGCGAGAAGAAACTTGAAAGCGACACAGGATAAAATGAAAGTGTGAGACATGACAAGAATTCTCCGATAAGAAATTTCAGTCCTGAGGACCGGGTGTTAGTGTTGCTTCCTGTTCCAGGTCAGCCACTACAGGCTAGATATTTTGGTCCCTATGCAATCGAAAGGAGGGTTAATGAAACAGATTACGTGGTGACAACTCCCGACCGACGGAAAAGGTGGCAGCTGTGTCATGTCAACCGATGGAGAGAAATATTATGAGAGGAAGCCTTTGGGAAGAATGGTTCCGGTCTCACCTGTCGTGCCTGTAGTCGGGGTGCAAGATAATCCAGAGTTTGAGGCCGGTGTGAAGTTTGATAACTTTGATGACCAGGCTTGTCCCAGATTGACGAACACGGAAGTGTTGAGTAATTTAGATGAGAAATTAGGTCATTTGACGAGGGAACAACAAGGACAGCTATCCAGCCTAATTTTTGAGTTTGCACATTTGTTCACAGATGTACCTGGTCGTACTGACCTGATATATCATGATATTGAGGTGTGGGAAGCCATTCCTGTGAAACAACTCCCCTATCGGATGAACTCTGTGAAGACGGAGTATCTTCGGAAGGAGGTTCAGTATATGTTGGAGAATGACATCATCGAACCAAGCAGCAGTGAATGGAGCTCACCATGTGTGTTGGTTCCAAAACCCGATGGCAGTTTTCGCTGTTGTACGGATTTAAAACGGGTTAATGCAGTGACCAAGACCGACTCATATCCCCTCCCGAGGATTGATGACTGTATTGATAGAATAGGCCCAGCTAAATTTGTAACTAAGTTTGACTTGCTGAAAGGGTATTGGCAGATTCCTCTTACTGATAGAGCCAAGGAAATCTCGGCTTTAGTCACACCAAATGGGTTGTATCAGTACAAGGTCCTTCCGTTTGGATTGAAAAACGGGCCTGCTACATTTCAACGGCTGATTAATGAGCTCATTGCAGACATTGAGGGGGTGGAGGCTTATCTGGATGATGTCATCATCCACACTATGACCATGGAAGATCATATTAAACAAATTCATGCATTTTTCAAGAAACTGACCGAGGCAGGGTTGACCATCAACTTATCTAAGAGTGAGTTTGTAAAAGCACAGGTGGTGTTCCGAGGCCATGTAGTAGGTCAGGGTCAGGTGCAACTGGTGACAGCCAAGATAGAAGCCATTAATCTCTTCCAAGTTCCAAAAGGGAAGAAGGAGCTTATGAGATTCTTGTGTATGTCTGGTTGGTACCGGCGGTTCTGCAGGAATTTTTCTGATGTGATAGCCACTTTAACGAATTTGCTGAGGAAAGAGACCAAGTTTGTTTGGGATGACAAATGCCAGGCTGCCTTTGCCCACGTCAAAGCGATATTAATGAGCTCTCCTGTCCTAGCAGCCCCGTATTTTCAAAAACTTTTCAAGTTGGCCATTGATGCAAGTGATGTGGGGGCTGGAGCAGTTCTATTACAGGAGGGTGATGATGGCGTGGATCACCCGGTGTGCTACTATTCGAGAAAAAGTTCAAAAAACATCAGGGAAATTATGCCACTGTGGAAAAAGAGACCCTTGCTCTCCTGCTAGCTCTACAGCATTATGAGGTGTATCTGGGAACTACTACCTTTCCTATAAAAGTCTTCACCGATCACAACCCCTTAACCTTCATTCAAAAAATGGAAAATAAAAATCAGGGTTTGATGAATGGAGTTTGTCTTTCCAGGAGTTCAACTTGGAAATTGGGAATGTAAAGGGCAGGGACAATGTAGTTGCCGATGCTTTATCCAGAGTGAACTAACTTTGAAAGTTCCTGTAGGTTGTTTGGAAGTTTTGTTGCTTTCTTCTGGGGAATATTAGTTATTGTTGCTCACGTGAGTTGATCAGCCATATGTTGATTGGTAGTTTTTTGGGTGTGAGTTTTACTTTTGCTTGTTAAATAGTGTTTTTGCATGAAAAGAAAGTTTCCACTATGTTCAAACTTTCTTTCTTGAGGGTGGCAAGTGTTACAGATTTGTCACTTCCGTCTTTGTGGTTTTCATCTACTTGAAGCATTTTTAGTTCCAGGTGCTATTATTGTTACGGTTTCGGTGTGAAAGGGAGATAACTGTCTTCAAAGGTAAAAATAGTGTTTCAGAAGAAAAACGAAATCGGTGAAGAAGAAACTGGAAGAAGAAGAAGAAGAGGTGGGTGATGGGATCGAGAGAAATCGGAGGAGAAAAGGCTTATTTGCTTCATGGTGGCGAGCAGACCTTGTAGACATTGGTCACGAGTGAATGTTGGTTTCCCCGGGAAAGGGATTCCCATGACAGTGTCGTTATTGCTGTTTCAAATAAACCTGAGTGACGGGTTTTGATTCGGAGAGTGAATCATCGTTGGAGAGCAAGCTGACACCTCCATTATCGGCCGGTCTGCCATTTCACCTCGCACCAGCCATTCGCCCGGTTCCACATATGTGTCGTGGGTTTTCCCGGAGCGACCTCAGCGTGGGAACCGCTGATTGTTTATGTCAGCTTCATTGTCGGGTGAACGGAAAGTGTGAGATTCCACTCACCTTTTGGGTGAACCATTACCGGACCAACTTCGGCGCGACCTCTCACCAAGCGGCTCTAATGCAGCTTTGACTGTCGACCGACCTAGGTTCAGGTCTCGGTACGACCTTTTTGTGTGATCGCCAGAGCAGGGATCGACTTTGGCCTTGGGTCGTGACTCCATGGCTTTGGGGAATGTTACAGTTCGCTCACATTGGAGTACTGTGAGTTATTGATTAAGGTAATATTGGTGGTACCATCATAGGAATTGTATGGTCTTTGATGTGCAAGTGAGAGTTTCCTTGTACTTGCGTTGAGTGTTATTATTGCGTGAGGTTTGCATACAATAATAATTTTTTTGGTATCAATTGCTTGGTGTGGTTTGATGTGGATTATTTTCTACTCACTCAATAAGATGACTGAGATAGAGATGATCACGTTCTTGAAGGCAATTTATTTAATACTTGCTAAAAACAGAACACAGCACATAACATAGTATTAATACAACACACAGTGGACATCCACACAGATTCCTCTCTCACTCGGAGAGTTCTGTCGACTATATAGTCGTGTGGGTTATTTGATGCCAAGGAGAAAAAGCAGATAAGTCTTAAAAGGTCATCAAAGTTCATTGTATCCCAGACAAGTAGAAGCTGCCATCCAGATGCATCCCATTATTTCAGAAGTTGCAGACTGGAAGAATGTGCAGTCTGAGATAAGAGGACGAGTTTGCACTTCAGCCAGCAAACTGCTCAGAGCAGGTCAAAAGGTCACCACACGAGCTTCTCTCTGCTCCAAGCTCCAGCACCGTTTAAAATTTTATTTCTAACCATTGTATAATTTTCCCAAAGCTCATCTTCATTATTATTAGCATTAGCACATTAATTATTGTAATATATTGCTATTGTCAGAGTTTTGGACCCAATCAATTTGGATGTAAGTGAAAACTCACTCAGATGGACTGAAAAGTCCTGAATGAAGTCCTGAAAGACTTCTACAGGTTCTACCATTGGTCATTGGGACACACACATAATAGCACATCTTTCTGCCGTGACTCCTTTCGAGGCTCGGAGGTACAGCGTGCCCAGGGTTTGGGGAGGAGCACGTGACAATATTTTTATATTTTTCCTTCCTCTCTCTTTCCTCCCTCTGTTCCTTTTCTCTTTTATCGCTTGCCTCC